>NW_027660164.1:1200000-1800000 GCF_963210335.1 Falco punctatus
CCTCAAGATTGTACTCTAAGACTTAACCCTAAGACTTAAGATGAAGACTTAACCCTAAGACTCAATCTATGAGATGTAAACTTAAGACTTAATTAACCCTAAGACTCAATCTATGAGATGTAAACTTAAGACTTAACCTTTAGGAATTAACCCTGACACTTAACCTTAAGGCTTAACCCTAAGACTTAAGCTTAAGGTTTAAACTTAAGACTTATCCCTAAGACATAATCCTGAGACTTAACCCTAAGACTTAACCTCAAGTTTAACTTCAAAACTTAACCCTAAGACTGAATCCTAAGACACAACTTGACCACGTAACCCTGAGACTTAACCTTGAGACTTTACCTTGAAATTTAACCCTGGGATTTAACCCTAAGTCTTAATGCTAAGACTTAACTTTAAGATGTACCATTAAGACTTAACCTTAAAGCGTAACCTTAAGATTTACACTCAATACTTAACCCTAAGACTTAACCCTAGGATTTAAACTTAAGGTTAAACCTTAAGACAAAACTTGAAGACTTAATTCAAAGACTTATCCCTAAGACTCAACACTGAGACGTAAACCTAAGATTTAAGACTTAACCCTAAGACTTAGCCCCAAGACTTAAGTCTAAGACTTAAACTTATGAATTAAACTTTAGACTTAACCCTAAGACTCAAGCCATAAGTCTTCACCTTAAGACTTAACCTGAAGACTTATCCTTAAAATTTAACCCTAAGACTGAACCCTAAAATATAACTTTTAAGACTTAACAATAAGACTGAACATTAAGACACAACCTTACGACTTCTACCCTGAGACCTAACCTTGAGACTTAACACTGAGATTTAACCCTAAGACTTAACTTTAAGATGTAACATTCGGACTTAACCTTAAAACTTAACCCTAAGCCTCAACCTTAAGAAGTAACTTGAAGACTTAACCCTGAGAATGAACTCTAAGACTTCAACTTAATAATTAACGCTCAGATATAACCCTCAGACTTAAACTTAAGAAATAACCCTAAGACTTAACCTTAATATTTAACTTTAAGATGTAACCTTAAGGCTTAACCCTAAACTTAACCCTAAGAGTTAACCTTAAGTGTTGACCTTACAGATTTAACCCTAAGAGTTAACCTTAGGACTTAAACGTTAAGACTTATCCCCAAGACTTAACACTAAAGAGTTAACCCTAAGACTTCAACTTGTGATTTAAACTTTAGACTGAACGCTAAGACTTAAAATTACGATTTAACATTAAGATTTAACCATAAGACTTAACCCTAAGACTTCAGGTTAAGTTTTAACCTTAAGACTCAACCCTGAGACTTAGTCGTGAAATTTATCCATAAGACTTATCCCTAAAACTGAAAACTGAGACTTAAACCTAAGATTTAACCTGAAGACTTAACCCTAAAACGTAGCCCTGAGACTTATCCTTGAGCTTTAACCTTGATACTTAATCCTGAGACTTAGCCCTAAGACTTATCCCCAAGACATAACTCTAAGGCTTAACCCTAAGACTTAACCTTAAGGCTCAACCTTAAGACTTAACATTAAGACTTAACCCTGAGACTTAACCATAAGACTTATCCTCAAGATTGTACTCTAAGACTTAACCCTAAGACTTAAGATGAAGACTTAACCCTAAGACTCAATCTATGAGATGTAAACTTAAGACTTAACCTTTAGGAATTAACCCTGACACTTAACCTTAAAGGCTTAACCCTAAGACTTAAGCTTAAGGTTTAAACTTAAGACTTCTCATTAAGACTTATCCCTAAGACATAATCCTGAGACTTAACCCTAAGACTTAACCTCAAGTTTAACTTCAAAACTTAACCCTAAGACTGAATCCTAAGACACAACTTGACCACGTAACCCTGAGACTTAACCTTGAGACTTTACCTTGAAATTTAACCCTGGGATTTAACCCTAAGTCTTAATGCTAAGACTTAACTTTAAGATGTACCATTAAGACTTAACCTTAAAGCGTAACCTTAAGATTTACACTCAATACTTAACCCTAAGACTTAACCCTATGACTTAAACTTAAGGTTAAACCTTAAGACAAAACTTGAAGACTTAATTCAAAGACTTATCCCTAAGACTCAACACTGAGACGTAAACCTAAGATTTAAGACTTAACCCTAAGACTTAGCCCCAAGACTTAAGTCTAAGACTTCAAGTTATGAATTAAACTTTAGACTTAACCCTAAGACTCAAGCCATAAGACTTCACCTTAAGACTTAACCCTAAGACTTATCCTTAAAATTTAACCCTAAGACTGAACCCTAAAATATAACTTTTAAGACTTAACAATAAGACTGAACATTAAGACACAACCTTACGACTTCTACCCTGAGACCTAACCTTGAGACTTAACACTGAGATTTAACCCTAAGACTTAACTTTAAGATGTAACATTCAGACTTAACCTTAAAACTTAACCCTAAGCCTCAACCTTAAGAAGTAACTTGAAGACTTAACCCTGAGAATGAACTCTAAGACTTCAACTTAATAATTAACGCTCAGATATAACCCTCAGGCTTAAACTTAAGAAATAGCCCTAAGACTTAACCTTAATATTTAACTTGAAGATGTAACCTTAAGGCTTAACCCTAAACTTAACCCTAAGAGTTAACCTTAAGTGTTGACCTTACAGATTTAACCCTAAGAGTTAACCTTAGGACTGAAACGTTAAGACTTAACCCTAAGACTTATCCCCAAGACTTAACTCTAAAGAGTTAACCCTAAGACTTCAACTTGTGATTTCAACTTTAGACTGAACGCTAAGACTTAAAATTACAATTTAACATTAAGATTTAACCATAAGACTTAACCCTAAGACTTCAGGTTAAGTTTTAACCTTAAGACTCAACCCTGAGACTTAGTCGTGAAATTTATCCATAAGACTTATCCCTAAAACTGAAAACTGAGACTTAAACCTAAGATTTAACCTGAAGACTTAACCCTAAAACGTAGCCCCGAGACTTATCCTTGAGCTTTAACCTTGATACTTAATCCTGAGACTTAGCCCTAAGACTTATCCCCAAGATATAACTCTAAGGCTTAACCCTAAGACTTAACCTTAAGGCTCAACCTTAAGACTTAACATTAAGACTTAACCCTGAGACTTAACCATAAGACTTATCCTCAAGATTGTACTCTAAGACTTAACCCTAAGACTTAAGATGAAGACTTAACCCTAAGACTCAATCTATGAGATGTAAACTTAAGACTTAATTAACCCTAAGACTCAATCTATGAGATGTAAACTTAAGACTTAACCTTTAGGAATTAACCCTGACACTTAACCTTAAGGCTTAACCCTAAGACTTAAGCTTAAGGTTTAAACTTAAGACTTATCCCTAAGACATAATCCTGAGACTTAACCCTAAGACTTAACCTCAAGTTTAACTTCAAAACTTAACCCTAAGACTGAATCCTAAGACACAACTTGACCACGTAACCCTGAGACTTAACCTTGAGACTTTACCTTGAAATTTAACCCTGGGATTTAACCCTAAGTCTTAATGCTAAGACTTAACTTTAAGATGTACCATTAAGACTTAACCTTAAAGCGTAACCTTAAGATTTACACTCAATACTTAACCCTAAGACTTAACCCTAGGATTTAAACTTAAGGTTAAACCTTAAGACAAAACTTGAAGACTTAATTCAAAGACTTATCCCTAAGACTCAACACTGAGACGTAAACCTAAGATTTAAGACTTAACCCTAAGACTTAGCCCCAAGACTTAAGTCTAAGACTTAAACTTATGAATTAAACTTTAGACTTAACCCTAAGACTCAAGCCATAAGTCTTCACCTTAAGACTTAACCTGAAGACTTATCCTTAAAATTTAACCCTAAGACTGAACCCTAAAATATAACTTTTAAGACTTAACAATAAGACTGAACATTAAGACACAACCTTACGACTTCTACCCTGAGACCTAACCTTGAGACTTAACACTGAGATTTAACCCTAAGACTTAACTTTAAGATGTAACATTCGGACTTAACCTTAAAACTTAACCCTAAGCCTCAACCTTAAGAAGTAACTTGAAGACTTAACCCTGAGAATGAACTCTAAGACTTCAACTTAATAATTAACGCTCAGATATAACCCTCAGGCTTAAACTTAAGAAATAACCCTAAGACTTAACCTTAATATTTAACTTTAAGATGTAACCTTAAGGCTTAACCCTAAACTTAACCCTAAGAGTTAACCTTAAGTGTTGACCTTACAGATTTAACCCTAAGAGTTAACCTTAGGACTGAAACGTTAAGACTTATCCCCAAGACTTAACTCTAAAGAGTTAACCCTAAGACTTCAACTTGTGATTTCAACTTTAGACTGAACGCTAAGACTTAAAATTACGATTTAACATTAAGATTTAACCATAAGACTTAACCCTAAGACTTCAGGTTAAGTTTTAACCTTAAGACTCAACCCTGAGCCTTAGTCGTGAAATCTATCCATAAGACTTATCCCTAAAACTGAAAACTGAGACTTAAACCTAAGATTTAACCTGAAGACTTAACCCTAAAACGTAGCCCTGAGACTTATCCTTGAGCTTTAACCTTGATACTTAATCCTGAGACTTAGCCCTAAGACTTATCCCCAAGACATAACTCTAAGGCTTAACCCTAAGACTTAACCTTAAGGCTCAACCTTAAGACTTAACATTAAGACTTAACCCTGAGACTTAACCATAAGACTTATCCTCAAGATTGTACTCTAAGACTTAACCCTAAGACTTAAGATGAAGACTTAACCCTAAGACTCAATCTATGAGATGTAAACTTAAGACTTAACCTTTAGGAATTAACCCTGACACTTAACCTTAAAGGCTTAACCCTAAGACTTAAGCTTAAGGTTTAAACTTAAGACTTCTCATTAAGACTTATCCCTAAGACATAATCCTGAGACTTAACCCTAAGACTTAACCTCAAGTTTAACTTCAAAACTTAACCCTAAGACTGAATCCTAAGACACAACTTGACCACGTAACCCTGAGACTTAACCTTGAGACTTTACCTTGAAATTTAACCCTGGGATTTAACCCTAAGTCTTAATGCTAAGACTTAACTTTAAGATGTACCATTAAGACTTAACCTTAAAGCGTAACCTTAAGATTTACACTCAATACTTAACCCTAAGACTTAACCCTATGACTTAAACTTAAGGTTAAACCTTAAGACAAAACTTGAAGACTTAATTCAAAGACTTATCCCTAAGACTCAACACTGAGACGTAAACCTAAGATTTAAGACTTAACCCTAAGACTTAGCCCCAAGACTTAAGTCTAAGACTTCAAGTTATGAATTAAACTTTAGACTTAACCCTAAGACTCAAGCCATAAGACTTCACCTTAAGACTTAACCCTAAGACTTATCCTTAAAATTTAACCCTAAGACTGAACCCTAAAATATAACTTTTAAGACTTAACAATAAGACTGAACATTAAGACACAACCTTACGACTTCTACCCTGAGACCTAACCTTGAGACTTAACACTGAGATTTAACCCTAAGACTTAACTTTAAGATGTAACATTCGGACTTAACCTTAAAACTTAACCCTAAGCCTCAACCTTAAGAAGTAACTTGAAGACTTAACCCTGAGAATGAACTCTAAGACTTCAACTTAATAATTAACGCTCAGATATAACCCTCAGGCTTAAACTTAAGAAATAGCCCTAAGACTTAACCTTAATATTTAACTTTAAGATGTAACCTTAAGGCTTAACCCTAAACTTAACCCTAAGTGTTAACCTTAAGTGTTGACCTTACAGATTTAACCCTAAGAGTTAACCTTAGGACTGAAACGTTAAGACTTAACCCTAAGACTTATCCCCAAGACTTAACTCTAAAGAGTTAACCCTAAGACTTCAACTTGTGATTTCAACTTTAGACTGAACGCTAAGACTTAAAATTACAATTTAACATTAAGATTTAACCATAAGACTTAACCCTAAGACTTCAGGTTAAGTTTTAACCTTAAGACTCAACCCTGAGACTTAGTCGTGAAATTTATCCATAAGACTTATCCCTAAAACTGAAAACTGAGACTTAAACCTAAGATTTAACCTGAAGACTTAACCCTAAAACGTAGCCCCGAGACTTATCCTTGAGCTTTAACCTTGATACTTAATCCTGAGACTTAGCCCTAAGACTTATCCCCAAGATATAACTCTAAGGCTTAACCCTAAGACTTAACCTTAAGGCTCAACCTTAAGACTTAACATTAAGACTTAACCCTGAGACTTAACCATAAGACTTATCCTCAAGATTGTACTCTAAGACTTAACCCTAAGACTTAAGATGAAGACTTAACCCTAAGACTCAATCTATGAGATGTAAACTTAAGACTTAATTAACCCTAAGACTCAATCTATGAGATGTAAACTTAAGACTTAACCTTTAGGAATTAACCCTGACACTTAACCTTAAGGCTTAACCCTAAGACTTAAGCTTAAGGTTTAAACTTAAGACTTATCCCTAAGACATAATCCTGAGACTTAACCCTAAGACTTAACCTCAAGTTTAACTTCAAAACTTAACCCTAAGACTGAATCCTAAGACACAACTTGACCACGTAACCCTGAGACTTAACCTTGAGACTTTACCTTGAAATTTAACCCTGGGATTTAACCCTAAGTCTTAATGCTAAGACTTAACTTTAAGATGTACCATTAAGACTTAACCTTAAAGCGTAACCTTAAGATTTACACTCAATACTTAACCCTAAGACTTAACCCTAGGATTTAAACTTAAGGTTAAACCTTAAGACAAAACTTGAAGACTTAATTCAAAGACTTATCCCTAAGACTCAACACTGAGACGTAAACCTAAGATTTAAGACTTAACCCTAAGACTTAGCCCCAAGACTTAAGTCTAAGACTTAAACTTATGAATTAAACTTTAGACTTAACCCTAAGACTCAAGCCATAAGACTTCACCTTAAGACTTAACCTGAAGACTTATCCTTAAAATTTAACCCTAAGACTGAACCCTAAAATATAACTTTTAAGACTTAACAATAAGACTGAACATTAAGACACAACCTTACGACTTCTACCCTGAGACCTAACCTTGAGACTTAACACTGAGATTTAACCCTAAGACTTAACTTTAAGATGTAACATTCGGACTTAACCTTAAAACTTAACCCTAAGCCTCAACCTTAAGAAGTAACTTGAAGACTTAACCCTGAGAATGAACTCTAAGACTTCAACTTAATAATTAACGCTCAGATGTAACCCTCAGACTTAAACTTAAGAAATAACCCTAAGACTTAACCTTAATATTTAACTTTAAGATGTAACCTTAAGGCTTAACCCTAAACTTAACCCTAAGAGTTAACCTTAAGTGTTGACCTTACAGATTTAACCCTAAGAGTTAACCTTAGGACTTAAACGTTAAGACTTAACCCTAAGACTTATCCCCAAGACTTAACTCTAAAGAGTTAACCCTAAGACTTCAACTTGTGATTTAAACTTTAGACTGAACGCTAAGACTTAAAATTACGATTTAACATTAAGATTTAACCATAAGACTTTACCCTAAGACTTCAGGTTAAGTTTTAACCTTAAGACTCAACCCTGAGACTTAGTCGTGAAATTTATCCATAAGACTTATCCCTAAAACTGAAAACTGAGACTTAAACCTAAGATTTAACCTGAAGACTTAACCCTAAAACGTAGCCCTGAGACTTATCCTTGAGCTTTAACCTTGATACTTAATCCTGAGACTTAGCCCTAAGACTTATCCCCAAGACATAACTCTAAGGCTTAACCCTAAGACTTAACCTTAAGGCTCAACCTTAAGACTTAACATTAAGACTTAACCCTGAGACTTAACCATAAGACTTATCCTCAAGATTGTACTCTAAGACTTAACCCTAAGACTTAAGATGAAGACTTAACCCTAAGACTCAATCTATGAGATGTAAACTTAAGACTTAACCTTTAGGAATTAACCCTGACACTTAACCTTAAGGCTTAACCCTAAGACTTAAGCTTAAGGTTTAAACTTAAGACTTCTCATTAAGACTTATCCCTAAGACATAATCCTGAGACTTAACCCTAAGACTTAACCTCAAGTTTAACTTCAAAACTTAACCCTAAGACTGAATCCTAAGACACAACTTGACCACGTAACCCTGAGACTTAACCTTGAGACTTTACCTTGAAATTTAACCCTGGGATTTAACCCTAAGTCTTAATGCTAAGACTTAACTTTAAGATGTACCATTAAGACTTAACCTTAAAGCGTAACCTTAAGATTTACACTCAATACTTAACCCTAAGACTTAACCCTATGACTTAAACTTAAGGTTAAACCTTAAGACAAAACTTGAAGACTTAATTCAAAGACTTATCCCTAAGACTCAACACTGAGACGTAAACCTAAGATTTAAGACTTAACCCTAAGACTTAGCCCCAAGACTTAAGTCTAAGACTTAAACTTATGAATTAAACTTTAGACTTAACCCTAAGACTCAAGCCATAAGACTTCACCTTAAGACTTAACCCTAAGACTTAACCTTAAAATTTAACCCTAAGACTGAACCCTAAAATATAACTTGTAAGACTTAACAATAAGACTGAACATTAAGACACAACCTTACGACTTCTACCCTGAGACCTAACCTTGAGACTTAACACTGAGATTTAACCCTAAGACTTAACTTTAAGATGTAACATTCGGACTTAACCTTAAAACTTAACCCTAAGCCTCAACCTTAAGAAGTAACTTGAAGACTTAACCCTGAGAATGAACTCTAAGACTTCAACTTAATAATTAACGCTCAGATATAACCCTCAGGCTTAAACTTAAGAAATAACCCTAAGACTTAACCTTAATATTTAACTTTAAGATGTAACCTTAAGGCTTAACCCTAAACTTAACCCTAAGAGTTAACCTTAAGTGTTGACCTTACAGATTTAACCCTAAGAGTTAACCTTAGGACTGAAACGTTAAGACTTATCCCCAAGACTTAACTCTAAAGAGTTAACCCTAAGACTTCAACTTGTGATTTCAACTTTAGACTGAACGCTAAGACTTAAAATTACGATTTAACATTAAGATTTAACCATAAGACTTAACCCTAAGACTTCAGGTTAAGTTTTAACCTTAAGACTCAACCCTGAGACTTAGTCGTGAAATTTATCCATAAGACTTATCCCTAAAACTGAAAACTGAGACTTAAACCTAAGATTTAACCTGAAGACTTAACCCTAAAACGTAGCCCCGAGACTTATCCTTGAGCTTTAACCTTGATACTTAATCCTGAGACTTAGCCCTAAGACTTATCCCCAAGACATAACTCTAAGGCTTAACCCTAAGACTTAACCTTAAGGCTCAACCTTAAGACTTAACATTAAGACTTAACCCTGAGACTTAACCATAAGACTTATCCTCAAGATTGTACTCTAAGACTTAACCCTAAGACTTAAGATGAAGACTTAACCCTAAGACTCAATCTATGAGATGTAAACTTAAGACTTAACCTTTAGGAATTAACCCTGACACTTAACCTTAAGGCTTAACCCTAAGACTTAAGCTTAAGGTTTAAACTTAAGACTTATCCCTAAGACATAATCCTGAGACTTAACCCTAAGACTTAACCTCAAGTTTAACTTCAAAACTTAACCCTAAGACTGAATCCTAAGACACAACTTGACCACGTAACCCTGAGACTTAACCTTGAGACTTTACCTTGAAATTTAACCCTGGGATTTAACCCTAAGTCTTAATGCTAAGACTTAACTTTAAGATGTACCATTAAGACTTAACCTTAAAGCGTAACCTTAAGATTTACACTCAATACTTAACCCTAAGACTTAACCCTATGACTTAAACTTAAGGTTAAACCTTAAGACAAAACTTGAAGACTTAATTCAAAGACTTATCCCTAAGACTCAACACTGAGACGTAAACCTAAGATTTAAGACTTAACCCTAAGACTTAGCCCCAAGACTTAAGTCTAAGACTTAAACTTATGAATTAAACTTTAGACTTAACCCTAAGACTCAAGCCATAAGACTTCACCTTAAGACTTAACCCTAAGACTTAACCTTAAAATTTAACCCTAAGACTGAACCCTAAAATATAACTTGTAAGACTTAACAATAAGACTGAACATTAAGACACAACCTTACGACTTCTACCCTGAGACCTAACCTTGAGACTTAACACTGAGATTTAACCCTAAGACTTAACTTTAAGATGTAACATTCGGACTTAACCTTAAAACTTAACCCTAAGCCTCAACCTTAAGAAGTAACTTGAAGACTTAACCCTGAGAATGAACTCTAAGACTTCAACTTAATAATTAACGCTCAGATATAACCCTCAGGCTTAAACTTAAGAAATAACCCTAAGACTTAACCTTAATATTTAACTTTAAGATGTAACCTTAAGGCTTAACCCTAAACTTAACCCTAAGAGTTAACCTTAAGTGTTGACCTTACAGATTTAACCCTAAGAGTTAACCTTAGGACTGAAACGTTAAGACTTATCCCCAAGACTTAACTCTAAAGAGTTAACCCTAAGACTTCAACTTGTGATTTCAACTTTAGACTGAACGCTAAGACTTAAAATTACGATTTAACATTAAGATTTAACCATAAGACTTAACCCTAAGACTTCAGGTTAAGTTTTAACCTTAAGACTCAACCCTGAGACTTAGTCGTGAAATTTATCCATAAGACTTATCCCTAAAACTGAAAACTGAGACTTAAACCTAAGATTTAACCTGAAGACTTAACCCTAAAACGTAGCCCCGAGACTTATCCTTGAGCTTTAACCTTGATACTTAATCCTGAGACTTAGCCCTAAGACTTATCCCCAAGACATAACTCTAAGGCTTAACCCTAAGACTTAACCTTAAGGCTCAACCTTAAGACTTAACATTAAGACTTAACCCTGAGACTTAACCATAAGACTTATCCTCAAGATTGTACTCTAAGACTTAACCCTAAGACTTAAGATGAAGACTTAACCCTAAGACTCAATCTATGAGATGTAAACTTAAGACTTAATTAACCCTAAGACTCAATCTATGAGATGTAAACTTAAGACTTAACCTTTAGGAATTAACCCTGACACTTAACCTTAAGGCTTAACCCTAAGACTTAAGCTTAAGGTTTAAACTTAAGACTTATCCCTAAGACATAATCCTGAGACTTAACCCTAAGACTTAACCTCAAGTTTAACTTCAAAACTTAACCCTAAGACTGAATCCTAAGACACAACTTGACCACGTAACCCTGAGACTTAACCTTGAGACTTTACCTTGAAATTTAACCCTGGGATTTAACCCTAAGTCTTAATGCTAAGACTTAACTTTAAGATGTACCATTAAGACTTAACCTTAAAGCGTAACCTTAAGATTTACACTCGATACTTAACCCTAAGACTTAACCCTAGGATTTAAACTTAAGGTTAAACCTTAAGACAAAACTTGAAGACTTAATTCAAAGACTTATCCCTAAGACTCAACACTGAGACTTAAACCTAAGATTTAAGACTTAACCCTAAGACTTAGCCCCAAGACTTAAGTCTAAGACTTCAAGTTATGAATTAAACTTTAGACTTAACCCTAAGACTCAAGCCATAAGACTTCACCTTAAGACTTAACCCTAAGACTTAACCTTAAAATTTAACCCTAAGACTGAACCCTAAAATATAACTTTTAAGACTTAACAATAAGACTGAACATTAAGACACAACCTTACGACTTCTACCCTGAGACCTAACCTTGAGACTTAACACTGAGATTTAACCCTAAGACTTAACTTTAAGATGTAACATTCGGACTTAACCTTAAAACTTAACCCTAAGCCTCAACCTTAAGAAGTAACTTGAAGACTTAACCCTGAGAATGAACTCTAAGACTTCAACTTAATAATTAACGCTCAGATATAACCCTCAGACTTAAACTTAAGAAATAGCCCTAAGACTTAACCTTAATATTTAACTTGAAGATGTAACCTTAAGGCTTAACCCTAAACTTAACCCTAAGAGTTAACCTTAAGTGTTGACCTTACAGATTTAACCCTAAGAGTTAACCTTAGGACTGAAACGTTAAGACTTAACCCTAAGACTTATCCCCAAGACTTAACTCTAAAGAGTTAACCCTAAGACTTCAACTTGTGATTTCAACTTTAGACTGAACGCTAAGACTTAAAATTACGATTTAACATTAAGATTTAACCATAAGACTTAACCCTAAGACTTCAGGTTAAGTTTTAACCTTAAGACTCAACCCTGAGACTTAGTCGTGAAATTTATCCATAAGACTTATCCCTAAAACTGAAAACTGAGACTTAAACCTAAGATTTAACCTGAAGACTTAACCCTAAAACGTAGCCCTGAGACTTATCCTTGAGCTTTAACCTTGATACTTAATCCTGAGACTTAGCCCTAAGACTTATCCCCAAGACATAACTCTAAGGCTTAACCCTAAGACTTAACCTTAAGGCTCAACCTTAAGACTTAACATTAAGACTTAACCCTGAGACTTAACCATAAGACTTATCCTCAAGATTGTACTCTAAGACTTAACCCTAAGACTTAAGATGAAGACTTAACCCTAAGACTCAATCTATGAGATGTAAACTTAAGACTTAATTAACCCTAAGACTCAATCTATGAGATGTAAACTTAAGACTTAACCTTTAGGAATTAACCCTGACACTTAAGCTTAAGGCTTAACCCTAAGACTTAAGCTTAAGGTTTAAACTTAAGACTTATCCCTAAGACATAATCCTGAGACTTAACCCTAAGACTTAACCTCAAGTTTAACTTCAAAACTTAACCCTAAGACTGAATCCTAAGACACAACTTGACCACGTAACCCTGAGACTTAACCTTGAGACTTTACCTTGAAATTTAACCCTGGGATTTAACCCTAAGTCTTAATGCTAAGACTTAACTTTAAGATGTACCATTAAGACTTAACCTTAAAGCGTAACCTTAAGATTTACACTCAATACTTAACCCTAAGACTTAACCCTATGACTTAAACTTAAGGTTAAACCTTAAGACAAAACTTGAAGACTTAATTCAAAGACTTATCCCTAAGACTCAACACTGAGACGTAAACCTAAGATTTAAGACTTAACCCTAAGACTTAGCCCCAAGACTTAAGTCTAAGACTTAAACTTATGAATTAAACTTTAGACTTAACCCTAAGACTCAAGCCATAAGACTTCACCTTAAGACTTAACCCTAAGACTTAACCTTAAAATTTAACCCTAAGACTGAACCCTAAAATATAACTTGTAAGACTTAACAATAAGACTGAACATTAAGACACAACCTTACGACTTCTACCCTGAGACCTAACCTTGAGACTTAACACTGAGATTTAACCCTAAGACTTAACTTTAAGATGTAACATTCGGACTTAACCTTAAAACTTAACCCTAAGCCTCAACCTTAAGAAGTAACTTGAAGACTTAACCCTGAGAATGAACTCTAAGACTTCAACTTAATAATTAACGCTCAGATATAACCCTCAGGCTTAAACTTAAGAAATAACCCTAAGACTTAACCTTAATATTTAACTTGAAGATGTAACCTTAAGGCTTAACCCTAAACTTAACCCTAAGAGTTAACCTTAAGTGTTGACCTTACAGATTTAACCCTAAGAGTTAACCTTAGGACTGATACGTTAAGACTTATCCCCAAGACTTAACTCTAAAGAGTTAACCCTAAGACTTCAACTTGTGATTTCAACTTTAGACTGAACGCTAAGACTTAAAATTACGATTTAACATTAAGATTTAACCATAAGACTTAACCCTAAGACTTCAGGTTAAGTTTTAACCTTAAGACTCAACCCTGAGACTTAGTCGTGAAATTTATCCATAAGACTTATCCCTAAAACTGAAAACTGAGACTTAAACCTAAGATTTAACCTGAAGACTTAACCCTAAAACGTAGCCCCGAGACTTATCCTTGAGCTTTAACCTTGATACTTAATCCTGAGACTTAGCCCTAAGACTTATCCCCAAGACATAACTCTAAGGCTTAACCCTAAGACTTAACCTTAAGGCTCAACCTTAAGACTTAACATTAAGACTTAACCCTGAGACTTAACCATAAGACTTATCCTCAAGATTGTACTCTAAGACTTAACCCTAAGACTTAAGATGAAGACTTAACCCTAAGACTCAATCTATGAGATGTAAACTTAAGACTTAATTAACCCTAAGACTCAATCTATGAGATGTAAACTTAAGACTTAACCTTTAGGAATTAACCCTGACACTTAACCTTAAGGCTTAACCCTAAGACTTAAGCTTAAGGTTTAAACTTAAGACTTATCCCTAAGACATAATCCTGAGACTTAACCCTAAGACTTAACCTCAAGTTTAACTTCAAAACTTAACCCTAAGACTGAATCCTAAGACACAACTTGACCACGTAACCCTGAGACTTAACCTTGAGACTTTACCTTGAAATTTAACCCTGGGATTTAACCCTAAGTCTTAATGCTAAGACTTAACTTTAAGATGTACCATTAAGACTTAACCTTAAAGCGTAACCTTAAGATTTACACTCGATACTTAACCCTAAGACTTAACCCTAGGATTTAAACTTAAGGTTAAACCTTAAGACAAAACTTGAAGACTTAATTCAAAGACTTATCCCTAAGACTCAACACTGAGACTTAAACCTAAGATTTAAGACTTAACCCTAAGACTTAGCCCCAAGACTTAAGTCTAAGACTTCAAGTTATGAATTAAACTTTAGACTTAACCCTAAGACTCAAGCCATAAGACTTCACCTTAAGACTTAACCCTAAGACTTAACCTTAAAATTTAACCCTAAGACTGAACCCTAAAATATAACTTGTAAGACTTAACAATAAGACTGAACATTAAGACACAACCTTACGACTTCTACCCTGAGACCTAACCTTGAGACTTAACACTGAGATTTAACCCTAAGACTTAACTTTAAGATGTAACATTCGGACTTAACCTTAAAACTTAACCCTAAGCCTCAACCTTAAGAAGTAACTTGAAGACTTAACCCTGAGAATGAACTCTAAGACTTCAACTTAATAATTAACGCTCAGATATAACCCTCAGACTTAAACTTAAGAAATAGCCCTAAGACTTAACCTTAATATTTAACTTGAAGATGTAACCTTAAGGCTTAACCCTAAACTTAACCCTAAGAGTTAACCTTAAGTGTTGACCTTACAGATTTAACCCTAAGAGTTAACCTTAGGACTGAAACGTTAAGACTTAACCCTAAGACTTATCCCCAAGACTTAACTCTAAAGAGTTAACCCTAAGACTTCAACTTGTGATTTCAACTTTAGACTGAACGCTAAGACTTAAAATTACGATTTAACATTAAGATTTAACCATAAGACTTAACCCTAAGACTTCAGGTTAAGTTTTAACCTTAAGACTCAACCCTGAGACTTAGTCGTGAAATTTATCCATAAGACTTATCCCTAAAACTGAAAACTGAGACTTAAACCTAAGATTTAACCTGAAGACTTAACCCTAAAACGTAGCCCTGAGACTTATCCTTGAGCTTTAACCTTGATACTTAATCCTGAGACTTAGCCCTAAGACTTATCCCCAAGACATAACTCTAAGGCTTAACCCTAAGACTTAACCTTAAGGCTCAACCTTAAGACTTAACATTAAGACTTAACCCTGAGACTTAACCATAAGACTTATCCTCAAGATTGTACTCTAAGACTTAACCCTAAGACTTAAGATGAAGACTTAACCCTAAGACTCAATCCATGAGATGTAAACTTAAGACTTAACCTTTAGGAATTAACCCTGACACTTAACCTTAAGGCTTAGCCCTAAGACTTAAGCTTAAGGTTTAAACTTAAGACTTATCCCTAAGACATAATCCTGAGACTTAACCCTAAGACTTAACCTCAAGTTTAACTTCAAAACTTAACCCTAAGACTGAATCCTAAGACACAACTTGACCACGTAACCCTGAGACTTAACCTTGAGACTTTACCTTGAAATTTAACCCTGGGATTTAACCCTAAGTCTTAATGCTAAGACTTAACTTTAAGATGTACCATTAAGACTTAACCTTAAAGCGTAACCTTAAGATTTACACTCGATACTTAACCCTAAGACTTAACCCTATGATTTAAACTTAAGGTTAAACCTTAAGACAAAACTTGAAGACTTAATTCAAAGACTTATCCCTAAGACTCAACACTGAGACTTAAACCTAAGATTTAAGACTTAACCCTAAGACTTAGCCCCAAGACTTAAGTCTAAGACTTAAACTTATGAATTAAACTTTAGACTTAACCCTAAGACTCAAGCCATAAGACTTCACCTTAAGACTTAACCCGAAGACTTAACCTTAAAATTTAACCCTAAGACTGAACCCTAAAATATAACTTGTAAGACTTAACAATAAGACTGAACATTAAGACACAACCTTACGACTTCTACCCTGAGACCTAACCTTGAGACTTAACACTGAGATTTAACCCTAAGACTTAACTTTAAGATGTAACATTCGGACTTAACCTTAAAACTTAACCCTAAGCCTCAACCTTAAGAAGTAACTTGAAGACTTAACCCTGAGAATGAACTCTAAGACTTCAACTTAATAATTAACGCTCAGATATAACCCTCAGACTTAAACTTAAGAAATAGCCCTAAGACTTAACCTTAATATTTAACTTTAAGATGTAACCTTAAGGCTTAACCCTAAACTTAACCCTAAGAGTTAACCTTAAGTGTTGACCTTACAGATTTAACCCTAAGAGTTAACCTTAGGACTGATACGTTAAGACTTAACCCTAAGACTTATCCCCAAGACTTAACTCTAAAGAGTTAACCCTAAGACTTCAGCTTGTGATTTCAACTTTAGACTGAACGCTAAGACTTAAAATTACGATTTAACATTAAGATTTAACCATAAGACTTAACCCTAAGACTTCAGGTTAAGTTTTAACCTTAAGACTCAACCCTGAGCCTTAGTCGTGAAATTTATCCATAAGACTTATCCCTAAAACTGAAAACTGAGACTTAAACCTAAGATTTAACCTGAAGACTTAACCCTAAAACGTAGCCCTGAGACTTATCCTTGAGCTTTAACCTTGATACTTAATCCTGAGACTTAGCCCTAAGACTTATCCCCAAGACATAACTCTAAGGCTTAACCCTAAGACTTAACCTTAAGGCTCAACCTTAAGACTTAACATTAAGACTTAACCCTGAGACTTAACCATAAGACTTATCCTCAAGATTGTACTCTAAGACTTAACCCTAAGACTTAAGATGAAGACTTAACCCTAAGACTCAATCTATGAGATGTAAACTTAAGACTTAATTAACCCTAAGACTCAATCTATGAGATGTAAACTTAAGACTTAACCTTTAGGAATTAACCCTGACACTTAAGCTTAAGGCTTAACCCTAAGACTTAAGCTTAAGGTTTAAACTTAAGACTTATCCCTAAGACATAATCCTGAGACTTAACCCTAAGACTTAACCTCAAGTTTAACTTCAAAACTTAACCCTAAGACTGAATCCTAAGACACAACTTGACCACGTAACCCTGAGACTTAACCTTGAGACTTTACCTTGAAATTTAACCCTGGGATTTAACCCTAAGTCTTAATGCTAAGACTTAACTTTAAGATGTACCATTAAGACTTAACCTTAAAGCGTAACCTTAAGATTTACACTCAATACTTAACCCTAAGACTTAACCCTAGGATTTAAACTTAAGGTTAAACCTTAAGACAAAACTTGAAGACTTAATTCAAAGACTTATCCCTAAGACTCAACACTGAGACGTAAACCTAAGATTTAAGACTTAACCCTAAGACTTAGCCCCAAGACTTAAGTCTAAGACTTAAACTTATGAATTAAACTTTAGACTTAACCCTAAGACTCAAGCCATAAGACTTCACCTTAAGACTTAACCCTAAGACTTAACCTTAAAATTTAACCCTAAGACTGAACCCTAAAATATAACTTGTAAGACTTAACAATAAGACTGAACATTAAGACACAACCTTACGACTTCTACCCTGAGACCTAACCTTGAGACTTAACACTGAGATTTAACCCTAAGACTTAACTTTAAGATGTAACATTCGGACTTAACCTTAAAACTTAACCCTAAGCCTCAACCTTAAGAAGTAACTTGAAGACTTAACCCTGAGAATGAACTCTAAGACTTCAACTTAATAATTAACGCTCAGATATAACCCTCAGACTTAAACTTAAGAAATAACCCTAAGACTTAACCTTAATATTTAACTTTAAGATGTAACCTTAAGGCTTAACCCTAAACTTAACCCTAAGAGTTAACCTTAAGTGTTGACCTTACAGATTTAACCCTAAGAGTTAACCTTAGGACTTAAACGTTAAGACTTATCCCCAAGACTTAACACTAAAGAGTTAACCCTAAGACTTCAACTTGTGATTTAAACTTTAGACTGAACGCTAAGACTTAAAATTACGATTTAACATTAAGATTTAACCATAAGACTTAACCCTAAGACTTCAGGTTAAGTTTTAACCTTAAGACTCAACCCTGAGCCTTAGTCGTGAAATTTATCCATAAGACTTATCCCTAAAACTGAAAACTGAGACTTAAACCTAAGATTTAACCTGAAGACTTAACGCTAAAACGTAGCCCTGAGACTTATCCTTGAGCTTTAACCTTGATACTTAATCCTGAGACTTAGCCCTAAGACTTATCCCCAAGACATAACTCTAAGGCTTAACCCTAAGACTTAACCTTAAGGCTCAACCTTAAGACTTAACATTAAGACTTAACCCTGAGACTTAACCATAAGACTTATCCTCAAGATTGTACTCTAAGACTTAACCCTAAGACTTAAGATGAAGACTTAACCCTAAGACTCAATCTATGAGATGTAAACTTAAGACTTAACCTTTAGGAATTAACCCTGACACTTAACCTTAAGGCTTAACCCTAAGACTTAAGCTTAAGGTTTAAACTTAAGACTTCTCATTAAGACTTATCCCTAAGACATAATCCTGAGACTTAACCCTAAGACTTAACCTCAAGTTTAACTTCAAAACTTAACCCTAAGACTGAATCCTAAGACACAACTTGACCACGTAACCCTGAGACTTAACCTTGAGACTTTACCTTGAAATTTAACCCTGGGATTTAACCCTAAGTCTTAATGCTAAGACTTAACTTTAAGATGTACCATTAAGACTTAACCTTAAAGCGTAACCTTAAGATTTACACTCGATACTTAACCCTAAGACTTAACCCTAGGATTTAAACTTAAGGTTAAACCTTAAGAGAAAACTTGAAGACTTCATTCAAAGACTTATCCCTAAGACTCAACACTGAGACTTAAACCTAAGATTTAAGACTTAACCCTAAGACTTAGCCCCAAGACTTAAGTCTAAGACTTCAAGTTATGAATTAAACTTTAGACTTAACCCTAAGACTCAAGCCATAAGACTTCACCTTAAGACTTAACCCGAAGACTTAACCTTAAAATTTAACCCTAAGACTGAACCCTAAAATATAACTTGTAAGACTTAACAATAAGACTGAACATTAAGACACAACCTTACGACTTCTACCCTGAGACCTAACCTTGAGACTTAACACTGAGATTTAACCCTAAGACTTAACTTTAAGATGTAACATTCGGACTTAACCTTAAAACTTAACCCTAAGCCTCAACCTTAAGAAGTAACTTGAAGACTTAACCCTGAGAATGAACTCTAAGACTTCAACTTAATAATTAACGCTCAGATATAACCCTCAGACTTAAACTTAAGAAATAGCCCTAAGACTTAACCTTAATATTTAACTTTAAGATGTAACCTTAAGGCTTAACCCTAAACTTAACCCTAAGAGTTAACCTTAAGTGTTGACCTTACAGATTTAACCCTAAGAGTTAACCTTAGGACTTAAACGTTAAGACTTATCCCCAAGATTTAACTCTAAAGAGTTAACCCTAAGACTTCAGCTTGTGATTTCAACTTTAGACTGAACGCTAAGACTTAAAATTACGATTTAACATTAAGATTTAACCATAAGACTTAACCCTAAGACTTCAGGTTAAGTTTTAACCTTAAGACTCAACCCTGAGCCTTAGTCGTGAAATTTATCCATAAGACTTATCCCTAAAACTGAAAACTGAGACTTAAACCTAAGATTTAACCTGAAGACTTAACCCTAAAACGTAGCCCTGAGACTTATCCTTGAGCTTTAACCTTGATACTTAATCCTGAGACTTAGCCCTAAGACTTATCCCCAAGACATAACTCTAAGGCTTAACCCTAAGACTGAACCTTAAGGCTCAACCTTAAGACTTAACATTAAGACTTAACCCTGAGACTTAACCATAAGACTTATCCTCAAGATTGTACTCTAAGACTTAACCCTAAGACTTAAGATGAAGACTTAACCCTAAGACTCAATCTATGAGATGTAAACTTAAGACTTAATTAACCCTAAGACTCAATCTATGAGATGTAAACTTAAGACTTAACCTTTAGGAATTAACCCTGACACTTAAGCTTAAGGCTTAACCCTAAGACTTAAGCTTAAGGTTTAAACTTAAGACTTATCCCTAAGACATAATCCTGAGACTTAACCCTAAGACTTAACCTCAAGTTTAACTTCAAAACTTAACCCTAAGACTGAATCCTAAGACACAACTTGACCACGTAACCCTGAGACTTAACCTTGAGACTTTACCTTGAAATTTAACCCTGGGATTTAACCCTAAGTCTTAATGCTAAGACTTAACTTTAAGATGTACCATTAAGACTTAACCTTAAAGCGTAACCTTAAGATTTACACTCAATACTTAACCCTAAGACTTAACCCTAGGATTTAAACTTAAGGTTAAACCTTAAGACAAAACTTGACGACTTAATTCAAAGACTTATCCCTAAGACTCAACACTGAGACTTAAACCTAAGATTTAAGACTTAACCCTAAGACTTAGCCCCAAGACTTAAGTCTAAGACTTCAAGTTATGAATTAAACTTTAGACTTAACCCTAAGACTCAAGCCATAAGACTTCACCTTAAGACTTAACCCGAAGACTTAACCTTAAAATTTAACCCTAAGACTGAACCCTAAAATATAACTTGTAAGACTTAACAATAAGACTGAACATTAAGACACAACCTTACGACTTCTACCCTGAGACCTAACCTTGAGACTTAACACTGAGATTTAACCCTAAGACTTAACTTTAAGTTGTAACATTCGGACTTAACCTTAAAACTTAACCCTAAGCCTCAACCTTAAGAAGTAACTTGAAGACTTAACCCTGAGAATGAACTCTAAGACTTCAACTTAATAATTAACGCTCAGATATAACCCTCAGACTTAAACTTAAGAAATAGCCCTAAGACTTAACCTTAATATTTAACTTGAAGATGTAACCTTAAGGCTTAACCCTAAACTTAACCCTAAGAGTTAACCTTAAGTGTTGACCTTACAGATTTAACCCTAAGAGTTAACCTTAGGACTTAAACGTTAAGACTTAACCCTAAGACTTATCCCCAAGACTTAACTCTAAAGAGTTAACCCTAAGACATCAACTTGTGATTTCAACTTTAGACTGAACGCTAAGACTTAAAATTACGATTTAACATTAAGATTTAACCATAAGACTTAACCCTAAGACTTCAGGTTAAGTTTTAACCTTAAGACTCAACCCTGAGACTTAGTCGTGAAATTTATCCATAAGACTTATCCCTAAAACTGAAAACTGAGACTTAAACCTAAGATTTAACCTGAAGACTTAACCCTAAAACGTAGCCCTGAGACTTATCCTTGAGCTTTAACCTTGATACTTAATCCTGAGACTTAGCCCTAAGACTTATCCCCAAGACATAACTCTAAGGCTTAACCCTAAGACTTAACCTTAAGGCTCAACCTTAAGACTTAACATTAAGACTTAACCCTGAGACTTAACCATAAGACTTATCCTCAAGATTGTACTCTAAGACTTAACCCTAAGACTTAAGATGAAGACTTAACCCTAAGACTCAATCTATGAGATGTAAACTTAAGACTTAATTAACCCTAAGGCTCAATCTATGAGATGTAAACTTAAGACTTAACCTTTAGGAATTAACCCTGACACTTAACCTTAAGGCTTAACCCTAAGACTTAAGCTTAAGGTTTAAACTTAAGACTTATCCCTAAGACATAATCCTGAGACTTAACCCTAAGACTTAACCTCAAGTTTAACTTCAAAACTTAACCCTAAGACTGAATCCTAAGACACAACTTGACCACGTAACCCTGAGACTTAACCTTGAGACTTTACCTTGAAATTTAACCCTGGGATTTAACCCTAAGTCTTAATGCTAAGACTTAACTTTAAGATGTACCATTAAGACTTAACCTTAAAGCGTAACCTTAAGATTTACACTCGATACTTAACCCTAAGACTTAACCCTATGACTTAAACTTAAGGTTAAACCTTAAGACAAAACTTGAAGACTTAATTCAAAGACTTATCCCTAAGACTCAACACTGAGACTTAAACCTAAGATTTAAGACTTAACCCTAAGACTTAGCCCCAAGACTTAAGTCTAAGACTTCAAGTTATGAATTAAACTTTAGACTTAACCCTAAGACTCAAGCCATAAGACTTCACCTTAAGACTTAACCCGAAGACTTAACCTTAAAATTTAACCCTAAGACTGAACCCTAAAATATAACTTGTAAGACTTAACAATAAGACTGAACATTAAGACACAACCTTACGACTTCTACCCTGAGACCTAACCTTGAGACTTAACACTGAGATTTAACCCTAAGACTTAACTTTAAGATGTAACATTCGGACTTAACCTTAAAACTTAACCCTAAGCCTCAACCTTAAGAAGTAACTTGAAGACTTAACCCTGAGAATGAACTCTAAGACTTCAACTTAATAATTAACGCTCAGATATAACCCTCAGGCTTAAACTTAAGAAATAACCCTAAGACTTAACCTTAATATTTAACTTTAAGATGTAACCTTAAGGCTTAACCCTAAACTTAACCCTAAGAGTTAACCTTAAGTGTTGACCTTACAGATTTAACCCTAAGAGTTAACCTTAGGACTGATACGTTAAGACTTATCCCCAAGACTTAACTCTAAAGAGTTAACCCTAAGACTTCAACTTGTGATTTCAACTTTAGACTGAACGCTAAGACTTAAAATTACGATTTAACATTAAGATTTAACCATAAGACTTAACCCTAAGACTTCAGGTTAAGTTTTAACCTTAAGACTCAACCCTGAGACTTAGTCGTGAAATTTATCCATAAGACTTATCCCTAAAACTGAAAACTGAGACTTAAACCTAAGATTTAACCTGAAGACTTAACCCTAAAACGTAGCCCCGAGACTTATCCTTGAGCTTTAACCTTGATACTTAATCCTGAGACTTAGCCCTAAGACTTATCCCCAAGACATAACTCTAAGGCTTAACCCTAAGACTTAACCTTAAGGCTCAACCTTAAGACTTAACATTAAGACTTAACCCTGAGACTTAACCATAAGACTTATCCTCAAGATTGTACTCTAAGACTTAACCCTAAGACTTAAGATGAAGACTTAACCCTAAGACTCAATCTATGAGATGTAAACTTAAGACTTAATTAACCCTAAGACTCAATCTATGAGATGTAAACTTAAGACTTAACCTTTAGGAATTAACCCTGACACTTAACCTTAAGGCTTAACCCTAAGACTTAAGCTTAAGGTTTAAACTTAAGACTTATCCCTAAGACATAATCCTGAGACTTAACCCTAAGACTTAACCTCAAGTTTAACTTCAAAACTTAACCCTAAGACTGAATCCTAAGACACAACTTGACCACGTAACCCTGAGACTTAACCTTGAGACTTTACCTTGAAATTTAACCCTGGGATTTAACCCTAAGTCTTAATGCTAAGACTTAACTTTAAGATGTACCATTAAGACTTAACCTTAAAGCGTAACCTTAAGATTTACACTCGATACTTAACCCTAAGACTTAACCCTAGGATTTAAACTTAAGGTTAAACCTTAAGACAAAACTTGAAGACTTAATTCAAAGACTTATCCCTAAGACTCAACACTGAGACTTAAACCTAAGATTTAAGACTTAACCCTAAGACTTAGCCCCAAGACTTAAGTCTAAGACTTCAAGTTATGAATTAAACTTTAGACTTAACCCTAAGACTCAAGCCATAAGACTTCACCTTAAGACTTAACCCTAAGACTTAACCTTAAAATTTAACCCTAAGACTGAACCCTAAAATATAACTTGTAAGACTTAACAATAAGACTGAACATTAAGACACAACCTTACGACTTCTACCCTGAGACCTAACCTTGAGACTTAACACTGAGATTTAACCCTAAGACTTAACTTTAAGATGTAACATTCGGACTTAACCTTAAAACTTAACCCTAAGCCTCAACCTTAAGAAGTAACTTGAAGACTTAACCCTGAGAATGAACTCTAAGACTTCAACTTAATAATTAACGCTCAGATATAACCCTCAGACTTAAACTTAAGAAATAGCCCTAAGACTTAACCTTAATATTTAACTTGAAGATGTAACCTTAAGGCTTAACCCTAAACTTAACCCTAAGAGTTAACCTTAAGTGTTGACCTTACAGATTTAACCCTAAGAGTTAACCTTAGGACTGAAACGTTAAGACTTAACCCTAAGACTTATCCCCAAGACTTAACTCTAAAGAGTTAACCCTAAGACTTCAACTTGTGATTTCAACTTTAGACTGAACGCTAAGACTTAAAATTACGATTTAACATTAAGATTTAACCATAAGACTTTACCCTAAGACTTCAGGTTAAGTTTTAACCTTAAGACTCAACCCTGAGCCTTAGTCGTGAAATTTATCCATAAGACTTATCCCTAAAACTGAAAACTGAGACTTAAACCTAAGATTTAACCTGAAGACTTAACCCTAAAACGTAGCCCTGAGACTTATCCTTGAGCTTTAACCTTGATACTTAATCCTGAGACTTAGCCCTAAGACTTATCCCCAAGACATAACTCTAAGGCTTAACCCTAAGACTTAACCTTAAGGCTCAACCTTAAGACTTAACATTAAGACTTAACCCTGAGACTTAACCATAAGACTTATCCTCAAGATTGTACTCTAAGACTTAACCCTAAGACTTAAGATGAAGACTTAACCCTAAGACTCAATCCATGAGATGTAAACTTAAGACTTAACCTTTAGGAATTAACCCTGACACTTAACCTTAAGGCTTAACCCTAAGACTTAAGCTTAAGGTTTAAACTTAAGACTTATCCCTAAGACATAATCCTGAGACTTAACCCTAAGACTTAACCTCAAGTTTAACTTCAAAACTTAACCCTAAGACTGAATCCTAAGACACAACTTGACCACGTAACCCTGAGACTTAACCTTGAGACTTTACCTTGAAATTTAACCCTGGGATTTAACCCTAAGTCTTAATGCTAAGACTTAACTTTAAGATGTACCATTAAGACTTAACCTTAAAGCGTAACCTTAAGATTTACACTCAATACTTAACCCTAAGACTTAACCCTAGGATTTAAACTTAAGGTTAAACCTTAAGACAAAACTTGAAGACTTAATTCAAAGACTTATCCCTAAGACTCAACACTGAGACTTAAACCTAAGATTTAAGACTTAACCCTAAGACTTAGCCCCAAGACTTAAGTCTAAGACTTAAACTTATGAATTAAACTTTAGACTTAACCCTAAGACTCAAGCCATAAGACTTCACCTTAAGACTTAACCCGAAGACTTAACCTTAAAATTTAACCCTAAGACTGAACCCTAAAATATAACTTGTAAGACTTAACAATAAGACTGAACATTAAGACACAACCTTACGACTTCTACCCTGAGACCTAACCTTGAGACTTAACACTGAGATTTAACCCTAAGACTTAACTTTAAGATGTAACATTCGGACTTAACCTTAAAACTTAACCCTAAGCCTCAACCTTAAGAAGTAACTTGAAGACTTAACCCTGAGAATGAACTCTAAGACTTCAACTTAATAATTAACGCTCAGATATAACCCTCAGACTTAAACTTAAGAAATAGCCCTAAGACTTAACCTTAATATTTAACTTTAAGATGTAACCTTAAGGCTTAACCCTAAACTTAACCCTAAGAGTTAACCTTAAGTGTTGACCTTACAGATTTAACCCTAAGAGTTAACCTTAGGACTGAAACGTTAAGACTTAACCCTAAGACTTATCCCCAAGACTTAACTCTAAAGAGTTAACCCTAAGACTTCAGCTTGTGATTTCAACTTTAGACTGAACGCTAAGACTTAAAATTACGATTTAACATTAAGATTTAACCATAAGACTTAACCCTAAGACTTCAGGTTAAGTTTTAACCTTAAGACTCAACCCTGAGCCTTAGTCGTGAAATTTATCCATAAGACTTATCCCTAAAACTGAAAACTGAGACTTAAACCTAAGATTTAACCTGAAGACTTAACCCTAAAACGTAGCCCTGAGACTTATCCTTGAGCTTTAACCTTGATACTTAATCCTGAGACTTAGCCCTAAGACTTATCCCCAAGACATAACTCTAAGGCTTAACCCTAAGACTTAACCTTAAGGCTCAACCTTAAGACTTAACATTAAGACTTAACCCTGAGACTTAACCATAAGACTTATCCTCAAGATTGTACTCTAAGACTTAACCCTAAGACTTAAGATGAAGACTTAACCCTAAGACTCAATCTATGAGATGTAAACTTAAGACTTAATTAACCCTAAGACTCAATCTATGAGATGTAAACTTAAGACTTAACCTTTAGGAATTAACCCTGACACTTAAGCTTAAGGCTTAACCCTAAGACTTAAGCTTAAGGTTTAAACTTAAGACTTATCCCTAAGACATAATCCTGAGACTTAACCCTAAGACTTAACCTCAAGTTTAACTTCAAAACTTAACCCTAAGACTGAATCCTAAGACACAACTTGACCACGTAACCCTGAGACTTAACCTTGAGACTTTACCTTGAAATTTAACCCTGGGATTTAACCCTAAGTCTTAATGCTAAGACTTAACTTTAAGATGTACCATTAAGACTTAACCTTAAAGCGTAACCTTAAGATTTACACTCAATACTTAACCCTAAGACTTAACCCTAGGATTTAAACTTAAGGTTAAACCTTAAGACAAAACTTGAAGACTTAATTCAAAGACTTATCCCTAAGACTCAACACTGAGACGTAAACCTAAGATTTAAGACTTAACCCTAAGACTTAGCCCCAAGACTTAAGTCTAAGACTTAAACTTATGAATTAAACTTTAGACTTAACCCTAAGACTCAAGCCATAAGACTTCACCTTAAGACTTAACCCTAAGACTTAACCTTAAAATTTAACCCTAAGACTGAACCCTAAAATATAACTTGTAAGACTTAACAATAAGACTGAACATTAAGACACAACCTTACGACTTCTACCCTGAGACCTAACCTTGAGACTTAACACTGAGATTTAACCCTAAGACTTAACTTTAAGATGTAACATTCGGACTTAACCTTAAAACTTAACCCTAAGCCTCAACCTTAAGAAGTAACTTGAAGACTTAACCCTGAGAATGAACTCTAAGACTTCAACTTAATAATTAACGCTCAGATATAACCCTCAGACTTAAACTTAAGAAATAACCCTAAGACTTAACCTTAATATTTAACTTGAAGATGTAACCTTAAGGCTTAACCCTAAACTTAACCCTAAGAGTTAACCTTAAGTGTTGACCTTACAGATTTAACCCTAAGAGTTAACCTTAGGACTTAAACGTTAAGACTTATCCCCAAGACTTAACACTAAAGAGTTAACCCTAAGACTTCAACTTGTGATTTAAACTTTAGACTGAACGCTAAGACTTAAAATTACGATTTAACATTAAGATTTAACCATAAGACTTAACCCTAAGACTTCAGGTTAAGTTTTAACCTTAAGACTCAACCCTGAGCCTTAGTCGTGAAATTTATCCATAAGACTTATCCCTAAAACTGAAAACTGAGACTTAAACCTAAGATTTAACCTGAAGACTTAACCCTAAAACGTAGCCCTGAGACTTATCCTTGAGCTTTAACCTTGATACTTAATCCTGAGACTTAGCCCTAAGACTTATCCCCAAGACATAACTCTAAGGCTTAACCCTAAGACTTAACCTTAAGGCTCAACCTTAAGACTTAACATTAAGACTTAACCCTGAGACTTAACCATAAGACTTATCCTCAAGATTGTACTCTAAGACTTAACCCTAAGACTTAAGATGAAGACTTAACCCTAAGACTCAATCTATGAGATGTAAACTTAAGACTTAACCTTTAGGAATTAACCCTGACACTTAACCTTAAGGCTTAACCCTAAGACTTAAGCTTAAGGTTTAAACTTAAGACTTCTCATTAAGACTTATCCCTAAGACATAATCCTGAGACTTAACCCTAAGACTTAACCTCAAGTTTAACTTCAAAACTTAACCCTAAGACTGAATCCTAAGACACAACTTGACCACGTAACCCTGAGACTTAACCTTGAGACTTTACCTTGAAATTTAACCCTGGGATTTAACCCTAAGTCTTAATGCTAAGACTTAACTTTAAGATGTACCATTAAGACTTAACCTTAAAGCGTAACCTTAAGATTTACACTCGATACTTAACCCTAAGACTTAACCCTAGGATTTAAACTTAAGGTTAAACCTTAAGAGAAAACTTGAAGACTTCATTCAAAGACTTATCCCTAAGACTCAACACTGAGACTTAAACCTAAGATTTAAGACTTAACCCTAAGACTTAGCCCCAAGACTTAAGTCTAAGACTTCAAGTTATGAATTAAACTTTAGACTTAACCCTAAGACTCAAGCCATAAGACTTCACCTTAAGACTTAACCCGAAGACTTAACCTTAAAATTTAACCCTAAGACTGAACCCTAAAATATAACTTGTAAGACTTAACAATAAGACTGAACATTAAGACACAACCTTACGACTTCTACCCTGAGACCTAACCTTGAGACTTAACACTGAGATTTAACCCTAAGACTTAACTTTAAGATGTAACATTCGGACTTAACCTTAAAACTTAACCCTAAGCCTCAACCTTAAGAAGTAACTTGAAGACTTAACCCTGAGAATGAACTCTAAGACTTCAACTTAATAATTAACGCTCAGATATAACCCTCAGGCTTAAACTTAAGAAATAGCCCTAAGACTTAACCTTAATATTTAACTTTAAGATGTAACCTTAAGGCTTAACCCTAAACTTAACCCTAAGAGTTAACCTTAAGTGTTGACCTTACAGATTTAACCCTAAGAGTTAACCTTAGGACTTAAACGTTAAGACTTATCCCCAAGACTTAACTCTAAAGAGTTAACCCTAAGACTTCAGCTTGTGATTTCAACTTTAGACTGAACGCTAAGACTTAAAATTACGATTTAACATTAAGATTTAACCATAAGACTTAACCCTAAGACTTCAGGTTAAGTTTTAACCTTAAGACTCAACCCTGAGCCTTAGTCGTGAAATTTATCCATAAGACTTATCCCTAAAACTGAAAACTGAGACTTAAACCTAAGATTTAACCTGAAGACTTAACCCTAAAACGTAGCCCTGAGACTTATCCTTGAGCTTTAACCTTGATACTTAATCCTGAGACTTAGCCCTAAGACTTATCCCCAAGACATAACTCTAAGGCTTAACCCTAAGACTGAACCTTAAGGCTCAACCTTAAGACTTAACATTAAGACTTAACCCTGAGACTTAACCATAAGACTTATCCTCAAGATTGTACTCTAAGACTTAACCCTAAGACTTAAGATGAAGACTTAACCCTAAGACTCAATCTATGAGATGTAAACTTAAGACTTAATTAACCCTAAGACTCAATCTATGAGATGTAAACTTAAGACTTAACCTTTAGGAATTAACCCTGACACTTAAGCTTAAGGCTTAACCCTAAGACTTAAGCTTAAGGTTTAAACTTAAGACTTATCCCTAAGACATAATCCTGAGACTTAACCCTAAGACTTAACCTCAAGTTTAACTTCAAAACTTAACCCTAAGACTGAATCCTAAGACACAACTTGACCACGTAACCCTGAGACTTAACCTTGAGACTTTACCTTGAAATTTAACCCTGAGATTTAACCCTAAGTCTTAATGCTAAGACTTAACTTTAAGATGTACCATTAAGACTTAACCTTAAAGCGTAACCTTAAGATTTACACTCAATACTTAACCCTAAGACTTAACCCTAGGATTTAAACTTAAGGTTAAACCTTAAGACAAAACTTGACGACTTAATTCAAAGACTTATCCCTAAGACTCAACACTGAGACTTAAACCTAAGATTTAAGACTTAACCCTAAGACTTAGCCCCAAGACTTAAGTCTAAGACTTCAAGTTATGAATTAAACTTTAGACTTAACCCTAAGACTCAAGCCATAAGACTTCACCTTAAGACTTAACCCGAAGACTTAACCTTAAAATTTAACCCTAAGACTGAACCCTAAAATATAACTTGTAAGACTTAACAATAAGACTGAACATTAAGACACAACCTTACGACTTCTACCCTGAGACCTAACCTTGAGACTTAACACTGAGATTTAACCCTAAGACTTAACTTTAAGTTGTAACATTCGGACTTAACCTTAAAACTTAACCCTAAGCCTCAACCTTAAGAAGTAACTTGAAGACTTAACCCTGAGAATGAACTCTAAGACTTCAACTTAATAATTAACGCTCAGATATAACCCTCAGACTTAAACTTAAGAAATAGCCCTAAGACTTAACCTTAATATTTAACTTGAAGATGTAACCTTAAGGCTTAACCCTAAACTTAACCCTAAGAGTTAACCTTAAGTGTTGACCTTACAGATTTAACCCTAAGAGTTAACCTTAGGACTTAAACGTTAAGACTTAACCCTAAGACTTATCCCCAAGACTTAACTCTAAAGAGTTAACCCTAAGACATCAACTTGTGATTTCAACTTTAGACTGAACGCTAAGACTTAAAATTACGATTTAACATTAAGATTTAACCATAAGACTTAACCCTAAGACTTCAGGTTAAGTTTTAACCTTAAGACTCAACCCTGAGACTTAGTCGTGAAATTTATCCATAAGACTTATCCCTAAAACTGAAAACTGAGACTTAAACCTAAGATTTAACCTGAAGACTTAACCCTAAAACGTAGCCCTGAGACTTATCCTTGAGCTTTAACCTTGATACTTAATCCTGAGACTTAGCCCTAAGACTTATCCCCAAGACATAACTCTAAGGCTTAACCCTAAGACTTAACCTTAAGGCTCAACCTTAAGACTTAACATTAAGACTTAACCCTGAGACTTAACCATAAGACTTATCCTCAAGATTGTACTCTAAGACTTAACCCTAAGACTTAAGATGAAGACTTAACCCTAAGACTCAATCTATGAGATGTAAACTTAAGACTTAATTAACCCTAAGGCTCAATCCATGAGATGAAAACTTAAGACTTAACCTTTAGGAATTAACCCTGACACTTAAGCTTAAGGCTTAACCCTAAGACTTAAGCTTAAGGTTTAAACTTAAGACTTATCCCTAAGACATAATCCTGAGACTTAACCCTAAGACTTAACCTCAAGTTTAACTTCAAAACTTAACCCTAAGACTGAATCCTAAGACACAACTTGACCACGTAACCCTGAGACTTAACCTTGAGACTTTACCTTGAAATTTAACCCTGGGATTTAACCCTAAGTCTTAATGCTAAGACTTAACTTTAAGATGTACCATTAAGACTTAACCTTAAAGCGTAACCTTAAGATTTACACTCAATACTTAACCCTAAGACTTAACCCTAGGATTTAAACTTAAGGTTAAACCTTAAGACAAAACTTGACGACTTAATTCAAAGACTTATCCCTAAGACTCAACACTGAGACTTAAACCTAAGATTTAAGACTTAACCCTAAGACTTAGCCCCAAGACTTAAGTCTAAGACTTCAAGTTATGAATTAAACTTTACACTTAACCCTAAGACTCAAGCCATAAGACTTCACCTTAAGACTTAACCCGAAGACTTAACCTTAAAATTTAACCCTAAGACTGAACCCTAAAATATAACTTGTAAGACTTAACAATAAGACTGAACATTAAGACACAACCTTACGACTTCTACCCTGAGACCTAACCTTGAGACTTAACACTGAGATTTAACCCTAAGACTTAACTTTAAGTTGTAACATTCGGACTTAACCTTAAAACTTAACCCTAAGCCTCAACCTTAAGAAGTAACTTGAAGACTTAACCCTGAGAATGAACTCTAAGACTTCAACTTAATAATTAACGCTCAGATATAACCCTCAGACTTAAACTTAAGAAATAGCCCTAAGACTTAACCTTAATATTTAACTTGAAGATGTAACCTTAAGGCTTAACCCTAAACTTAACCCTAAGAGTTAACCTTAAGTGTTGACCTTACAGATTTAACCCTAAGAGTTAACCTTAGGACTTAAACGTTAAGACTTAACCCTAAGACTTATCCCCAAGACTTAACTCTAAAGAGTTAACCCTAAGACATCAACTTGTGATTTCAACTTTAGACTGAACGCTAAGACTTAAAATTACGATTTAACATTAAGATTTAACCATAAGACTTAACCCTAAGACTTCAGGTTAAGTTTTAACCTTAAGACTCAACCCTGAGACTTAGTCGTGAAATTTATCCATAAGACTTATCCCTAAAACTGAAAACTGAGACTTAAACCTAAGATTTAACCTGAAGACTTAACCCTAAAACGTAGCCCTGAGACTTATCCTTGAGCTTTAACCTTGATACTTAATCCTGAGACTTAGCCCTAAGACTTATCCCCAAGACATAACTCTAAGGCTTAACCCTAAGACTTAACCTTAAGGCTCAACCTTAAGACTTAACATTAAGACTTAACCCTGAGACTTAACCATAAGACTTATCCTCAAGATTGTACTCTAAGACTTAACCCTAAGACTTAAGATGAAGACTTAACCCTAAGACTCAATCTATGAGATGTAAACTTAAGACTTAATTAACCCTAAGGCTCAATCCATGAGATGAAAACTTAAGACTTAACCTTTAGGAATTAACCCTGACACTTAACCTTAAGGCTTTACCCTAAGACTTAAGCTTAAGGTTTAAACTTAAGACTTATCCCTAAGACATAATCCTGAGACTTAACCCTAAGACTTAACCTTAAGGCTCAACCTTAAGACTTAACCTTAAGACTTAACCCTGAGACTTAACCATAAGACTTATCCTCAAGATTGTACTCTAAGACTTAACCCTAAGACTTAAGATGAAGACTTAACCCTAAGACTCAATCTATGAGATGTAAACTTAAGACTTAATTAACCCTAAGGCTCAATCTATGAGATGTAAACTTAAGACTTAACCTTTAGGAATTAACCCTGACACTTAACCTTAAGGCTTAACCCTAAGACTTAAGCTTAAGGTTTAAACTTAAGACTTATCCCTAAGACATAATCCTGAGACTTAACCCTAAGACTTAACCTCAAGTTTAACTTCAAAACTTAACCCTAAGACTGAATCCTAAGACACAACTTGACCACGTAACCCTGAGACTTAACCTTGAGACTTTACCTTGAAATTTAACCCTGGGATTTAACCCTAAGTCTTAATGCTAAGACTTAACTTTAAGATGTACCATTAAGACTTAACCTTAAAGCGTAACCTTAAGATTTACACTCGATACTTAACCCTAAGACTTAACCCTATGACTTAAACTTAAGGTTAAACCTTAAGACAAAACTTGAAGACTTAATTCAAAGACTTATCCCTAAGACTCAACACTGAGACTTAAACCTAAGATTTAAGACTTAACCCTAAGACTTAGCCCCAAGACTTAAGTCTAAGACTTCAAGTTATGAATTAAACTTTAGACTTAACCCTAAGACTCAAGCCATAAGACTTCACCTTAAGACTTAACCCGAAGACTTAACCTTAAAATTTAACCCTAAGACTGAACCCTAAAATATAACTTGTAAGACTTAACAATAAGACTGAACATTAAGACACAACCTTACGACTTCTACCCTGAGACCTAACCTTGAGACTTAACACTGAGATTTAACCCTAAGACTTAACTTTAAGATGTAACATTCGGACTTAACCTTAAAACTTAACCCTAAGCCTCAACCTTAAGAAGTAACTTGAAGACTTAACCCTGAGAATGAACTCTAAGACTTCAACTTAATAATTAACGCTCAGATATAACCCTCAGGCTTAAACTTAAGAAATAGCCCTAAGACTTAACCTTAATATTTAACTTTAAGATGTAACCTTAAGGCTTAACCCTAAACTTAACCCTAAGAGTTAACCTTAAGTGTTGACCTTACAGATTTAACCCTAAGAGTTAACCTTAGGACTGAAACGTTAAGACTTATCCCCAAGACGTAACTCTAAAGAGTTAACCCTAAGACTTCAACTTGTGATTTCAACTTTAGACTGAACGCTAAGACTTAAAATTATGATTTAACATTAAGATTTAACCATAAGACTTAACCCTAAGACTTCAGGTTAAGTTTTAACCTTAAGACTCAACCCTGAGCCTTAGTCGTGAAATTTATCCGTAAGACTTATCCCTAATACTGAAAACTGAGACTTAAACCTAAGATTTAACCTGAAGACTTAACCCTAAAACGTAGCCCTGAGACTTATCCTTGAGCTTTAACCTTGATACTTAATCCTGAGACTTAGCCCTAAGACTTATCCCCAAGACATAACTCTAAGGCTTAACCCTAAGACTGAACCTTAAGGCTCAACCTTAAGACTTAACATTAAGACTTAACCCTGAGACTTAACCATAAGACTTATCCTCAAGATTGTACTCTAAGACTTAACCCTAAGACTTAAGATGAAGACTTAACCCTAAGACTCAATCTATGAGATGTAAACTTAAGACTTAATTAACCCTAAGACTCAATCCATGAGATGTAAACTTAAGACTTAACCTTTAGGAATTAACCCTGACACTTAACCTTAAGGCTTAACCCTAAGACTTAAGCTTAAGGTTTAAACTTAAGACTTATCCCTAAGACATAATCCTGAGACTTAACCCTAAGACTTAACCTCAAGTTTAACTTCAAAACTTAACCCTAAGACTGAATCCTAAGACACAACTTGACGACGTAACCCTGAGACTTAACCTTGAGACTTTACCTTGAAATTTAACCCTGGGATTTAACCCTAAGTCTTAATGCTAAGACTTAACTTTAAGATGTACCATTAAGACTTAACCTTAAAGCATAACCTTAAGATTTACACTCAATACTTAACCCTAGGATTTAAACTTAAGGTTAAACCTTAAGACAAAACTTGAAGACTTAATTCAAAGACTTATCCCTAAGACTCAACACTGAGACTTAAACCTAAGATTTAAGACTTAACCCTAAGACTTAGCCCCAAGACTTAAGTCTAAGACTTAAACTTATGAATTAAACTTTAGACGTAACCCTAAGACTCAGGCCATAAGACTTCACCTTAAGACTTAACCTGAAGACTTATCCTTAAAATTTAACCCTAAGACTGAACCCTAAAATATAACTTGTAAGACTTAACAATAAGACTGAACATTAAGACACAACCTTACGACTTCTACCCTGAGACCTAACCTTGAGACTTAACACTGAGATTTAACCCTAAGACTTAACTTTAAGATGTAACATTCGGACTTAACCTTAAAACTTAACCCTAAGCCTCAACCTTAAGAAGTAACTTGAAGACTTAACCCTGAGAATGAACTCTAAGACTTCAACTTAATAATTAACGCTCAGATATAACCCTCAGGATTAAACTTAAGAAATAGCCCTAAGACTTAACCTTAATATTTAACTTTAAGATGTAACCTTAAGGCTTAACCCTAAACTTAACCCTAAGAGTTAACCTTAAGTGTTGACCTTACAGATTTAACCCTAAGAGTTAACCTTAGGACTTAAACGTTAAGACTTAACCCTAAGACTTATCCCCAAGACTTAACTCTAAAAAGTTAACCCTAAGACTTCAGCTTGTGATTTCAACTTTAGACTGAACGCTAAGACTTAAAATTACGATTTAACATTAAGATTTAACCATAAGACTTAACCCTAAGACTTCAGGTTAAGTTTTAACCTTAAGACTCAACCCTGAGACTTAGTCGTGAAATTTATCCATAAGACTTATCCCTAAAACTGAAAACTGAGACTTAAACCTAAGATTTAACCTGAAGACTTAACCCTAAAACGTAGCCCTGAGACTTATCCTTGAGCTTTAACCTTGATACTTAATCCTGAGACTTAGCCCTAAGACTTATCCCCAAGACATAACTCTAAGGCTTAACCCTAAGACTGAACCTTAAGGCTCAACCTTAAGACTTAACATTAAGACTTAACCCTGAGACTTAACCATAAGACTTATCCTCAAGATTGTACTCTAAGACTTAACCCTAAGACTTAAGATGAAGACTTAACCCTAAGACTCAATCTATGAGATGTAAACTTAAGACTTAATTAACCCTAAGGCTCAATCCATGAGATGAAAACTTAAGACTTAACCTTTAGGAATTAACCCTGACACTTAAGCTTAAGGCTTAACCCTAAGACTTAAGCTTAAGGTTTAAACTTAAGACTTATCCCTAAGACATAATCCTGAGACTTAACCCTAAGACTTAACCTCAAGTTTAACTTCAAAACTTAACCCTAAGACTGAATCCTAAGACACAACTTGACCACGTAACCCTGAGACTTAACCTTGAGACTTTACCTTGAAATTTAACCCTGGGATTTAACCCTAAGTCTTAATGCTAAGACTTAACTTTAAGATGTACCATTAAGACTTAACCTTAAAGCGTAACCTTAAGATTTACACTCAATACTTAACCCTAGGATTTAAACTTAAGGTTAAACCTTAAGACAAAACTTGAAGACTTAATTCAAAGACTTATCCCTAAGACTCAACACTGAGACTTAAACCTAAGATTTAAGACTTAACCCTAAGACTTAGCCCCAAGACTTAAGTCTAAGACTTCAAGTTATGAATTAAACTTTAGACTTAACCCTAAGACTCAAGCCATAAGACTTCACCTTAAGACTTAACCCTAAGACTTAACCTTAAAATTTAACCCTAAGACTGAACCCTAAAATATAACTTGTAAGACTTAACAATAAGACTGAACATTAAGACACAACCTTACGACTTCTACCCTGAGACCTAACCTTGAGACTTAACACTGAGATTTAACCCTAAGACTTAACTTTAAGATGTAACATTCGGACTTAACCTTAAAACTTAACCCTAAGCCTCAACCTTAAGAAGTAACTTGAAGACTTAACCCTGAGAATGAACTCTAAGACTTCAACTTAATAATTAACGCTCAGATATAACCCTCAGGCTTAAACTTAAGAAATAGCCCTAAGACTTAACCTTAATATTTAACTTTAAGATGTAACCTTAAGGCTTAACCCTAAACTTAACCCTAAGAGTTAACCTTAAGTGTTGACCTTACAGATTTAACCCTAAGAGTTAACCTTAGGACTGAAACGTTAAGACTTAACCCTAAGACTTAACCCTAAGACTTATCCCCAAGACTTAACTCTAAAGAGTTAACCCTAAGACTTCAACTTGTGATTTCAACTTTAGACTGAATGCTAAGACTTAAAATTACGATTTAACATTAAGATTTAACCATAAGACTTAACCCTAAGACTTCAGGTTAAGTTTTAACCTTAAGACTCAACCCTGAGACTTAGTCGTGAAATTTATCCATAAGACTTATCCCTAAAACTGAAAACTGAGACTTAAACCTAAGATTTAACCTGAAGACTTAACCCTAAAACGTAGCCCTGAGACTTATCCTTGAGCTTTAACCTTGATACTTAATCCTGAGACTTAGCCCTAAGACTTATCCCCAAGACATAACTCTAAGGCTTAACCCTAAGACTTAACCTTAAGGCTCAACCTTAAGACTTAACATTAAGACTTAACCCTGAGACTTAACCATAAGACTTATCCTCAAGATTGTACTCTAAGACTTAACCCTAAGACTTAAGATGAAGACTTAACCCTAAGACTCAATCTATGAGATGTAAACTTAAGACTTAATTAACCCTAAGACTCAATCTATGAGATGTAAACTTAAGACTTAACCTTTAGGAATTAACCCTGACACTTAAGCTTAAGGCTTAACCCTAAGACTTAAGCTTAAGGTTTAAACTTAAGACTTATCCCTAAGACATAATCCTGAGACTTAACCCTAAGACTTAACCTCAAGTTTAACTTCAAAACTTAACCCTAAGACTGAATCCTAAGACACAACTTGACCACGTAACCCTGAGACTTAACCTTGAGACTTTACCTTGAAATTTAACCCTGGGATTTAACCCTAAGTCTTAATGCTAAGACTTAACTTTAAGATGTACCATTAAGACTTAACCTTAAAGCGTAACCTTAAGATTTACACTCGATACTTAACCCTAAGACTTAACCCTAGGATTTAAACTTAAGGTTAAACCTTAAGACAAAACTTGAAGACTTAATTCAAAGACTTATCCCTAAGACTCAACACTGAGACTTAAACCTAAGATTTAAGACTTAACCCTAAGACTTAGCCCCAAGACTTAAGTCTAAGACTTCAAGTTATGAATTAAACTTTAGACTTAACCCTAAGACTCAAGCCATAAGACTTCACCTTAAGACTTAACCCTAAGACTTAACCTTAAAATTTAACCCTAAGACTGAACCCTAAAATATAACTTGTAAGACTTAACAATAAGACTGAACATTAAGACACAACCTTACGACTTCTACCCTGAGACCTAACCTTGAGACTTAACACTGAGATTTAACCCTAAGACTTAACTTTAAGATGTAACATTCGGACTTAACCTTAAAACTTAACCCTAAAGCCTCAACCTTAAGAAGTAACTTGAAGACTTAACCCTGAGAATGAACTCTAAGACTTCAACTTAATAATTAACGCTCAGATATAACCCTCAGGCTTAAACTTAAGAAATAGCCCTAAGACTTAACCTTAATATTTAACTTTAAGATGTAACCTTAAGGCTTAACCCTAAACTTAACCCTAAGAGTTAACCTTAAGTGTTGACCTTACAGATTTAACCCTAAGAGTTAACCTTAGGACTTAAACGTTAAGACTTATCCCCAAGACGTAACTCTAAAGAGTTAACCCTAAGACTTCAACTTGTGATTTCAACTTTAGACTGAACGCTAAGACTTAAAATTACGATTTAACATTAAGATTTAACCATAAGACTTTACCCTAAGACTTCAGGTTAAGTTTTAACCTTAAGACTCAACCCTGAGACTTAGTCGTGAAATTTATCCATAAGACTTATCCCTAAAACTGAAAACTGAGACTTAAACCTAAGATTTAACCTGAAGACTTAACCCTAAAACGTAGCCCTGAGACTTATCCTTGAGCTTTAACCTTGATACTTAATCCTGAGACTTAGCCCTAAGACTTATCCCCAAGACATAACTCTAAGGCTTAACCCTAAGACTGAACCTTAAGGCTCAACCTTAAGACTTAACATTAAGACTTAACCCTGAGACTTAACCATAAGACTTATCCTCAAGATTGTACTCTAAGACTTAACCCTAAGACTTAAGATGAAGACTTAACCCTAAGACTCAATCTATGAGATGTAAACTTAAGACTTAATTAACCCTAAGACTCAATCCATGAGATGTAAACTTAAGACTTAACCTTTAGGAATTAACCCTGACACTTAACCTTAAGGCTTAACCCTAAGACTTAAGCTTAAGGTTTAAACTTAAGACTTATCCCTAAGACATAATCCTGAGACTTAACCCTAAGACTTAACCTCAAGTTTAACTTCAAAACTTAACCCTAAGACTGAATCCTAAGACACAACTTGACGACGTAACCCTGAGACTTAACCTTGAGACTTTACCTTGAAATTTAACCCTGGGATTTAACCCTAAGTCTTAATGCTAAGACTTAACTTTAAGATGTACCATTAAGACTTAACCTTAAAGCATAACCTTAAGATTTACACTCAATACTTAACCCTAGGATTTAAACTTAAGGTTAAACCTTAAGACAAAACTTGAAGACTTAATTCAAAGACTTATCCCTAAGACTCAACACTGAGACTTAAACCTAAGATTTAAGACTTAACCCTAAGACTTAGCCCCAAGACTTAAGTCTAAGACTTAAACTTATGAATTAAACTTTAGACGTAACCCTAAGACTCAGGCCATAAGACTTCACCTTAAGACTTAACCTGAAGACTTATCCTTAAAATTTAACCCTAAGACTGAACCCTAAAATATAACTTGTAAGACTTAACAATAAGACTGAACATTAAGACACAACCTTACGACTTCTACCCTGAGACCTAACCTTGAGACTTAACACTGAGATTTAACCCTAAGACTTAACTTTAAGATGTAACATTCGGACTTAACCTTAAAACTTAACCCTAAGCCTCAACCTTAAGAAGTAACTTGAAGACTTAACCCTGAGAATGAACTCTAAGACTTCAACTTAATAATTAACGCTCAGATATAACCCTCAGACTTAAACTTAAGAAATAGCCCTAAGACTTAACCTTAATATTTAACTTTAAGATGTAACCTTAAGGCTTAACCCTAAACTTAACCCTAAGAGTTAACCTTAAGTGTTGACCTTACAGATTTAACCCTAAGAGTTAACCTTAGGACTGAAACGTTAAGACTTATCCCCAAGACGTAACTCTAAAGAGTTAACCCTAAGACTTCAACTTGTGATTTCAACTTTAGACTGAACGCTAAGACTTAAAATTATGATTTAACATTAAGATTTAACCATAAGACTTAACCCTAAGACTTCAGGTTAAGTTTTAACCTTAAGACTCAACCCTGAGCCTTAGTCGTGAAATTTATCCGTAAGACTTATCCCTAAAACTGAAAACTGAGACTTAAACCTAAGATTTAACCTGAAGACTTAACCCTAAAACGTAGCCCTGAGACTTATCCTTGAGCTTTAACCTTGATACTTAATCCTGAGACTTAGCCCTAAGACTTATCCCCAAGACATAACTCTAAGGCTTAACCCTAAGACTGAACCTTAAGGCTCAACCTTAAGACTTAACATTAAGACTTAACCCTGAGACTTAACCATAAGACTTATCCTCAAGATTGTACTCTAAGACTTAACCCTAAGACTTAAGATGAAGACTTAACCCTAAGACTCAATCTATGAGATGTAAACTTAAGACTTAATTAACCCTAAGACTCAATCTATGAGATGTAGACTTAAGACTTAACCTTTAGGAATTAACCCTGACACTTAACCTTAAGGCTTAACCCTAAGACTTAAGCTTAAGGTTTAAACTTAAGACTTATCCCTAAGACATAATCCTGAGACTTAACCCTAAGACTTAACCTCAAGTTTAACTTCAAAACTTAACCCTAAGACTGAATCCTAAGACACAACTTGACCACGTAACCCTGAGACTTAACCTTGAGACTTTACCTTGAAATTTAACCCTGGGATTTAACCCTAAGTCTTAATGCTAAGACTTAACTTTAAGATGTACCATTAAGACTTAACCTTAAAGCGTAACCTTAAGATTTACACTCGATACTTAACCCTAAGACTTAACCCTAGGATTTAAACTTAAGGTTAAACCTTAAGACAAAACTTGAAGACTTAATTCAAAGACTTATCCCTAAGACTCAACACTGAGACTTAAACCTAAGATTTAAGACTTAACCCTAAGACTTAGCCCCAAGACTTAAGTCTAAGACTTAAACTTATGAATTAAACTTTAGACTTAACCCTAAGACTCAAGCCATAAGACTTCACCTTAAGACTTAACCCTAAGACTTAACCTTAAAATTTAACCCTAAGACTGAACCCTAAAATATAACTTGTAAGACTTAACAATAAGACTGAACATTAAGACACAACCTTACGACTTCTACCCTGAGACCTAACCTTGAGACTTAACACTGAGATTTAACCCTAAGACTTAACTTTAAGATGTAACATTCGGACTTAACCTTAAAACTTAACCCTAAGCCTCAACCTTAAGAAGTAACTTGAAGACTTAACCCTGAGAATGAACTCTAAGACTTCAACTTAATAATTAACGCTCAGATATAACCCTCAGACTTAAACTTAAGAAATAGCCCTAAGACTTAACCTTAATATTTAACTTTAAGATGTAACCTTAAGGCTTAACCCTAAACTTAACCCTAAGAGTTAACCTTAAGTGTTGACCTTACAGATTTAACCCTAAGAGTTAACCTTAGGACTGATACGTTAAGACTTAACCCTAAGACTTATCCCCAAGACTTAACTCTAAAGAGTTAACCCTAAGACTTCAACTTGTGATTTCAACTTTAGACTGAACGCTAAGACTTAAAATTACGATTTAACATTAAGATTTAACCATAAGACTTAACCCTAAGACTTCAGGTTAAGTTTTAACCTTAAGACTCAACCCTGAGACTTAGTCGTGAAATTTATCCATAAGACTTATCCCTAAAACTGAAAACTGAGACTTAAACCTAAGATTTAACCTGAAGACTTAACCCTAAAACGTAGCCCTGAGACTTATCCTTGAGCTTTAACCTTGATACTTAATCCTGAGACTTAGCCCTAAGACTTATCCCCAAGACATAACTCTAAGGCTTAACCCTAAGACTGAACCTTAAGGCTCAACCTTAAGACTTAACATTAAGACTTAACCCTGAGACTTAACCATAAGACTTATCCTCAAGATTGTACTCTAAGACTTAACCCTAAGACTTAAGATGAAGACTTAACCCTAAGACTCAATCTATGAGATGTAAACTTAAGACTTAATTAACCCTAAGACTCAATCCATGAGATGTAAACTTAAGACTTAACCTTTAGGAATTAACCCTGACACTTAACCTTAAGGCTTAACCCTAAGACTTAAGCTTAAGGTTTAAACTTAAGACTTATCCCTAAGACATAATCCTGAGACTTAACCCTAAGACTTAACCTCAAGTTTAACTTCAAAACTTAACCCTAAGACTGAATCCTAAGACACAACTTGACGACGTAACCCTGAGACTTAACCTTGAGACTTTACCTTGAAATTTAACCCTGGGATTTAACCCTAAGTCTTAATGCTAAGACTTAACTTTAAGATGTACCATTAAGACTTAACCTTAAAGCATAACCTTAAGATTTACACTCAATACTTAACCCTAGGATTTAAACTTAAGGTTAAACCTTAAGACAAAACTTGAAGACTTAATTCAAAGACTTATCCCTAAGACTCAACACTGAGACTTAAACCTAAGATTTAAGACTTAACCCTAAGACTTAGCCCCAAGACTTAAGTCTAAGACTTAAACTTATGAATTAAACTTTAGACGTAACCCTAAGACTCAGGCCATAAGACTTCACCTTAAGACTTAACCTGAAGACTTATCCTTAAAATTTAACCCTAAGACTGAACCCTAAAATATAACTTGTAAGACTTAACAATAAGACTGAACATTAAGACACAACCTTACGACTTCTACCCTGAGACCTAACCTTGAGACTTAACACTGAGATTTAACCCTAAGACTTAACTTTAAGATGTAACATTCGGACTTAACCTTAAAACTTAACCCTAAGCCTCAACCTTAAGAAGTAACTTGAAGACTTAACCCTGAGAATGAACTCTAAGACTTCAACTTAATAATTAACGCTCAGATATAACCCTCAGACTTAAACTTAAGAAATAGCCCTAAGACTTAACCTTAATATTTAACTTTAAGATGTAACCTTAAGGCTTAACCCTAAACTTAACCCTAAGAGTTAACCTTAAGTGTTGACCTTACAGATTTAACCCTAAGAGTTAACCTTAGGACTGAAACGTTAAGACTTATCCCCAAGACGTAACTCTAAAGAGTTAACCCTAAGACTTCAACTTGTGATTTCAACTTTAGACTGAACGCTAAGACTTAAAATTATGATTTAACATTAAGATTTAACCATAAGACTTAACCCTAAGACTTCAGGTTAAGTTTTAACCTTAAGACTCAACCCTGAGCCTTAGTCGTGAAATTTATCCGTAAGACTTATCCCTAAAACTGAAAACTGAGACTTAAACCTAAGATTTAACCTGAAGACTTAACCCTAAAACGTAGCCCTGAGACTTATCCTTGAGCTTTAACCTTGATACTTAATCCTGAGACTTAGCCCTAAGACTTATCCCCAAGACATAACTCTAAGGCTTAACCCTAAGACTGAACCTTAAGGCTCAACCTTAAGACTTAACATTAAGACTTAACCCTGAGACTTAACCATAAGACTTATCCTCAAGATTGTACTCTAAGACTTAACCCTAAGACTTAAGATGAAGACTTAACCCTAAGACTCAATCTATGAGATGTAAACTTAAGACTTAATTAACCCTAAGACTCAATCTATGAGATGTAGACTTAAGACTTAACCTTTAGGAATTAACCCTGACACTTAACCTTAAGGCTTAACCCTAAGACTTAAGCTTAAGGTTTAAACTTAAGACTTATCCCTAAGACATAATCCTGAGACTTAACCCTAAGACTTAACCTCAAGTTTAACTTCAAAACTTAACCCTAAGACTGAATCCTAAGACACAACTTGACCACGTAACCCTGAGACTTAACCTTGAGACTTTACCTTGAAATTTAACCCTGGGATTTAACCCTAAGTCTTAATGCTAAGACTTAACTTTAAGATGTACCATTAAGACTTAACCTTAAAGCGTAACCTTAAGATTTACACTCGATACTTAACCCTAAGACTTAACCCTAGGATTTAAACTTAAGGTTAAACCTTAAGACAAAACTTGAAGACTTAATTCAAAGACTTATCCCTAAGACTCAACACTGAGACTTAAACCTAAGATTTAAGACTTAACCCTAAGACTTAGCCCCAAGACTTAAGTCTAAGACTTAAACTTATGAATTAAACTTTAGACTTAACCCTAAGACTCAAGCCATAAGACTTCACCTTAAGACTTAACCCTAAGACTTAACCTTAAAATTTAACCCTAAGACTGAACCCTAAAATATAACTTGTAAGACTTAACAATAAGACTGAACATTAAGACACAACCTTACGACTTCTACCCTGAGACCTAACCTTGAGACTTAACACTGAGATTTAACCCTAAGACTTAACTTTAAGATGTAACATTCGGACTTAACCTTAAAACTTAACCCTAAGCCTCAACCTTAAGAAGTAACTTGAAGACTTAACCCTGAGAATGAACTCTAAGACTTCAACTTAATAATTAACGCTCAGATATAACCCTCAGACTTAAACTTAAGAAATAGCCCTAAGACTTAACCTTAATATTTAACTTTAAGATGTAACCTTAAGGCTTAACCCTAAACTTAACCCTAAGAGTTAACCTTAAGTGTTGACCTTACAGATTTAACCCTAAGAGTTAACCTTAGGACTGATACGTTAAGACTTAACCCTAAGACTTATCCCCAAGACTTAACTCTAAAGAGTTAACCCTAAGACTTCAACTTGTGATTTCAACTTTAGACTGAACGCTAAGACTTAAAATTACGATTTAACATTAAGATTTAACCATAAGACTTAACCCTAAGACTTCAGGTTAAGTTTTAACCTTAAGACTCAACCCTGAGCCTTAGTCGTGAAATTTATCCATAAGACTTATCCCTAAAACTGAAAACTGAGACTTAAACCTAAGATTTAACCTGAAGACTTAACCCTAAAACGTAGCCCTGAGACTTATCCTTGAGCTTTAACCTTGATACTTAATCCTGAGACTTAGCCCTAAGACTTATCCCCAAGACATAACTCTAAGGCTTAACCCTAAGACTGAACCTTAAGGCTCAACCTTAAGACTTAACATTAAGACTTAACCCTGAGACTTAACCATAAGACTTATCCTCAAGATTGTGCTCTAAGACTTAACCCTAAGACTTAAGATGAAGACTTAACCCTAAGACTCAATCTATGAGATGTAAACTTAAGACTTAATTAACCCTAAGACTCAATCTATGAGATGTAAACTTAAGACTTAACCTTTAGGAATTAACCCTGACACTTAACCTTAAGGCTTAACCCTAAGACTTAAGCTTAAGGTTTAAACTTAAGACTTATCCCTAAGACATAATCCTGAGACTTAACCCTAAGACTTAACCTCAAGTTTACCTTCAAAACTTAACCCTAAGACTGAATCCTAAGACACAACTTGACCACGTAACCCTGAGACTTAACCTTGAGACTTTACCTTGAAATTTAACCCTGGGATTTAACCCTAAGTCTTAATGCTAAGACTTAACTTTAAGATGTACCATTAAGACTTAACCTTAAAGTGTAACCTTAAGATTTACACTCAATACTTAACCCTAAGACTTAACCCTAGGATTTAAACTTAAGGTTAAACCTTAAGACAAAACTTGAAGACTTAATTCAAAGACTTATCCCTAAGACTCAACACTGAGACGTAAACCTAAGATTTAAGACTTAACCCTAAGACTTAGCCCCAAGACTTAAGTCTAAGACTTCAAGTTATGAATTAAACTTTAGACTTAACCCTAAGACTCAAGCCATAAGACTTCACCTTAAGACTTAACCCTAAGACTTAACCTTAAAATTTAACCCTAAGACTGAACCCTAAAATATAACTTGTAAGACTTAACAATAAGACTGAACATTAAGACACAACCTTACGACTTCTACCCTGAGACCTAACCTTGAGACTTAACACTGAGATTTAACCCTAAGACTTAACTTTAAGATGTAACATTCGGACTTAACCTTAAAACTTAACCCTAAGCCTCAACCTTAAGAAGTAACTTGAAGACTTAACCCTGAGAATGAACTCTAAGACTTCAACTTAATAATTAACGCTCAGATATAACCCTCAGACTTAAACTTAAGAAATAGCCCTAAGACTTAACCTTAATATTTAACTTTAAGATGTAACCTTAAGGCTTAACCCTAAACTTAACCCTAAGAGTTAACCTTAAGTGTTGACCTTACAGATTTAACCCTAAGAGTTAACCTTAGGACTGATACGTTAAGACTTAACCCTAAGACTTATCCCCAAGACTTAACTCTAAAGAGTTAACCCTAAGACTTCAACTTGTGATTTCAACTTTAGACTGAACGCTAAGACTTAAAATTACGATTTAACATTAAGATTTAACCATAAGACTTAACCCTAAGACTTCAGGTTAAGTTTTAACCTTAAGACTCAACCCTGAGCCTTAGTCGTGAAATTTATCCATAAGACTTATCCCTAAAACTGAAAACTGAGACTTAAACCTAAGATTTAACCTGAAGACTTAACCCTAAAACGTAGCCCTGAGACTTATCCTTGAGCTTTAACCTTGATACTTAATCCTGAGACTTAGCCCTAAGACTTATCCCCAAGACATAACTCTAAGGCTTAACCCTAAGACTGAACCTTAAGGCTCAACCTTAAGACTTAACATTAAGACTTAACCCTGAGACTTAACCATAAGACTTATCCTCAAGATTGTGCTCTAAGACTTAACCCTAAGACTTAAGATGAAGACTTAACCCTAAGACTCAATCTATGAGATGTAAACTTAAGACTTAATTAACCCTAAGGCTCAATCTATGAGATGTAAACTTAAGACTTAACCTTTAGGAATTAACCCTGACACTTAACCTTAAGGCTTAACCCTAAGACTTAAGCTTAAGGTTTAAACTTAAGACTTATCCCTAAGACATAATCCTGAGACTTAACCCTAAGACTTAACCTCAAGTTTACCTTCAAAACTTAACCCTAAGACTGAATCCTAAGACACAACTTGACCACGTAACCCTGAGACTTAACCTTGAGACTTTACCTTGAAATTTAACCCTGGGATTTAACCCTAAGTCTTAATGCTAAGACTTAACTTTAAGATGTACCATTAAGACTTAACCTTAAAGTGTAACCTTAAGATTTACACTCAATACTTAACCCTAAGACTTAACCCTAGGATTTAAACTTAAGGTTAAACCTTAAGACAAAACTTGAAGACTTAATTCAAAGACTTATCCCTAAGACTCAACACTGAGACTTAAACCTAAGATTTAAGACTTAACCCTAAGACTTAGCCCCAAGACTTAAGTCTAAGACTTCAAGTTATGAATTAAACTTTAGACTTAACCCTAAGACTCAAGCCATAAGACTTCACCTTAAGACTTAACCCGAAGACTTAACCTTAAAATTTAACCCTAAGACTGAACCCTAAAATATAACTTGTAAGACTTAACAATAAGACTGAACATTAAGACACAACCTTACGACTTCTACCCTGAGACCTAACCTTGAGACTTAACACTGAGATTTAACCCTAAGACTTAACTTTAAGATGTAACATTCGGACTTAACCTTAAAACTTAACCCTAAGCCTCAACCTTAAGAAGTAACTTGAAGACTTAACCCTGAGAATGAACTCTAAGACTTCAACTTAATAATTAACGCTCAGATATAACCCTCAGACTTAAACTTAAGAAATAGCCCTAAGACTTAACCTTAATATTTAACTTTAAGATGTAACCTTAAGGCTTAACCCTAAACTTAACCCTAAGAGTTAACCTTAAGTGTTGACCTTACAGATTTAACCCTAAGAGTTAACCTTAGGACTGATACGTTAAGACTTAACCCTAAGACTTATCCCCAAGACTTAACTCTAAAGAGTTAACCCTAAGACTTCAACTTGTGATTTCAACTTTAGACTGAACGCTAAGACTTAAAATTACGATTTAACATTAAGATTTAACCATAAGACTTAACCCTAAGACTTCAGGTTAAGTTTTAACCTTAAGACTCAACCCTGAGCCTTAGTCGTGAAATTTATCCATAAGACTTATCCCTAAAACTGAAAACTGAGACTTAAACCTAAGATTTAACCTGAAGACTTAACCCTAAAACGTAGCCCTGAGACTTATCCTTGAGCTTTAACCTTGATACTTAATCCTGAGACTTAGCCCTAAGACTTATCCCCAAGACATAACTCTAAGGCTTAACCCTAAGACTGAACCTTAAGGCTCAACCTTAAGACTTAACATTAAGACTTAACCCTGAGACTTAACCATAAGACTTATCCTCAAGATTGTGCTCTAAGACTTAACCCTAAGACTTAAGATGAAGACTTAACCCTAAGACTCAATCTATGAGATGTAAACTTAAGACTTAATTAACCCTAAGACTCAATCTATGAGATGTAAACTTAAGACTTAACCTTTAGGAATTAACCCTGACACTTAACCTTAAGGCTTAACCCTAAGACTTAAGCTTAAGGTTTAAACTTAAGACTTATCCCTAAGACATAATCCTGAGACTTAACCCTAAGACTTAACCTCAAGTTTACCTTCAAAACTTAACCCTAAGACTGAATCCTAAGACACAACTTGACCACGTAACCCTGAGACTTAACCTTGAGACTTTACCTTGAAATTTAACCCTGGGATTTAACCCTAAGTCTTAATGCTAAGACTTAACTTTAAGATGTACCATTAAGACTTAACCTTAAAGTGTAACCTTAAGATTTACACTCAATACTTAACCCTAAGACTTAACCCTAGGATTTAAACTTAAGGTTAAACCTTAAGACAAAACTTGAAGACTTAATTCAAAGACTTATCCCTAAGACTCAACACTGAGACTTAAACCTAAGATTTAAGACTTAACCCTAAGACTTAGCCCCAAGACTTAAGTCTAAGACTTCAAGTTATGAATTAAACTTTAGACTTAACCCTAAGACTCAAGCCATAAGACTTCACCTTAAGACTTAACCCTAAGACTTAACCTTAAAATTTAACCCTAAGACTGAACCCTAAAATATAACTTGTAAGACTTAACAATAAGACTGAACATTAAGACACAACCTTACGACTTCTACCCTGAGACCTAACCTTGAGACTTAACACTGAGATTTAACCCTAAGACTTAACTTTAAGATGTAACATTCGGACTTAACCTTAAAACTTAACCCTAAGCCTCAACCTTAAGAAGTAACTTGAAGACTTAACCCTGAGAATGAACTCTAAGACTTCAACTTAATAATTAACGCTCAGATATAACCCTCAGACTTAAACTTAAGAAATAGCCCTAAGACTTAACCTTAATATTTAACTTTAAGATGTAACCTTAAGGCTTAACCCTAAACTTAACCCTAAGAGTTAACCTTAAGTGTTGACCTTACAGATTTAACCCTAAGAGTTAACCTTAGGACTGATACGTTAAGACTTAACCCTAAGACTTATCCCCAAGACTTAACTCTAAAGAGTTAACCCTAAGACTTCAACTTGTGATTTCAACTTTAGACTGAACGCTAAGACTTAAAATTACGATTTAACATTAAGATTTAACCATAAGACTTAACCCTAAGACTTCAGGTTAAGTTTTAACCTTAAGACTCAACCCTGAGCCTTAGTCGTGAAATTTATCCATAAGACTTATCCCTAAAACTGAAAACTGAGACTTAAACCTAAGATTTAACCTGAAGACTTAACCCTAAAACGTAGCCCTGAGACTTATCCTTGAGCTTTAACCTTGATACTTAATCCTGAGACTTAGCCCTAAGACTTATCCCCAAGACATAACTCTAAGGCTTAACCCTAAGACTGAACCTTAAGGCTCAACCTTAAGACTTAACATTAAGACTTAACCCTGAGACTTAACCATAAGACTTATCCTCAAGATTGTGCTCTAAGACTTAACCCTAAGACTTAAGATGAAGACTTAACCCTAAGACTCAATCTATGAGATGTAAACTTAAGACTTAATTAACCCTAAGACTCAATCTATGAGATGTAAACTTAAGACTTAACCTTTAGGAATTAACCCTGACACTTAACCTTAAGGCTTAACCCTAAGACTTAAGCTTAAGGTTTAAACTTAAGACTTATCCCTAAGACATAATCCTGAGACTTAACCCTAAGACTTAACCTCAAGTTTACCTTCAAAACTTAACCCTAAGACTGAATCCTAAGACACAACTTGACCACGTAACCCTGAGACTTAACCTTGAGACTTTACCTTGAAATTTAACCCTGGGATTTAACCCTAAGTCTTAATGCTAAGACTTAACTTTAAGATGTACCATTAAGACTTAACCTTAAAGTGTAACCTTAAGATTTACACTCAATACTTAACCCTAAGACTTAACCCTAGGATTTAAACTTAAGGTTAAACCTTAAGACAAAACTTGAAGACTTAATTCAAAGACTTATCCCTAAGACTCAACACTGAGACTTAAACCTAAGATTTAAGACTTAACCCTAAGACTTAGCCCCAAGACTTAAGTCTAAGACTTAAACTTATGAATTAAACTTTAGACGTAACCCTAAGACTCAGGCCATAAGACTTCACCTTAAGACTTAACCTGAAGACTTATCCTTAAAATTTAACCCTAAGACTGAACCCTAAAATATAACTTGTAAGACTTAACAATAAGACTGAACATTAAGACACAACCTTACGACTTCTACCCTGAGACCTAACCTTGAGACTTAACACTGAGATTTAACCCTAAGACTTAACTTTAAGATGTAACATTCGGACTTAACCTTAAAACTTAACCCTAAGCCTCAACCTTAAGAAGTAACTTGAAGACTTAACCCTGAGAATGAACTCTAAGACTTCAACTTAATAATTAACGCTCAGATATAACCCTCAGACTTAAACTTAAGAAATAGCCCTAAGACTTAACCTTAATATTTAACTTTAAGATGTAACCTTAAGGCTTAACCCTAAACTTAACCCTAAGAGTTAACCTTAAGTGTTGACCTTACAGATTTAACCCTAAGAGTTAACCTTAGGACTGAAACGTTAAGACTTATCCCCAAGACGTAACTCTAAAGAGTTAACCCTAAGACTTCAACTTGTGATTTCAACTTTAGACTGAACGCTAAGACTTAAAATTATGATTTAACATTAAGATTTAACCATAAGACTTAACCCTAAGACTTCAGGTTAAGTTTTAACCTTAAGACTCAACCCTGAGCCTTAGTCGTGAAATTTATCCGTAAGACTTATCCCTAAAACTGAAAACTGAGACTTAAACCTAAGATTTAACCTGAAGACTTAACCCTAAAACGTAGCCCTGAGACTTATCCTTGAGCTTTAACCTTGATACTTAATCCTGAGACTTAGCCCTAAGACTTATCCCCAAGACATAACTCTAAGGCTTAACCCTAAGACTGAACCTTAAGGCTCAACCTTAAGACTTAACATTAAGACTTAACCCTGAGACTTAACCATAAGACTTATCCTCAAGATTGTACTCTAAGACTTAACCCTAAGACTTAAGATGAAGACTTAACCCTAAGACTCAATCTATGAGATGTAAACTTAAGACTTAATTAACCCTAAGACTCAATCTATGAGATGTAGACTTAAGACTTAACCTTTAGGAATTAACCCTGACACTTAACCTTAAGGCTTAACCCTAAGACTTAAGCTTAAGGTTTAAACTTAAGACTTATCCCTAAGACATAATCCTGAGACTTAACCCTAAGACTTAACCTCAAGTTTAACTTCAAAACTTAACCCTAAGACTGAATCCTAAGACACAACTTGACCACGTAACCCTGAGACTTAACCTTGAGACTTTACCTTGAAATTTAACCCTGGGATTTAACCCTAAGTCTTAATGCTAAGACTTAACTTTAAGATGTACCATTAAGACTTAACCTTAAAGCGTAACCTTAAGATTTACACTCGATACTTAACCCTAAGACTTAACCCTAGGATTTAAACTTAAGGTTAAACCTTAAGACAAAACTTGAAGACTTAATTCAAAGACTTATCCCTAAGACTCAACACTGAGACTTAAACCTAAGATTTAAGACTTAACCCTAAGACTTAGCCCCAAGACTTAAGTCTAAGACTTAAACTTATGAATTAAACTTTAGACTTAACCCTAAGACTCAAGCCATAAGACTTCACCTTAAGACTTAACCCTAAGACTTAACCTTAAAATTTAACCCTAAGACTGAACCCTAAAATATAACTTGTAAGACTTAACAATAAGACTGAACATTAAGACACAACCTTACGACTTCTACCCTGAGACCTAACCTTGAGACTTAACACTGAGATTTAACCCTAAGACTTAACTTTAAGATGTAACATTCGGACTTAACCTTAAAACTTAACCCTAAGCCTCAACCTTAAGAAGTAACTTGAAGACTTAACCCTGAGAATGAACTCTAAGACTTCAACTTAATAATTAACGCTCAGATATAACCCTCAGACTTAAACTTAAGAAATAGCCCTAAGACTTAACCTTAATATTTAACTTTAAGATGTAACCTTAAGGCTTAACCCTAAACTTAACCCTAAGAGTTAACCTTAAGTGTTGACCTTACAGATTTAACCCTAAGAGTTAACCTTAGGACTGATACGTTAAGACTTAACCCTAAGACTTATCCCCAAGACTTAACTCTAAAGAGTTAACCCTAAGACTTCAACTTGTGATTTCAACTTTAGACTGAACGCTAAGACTTAAAATTACGATTTAACATTAAGATTTAACCATAAGACTTAACCCTAAGACTTCAGGTTAAGTTTTAACCTTAAGACTCAACCCTGAGACTTAGTCGTGAAATTTATCCATAAGACTTATCCCTAAAACTGAAAACTGAGACTTAAACCTAAGATTTAACCTGAAGACTTAACCCTAAAACGTAGCCCTGAGACTTATCCTTGAGCTTTAACCTTGATACTTAATCCTGAGACTTAGCCCTAAGACTTATCCCCAAGACATAACTCTAAGGCTTAACCCTAAGACTGAACCTTAAGGCTCAACCTTAAGACTTAACATTAAGACTTAACCCTGAGACTTAACCATAAGACTTATCCTCAAGATTGTACTCTAAGACTTAACCCTAAGACTTAAGATGAAGACTTAACCCTAAGACTCAATCTATGAGATGTAAACTTAAGACTTAATTAACCCTAAGACTCAATCCATGAGATGTAAACTTAAGACTTAACCTTTAGGAATTAACCCTGACACTTAACCTTAAGGCTTAACCCTAAGACTTAAGCTTAAGGTTTAAACTTAAGACTTATCCCTAAGACATAATCCTGAGACTTAACCCTAAGACTTAACCTCAAGTTTAACTTCAAAACTTAACCCTAAGACTGAATCCTAAGACACAACTTGACGACGTAACCCTGAGACTTAACCTTGAGACTTTACCTTGAAATTTAACCCTGGGATTTAACCCTAAGTCTTAATGCTAAGACTTAACTTTAAGATGTACCATTAAGACTTAACCTTAAAGCATAACCTTAAGATTTACACTCAATACTTAACCCTAGGATTTAAACTTAAGGTTAAACCTTAAGACAAAACTTGAAGACTTAATTCAAAGACTTATCCCTAAGACTCAACACTGAGACTTAAACCTAAGATTTAAGACTTAACCCTAAGACTTAGCCCCAAGACTTAAGTCTAAGACTTAAACTTATGAATTAAACTTTAGACGTAACCCTAAGACTCAGGCCATAAGACTTCACCTTAAGACTTAACCTGAAGACTTATCCTTAAAATTTAACCCTAAGACTGAACCCTAAAATATAACTTGTAAGACTTAACAATAAGACTGAACATTAAGACACAACCTTACGACTTCTACCCTGAGACCTAACCTTGAGACTTAACACTGAGATTTAACCCTAAGACTTAACTTTAAGATGTAACATTCGGACTTAACCTTAAAACTTAACCCTAAGCCTCAACCTTAAGAAGTAACTTGAAGACTTAACCCTGAGAATGAACTCTAAGACTTCAACTTAATAATTAACGCTCAGATATAACCCTCAGACTTAAACTTAAGAAATAGCCCTAAGACTTAACCTTAATATTTAACTTTAAGATGTAACCTTAAGGCTTAACCCTAAACTTAACCCTAAGAGTTAACCTTAAGTGTTGACCTTACAGATTTAACCCTAAGAGTTAACCTTAGGACTGAAACGTTAAGACTTATCCCCAAGACGTAACTCTAAAGAGTTAACCCTAAGACTTCAACTTGTGATTTCAACTTTAGACTGAACGCTAAGACTTAAAATTATGATTTAACATTAAGATTTAACCATAAGACTTAACCCTAAGACTTCAGGTTAAGTTTTAACCTTAAGACTCAACCCTGAGCCTTAGTCGTGAAATTTATCCGTAAGACTTATCCCTAAAACTGAAAACTGAGACTTAAACCTAAGATTTAACCTGAAGACTTAACCCTAAAACGTAGCCCTGAGACTTATCCTTGAGCTTTAACCTTGATACTTAATCCTGAGACTTAGCCCTAAGACTTATCCCCAAGACATAACTCTAAGGCTTAACCCTAAGACTGAACCTTAAGGCTCAACCTTAAGACTTAACATTAAGACTTAACCCTGAGACTTAACCATAAGACTTATCCTCAAGATTGTACTCTAAGACTTAACCCTAAGACTTAAGATGAAGACTTAACCCTAAGACTCAATCTATGAGATGTAAACTTAAGACTTAATTAACCCTAAGACTCAATCTATGAGATGTAGACTTAAGACTTAACCTTTAGGAATTAACCCTGACACTTAACCTTAAGGCTTAACCCTAAGACTTAAGCTTAAGGTTTAAACTTAAGACTTATCCCTAAGACATAATCCTGAGACTTAACCCTAAGACTTAACCTCAAGTTTAACTTCAAAACTTAACCCTAAGACTGAATCCTAAGACACAACTTGACCACGTAACCCTGAGACTTAACCTTGAGACTTTACCTTGAAATTTAACCCTGGGATTTAACCCTAAGTCTTAATGCTAAGACTTAACTTTAAGATGTACCATTAAGACTTAACCTTAAAGCGTAACCTTAAGATTTACACTCGATACTTAACCCTAAGACTTAACCCTAGGATTTAAACTTAAGGTTAAACCTTAAGACAAAACTTGAAGACTTAATTCAAAGACTTATCCCTAAGACTCAACACTGAGACTTAAACCTAAGATTTAAGACTTAACCCTAAGACTTAGCCCCAAGACTTAAGTCTAAGACTTAAACTTATGAATTAAACTTTAGACTTAACCCTAAGACTCAAGCCATAAGACTTCACCTTAAGACTTAACCCTAAGACTTAACCTTAAAATTTAACCCTAAGACTGAACCCTAAAATATAACTTGTAAGACTTAACAATAAGACTGAACATTAAGACACAACCTTACGACTTCTACCCTGAGACCTAACCTTGAGACTTAACACTGAGATTTAACCCTAAGACTTAACTTTAAGATGTAACATTCGGACTTAACCTTAAAACTTAACCCTAAGCCTCAACCTTAAGAAGTAACTTGAAGACTTAACCCTGAGAATGAACTCTAAGACTTCAACTTAATAATTAACGCTCAGATATAACCCTCAGACTTAAACTTAAGAAATAGCCCTAAGACTTAACCTTAATATTTAACTTTAAGATGTAACCTTAAGGCTTAACCCTAAACTTAACCCTAAGAGTTAACCTTAAGTGTTGACCTTACAGATTTAACCCTAAGAGTTAACCTTAGGACTGATACGTTAAGACTTAACCCTAAGACTTATCCCCAAGACTTAACTCTAAAGAGTTAACCCTAAGACTTCAACTTGTGATTTCAACTTTAGACTGAACGCTAAGACTTAAAATTACGATTTAACATTAAGATTTAACCATAAGACTTAACCCTAAGACTTCAGGTTAAGTTTTAACCTTAAGACTCAACCCTGAGCCTTAGTCGTGAAATTTATCCATAAGACTTATCCCTAAAACTGAAAACTGAGACTTAAACCTAAGATTTAACCTGAAGACTTAACCCTAAAACGTAGCCCTGAGACTTATCCTTGAGCTTTAACCTTGATACTTAATCCTGAGACTTAGCCCTAAGACTTATCCCCAAGACATAACTCTAAGGCTTAACCCTAAGACTGAACCTTAAGGCTCAACCTTAAGACTTAACATTAAGACTTAACCCTGAGACTTAACCATAAGACTTATCCTCAAGATTGTGCTCTAAGACTTAACCCTAAGACTTAAGATGAAGACTTAACCCTAAGACTCAATCTATGAGATGTAAACTTAAGACTTAATTAACCCTAAGACTCAATCTATGAGATGTAAACTTAAGACTTAACCTTTAGGAATTAACCCTGACACTTAACCTTAAGGCTTAACCCTAAGACTTAAGCTTAAGGTTTAAACTTAAGACTTATCCCTAAGACATAATCCTGAGACTTAACCCTAAGACTTAACCTCAAGTTTACCTTCAAAACTTAACCCTAAGACTGAATCCTAAGACACAACTTGACCACGTAACCCTGAGACTTAACCTTGAGACTTTACCTTGAAATTTAACCCTGGGATTTAACCCTAAGTCTTAATGCTAAGACTTAACTTTAAGATGTACCATTAAGACTTAACCTTAAAGTGTAACCTTAAGATTTACACTCAATACTTAACCCTAAGACTTAACCCTAGGATTTAAACTTAAGGTTAAACCTTAAGACAAAACTTGAAGACTTAATTCAAAGACTTATCCCTAAGACTCAACACTGAGACTTAAACCTAAGATTTAAGACTTAACCCTAAGACTTAGCCCCAAGACTTAAGTCTAAGACTTCAAGTTATGAATTAAACTTTAGACTTAACCCTAAGACTCAAGCCATAAGACTTCACCTTAAGACTTAACCCGAAGACTTAACCTTAAAATTTAACCCTAAGACTGAACCCTAAAATATAACTTGTAAGACTTAACAATAAGACTGAACATTAAGACACAACCTTACGACTTCTACCCTGAGACCTAACCTTGAGACTTAACACTGAGATTTAACCCTAAGACTTAACTTTAAGATGTAACATTCGGACTTAACCTTAAAACTTAACCCTAAGCCTCAACCTTAAGAAGTAACTTGAAGACTTAACCCTGAGAATGAACTCTAAGACTTCAACTTAATAATTAACGCTCAGATATAACCCTCAGACTTAAACTTAAGAAATAGCCCTAAGACTTAACCTTAATATTTAACTTTAAGATGTAACCTTAAGGCTTAACCCTAAACTTAACCCTAAGAGTTAACCTTAAGTGTTGACCTTACAGATTTAACCCTAAGAGTTAACCTTAGGACTGATACGTTAAGACTTAACCCTAAGACTTATCCCCAAGACTTAACTCTAAAGAGTTAACCCTAAGACTTCAACTTGTGATTTCAACTTTAGACTGAACGCTAAGACTTAAAATTACGATTTAACATTAAGATTTAACCATAAGACTTAACCCTAAGACTTCAGGTTAAGTTTTAACCTTAAGACTCAACCCTGAGCCTTAGTCGTGAAATTTATCCATAAGACTTATCCCTAAAACTGAAAACTGAGACTTAAACCTAAGATTTAACCTGAAGACTTAACCCTAAAACGTAGCCCTGAGACTTATCCTTGAGCTTTAACCTTGATACTTAATCCTGAGACTTAGCCCTAAGACTTATCCCCAAGACATAACTCTAAGGCTTAACCCTAAGACTGAACCTTAAGGCTCAACCTTAAGACTTAACATTAAGACTTAACCCTGAGACTTAACCATAAGACTTATCCTCAAGATTGTGCTCTAAGACTTAACCCTAAGACTTAAGATGAAGACTTAACCCTAAGACTCAATCTATGAGATGTAAACTTAAGACTTAATTAACCCTAAGACTCAATCTATGAGATGTAAACTTAAGACTTAACCTTTAGGAATTAACCCTGACACTTAACCTTAAGGCTTAACCCTAAGACTTAAGCTTAAGGTTTAAACTTAAGACTTATCCCTAAGACATAATCCTGAGACTTAACCCTAAGACTTAACCTCAAGTTTACCTTCAAAACTTAACCCTAAGACTGAATCCTAAGACACAACTTGACCACGTAACCCTGAGACTTAACCTTGAGACTTTACCTTGAAATTTAACCCTGGGATTTAACCCTAAGTCTTAATGCTAAGACTTAACTTTAAGATGTACCATTAAGACTTAACCTTAAAGTGTAACCTTAAGATTTACACTCAATACTTAACCCTAAGACTTAACCCTAGGATTTAAACTTAAGGTTAAACCTTAAGACAAAACTTGAAGACTTAATTCAAAGACTTATCCCTAAGACTCAACACTGAGACTTAAACCTAAGATTTAAGACTTAACCCTAAGACTTAGCCCCAAGACTTAAGTCTAAGACTTCAAGTTATGAATTAAACTTTAGACTTAACCCTAAGACTCAAGCCATAAGACTTCACCTTAAGACTTAACCCTAAGACTTAACCTTAAAATTTAACCCTAAGACTGAACCCTAAAATATAACTTGTAAGACTTAACAATAAGACTGAACATTAAGACACAACCTTACGACTTCTACCCTGAGACCTAACCTTGAGACTTAACACTGAGATTTAACCCTAAGACTTAACTTTAAGATGTAACATTCGGACTTAACCTTAAAACTTAACCCTAAGCCTCAACCTTAAGAAGTAACTTGAAGACTTAACCCTGAGAATGAACTCTAAGACTTCAACTTAATAATTAACGCTCAGATATAACCCTCAGACTTAAACTTAAGAAATAGCCCTAAGACTTAACCTTAATATTTAACTTTAAGATGTAACCTTAAGGCTTAACCCTAAACTTAACCCTAAGAGTTAACCTTAAGTGTTGACCTTACAGATTTAACCCTAAGAGTTAACCTTAGGACTGATACGTTAAGACTTAACCCTAAGACTTATCCCCAAGACTTAACTCTAAAGAGTTAACCCTAAGACTTCAACTTGTGATTTCAACTTTAGACTGAACGCTAAGACTTAAAATTACGATTTAACATTAAGATTTAACCATAAGACTTAACCCTAAGACTTCAGGTTAAGTTTTAACCTTAAGACTCAACCCTGAGCCTTAGTCGTGAAATTTATCCATAAGACTTATCCCTAAAACTGAAAACTGAGACTTAAACCTAAGATTTAACCTGAAGACTTAACCCTAAAACGTAGCCCTGAGACTTATCCTTGAGCTTTAACCTTGATACTTAATCCTGAGACTTAGCCCTAAGACTTATCCCCAAGACATAACTCTAAGGCTTAACCCTAAGACTGAACCTTAAGGCTCAACCTTAAGACTTAACATTAAGACTTAACCCTGAGACTTAACCATAAGACTTATCCTCAAGATTGTGCTCTAAGACTTAACCCTAAGACTTAAGATGAAGACTTAACCCTAAGACTCAATCTATGAGATGTAAACTTAAGACTTAATTAACCCTAAGACTCAATCTATGAGATGTAAACTTAAGACTTAACCTTTAGGAATTAACCCTGACACTTAACCTTAAGGCTTAACCCTAAGACTTAAGCTTAAGGTTTAAACTTAAGACTTATCCCTAAGACATAATCCTGAGACTTAACCCTAAGACTTAACCTCAAGTTTACCTTCAAAACTTAACCCTAAGACTGAATCCTAAGACACAACTTGACCACGTAACCCTGAGACTTAACCTTGAGACTTTACCTTGAAATTTAACCCTGGGATTTAACCCTAAGTCTTAATGCTAAGACTTAACTTTAAGATGTACCATTAAGACTTAACCTTAAAGTGTAACCTTAAGATTTACACTCAATACTTAACCCTAAGACTTAACCCTAGGATTTAAACTTAAGGTTAAACCTTAAGACAAAACTTGAAGACTTAATTCAAAGACTTATCCCTAAGACTCAACACTGAGACTTAAACCTAAGATTTAAGACTTAACCCTAAGACTTAGCCCCAAGACTTAAGTCTAAGACTTAAACTTATGAATTAAACTTTAGACTTAACCCTAAGACTCAAGCCATAAGACTTCACCTTAAGACTTAACCTGAAGACTTAACCTTAAAATTTAACCCTAAGACTGAACCCTAAAATATAACTTGTAAGACTTAACAATAAGACTGAACATTAAGACACAACCTTACGACTTCTACCCTGAGACCTAACCTTGAGACTTAACACTGAGATTTAACCCTAAGACTTAACTTTAAGATGTAACATTCGGACTTAACCTTAAAACTTAACCCTAAGCCTCAACCTTAAGAAGTAACTTGAAGACTTAACCCTGAGAATGAACTCTAAGACTTCAACTTAATAATTAACGCTCAGATATAACCCTCAGACTTAAACTTAAGAAATAGCCCTAAGACTTAACCTTAATATTTAACTTTAAGATGTAACCTTAAGGCTTAACCCTAAACTTAACCCTAAGAGTTAACCTTAAGTGTTGACCTTACAGATTTAACCCTAAGAGTTAACCTTAGGACTGATACGTTAAGACTTAACCCTAAGACTTATCCCCAAGACTTAACGCTAAAGAGTTAACCCTAAGACTTCAACTTGTGATTTCAACTTTAGACTGAATGCTAAGACTTAAAATTACGATTTAACATTAAGATTTAACCATAAGACTTAACCCTAAGACTTCAGGTTAAGTTTTAACCTTAAGACTCAACCCTGAGACTTAGTCGTGAAATTTATCCATAAGACTTATCCCTAAAACTGAAAACTGAGACTTAAACCTAAGATTTAACCTGAAGACTTAACCCTAAAACGTAGCCCTGAGACTTATCCTTGAGCTTTAACCTTGATACTTAATCCTGAGACTTAGCCCTAAGACTTATCCCCAAGACATAACTCTAAGGCTTAACCCTAAGACTTAACCTTAAGGCTCAACCTTAAGACTTAACATTAAGACTTAACCCTGAGACTTAACCATAAGACTTATCCTCAAGATTGTACTCTAAGACTTAACCCTAAGACTTAAGATGAAGACTTAACCCTAAGACTCAATCTATGAGATGTAAACTTAAGACTTAATTAACCCTAAGACTCAATCTATGAGATGTAAACTTAAGACTTAACCTTTAGGAATTAACCCTGACACTTAACCTTAAGGCTTAACCCTAAGACTTAAGCTTAAGGTTTAAACTTAAGACTTATCCCTAAGACATAATCCTGAGACTTAACCCTAAGACTTAACCTCAAGTTTAACTTCAAAACTTAACCCTAAGACTGAATCCTAAGACACAACTTGACCACGTAACCCTGAGACTTAACCTTGAGACTTTACCTTGAAATTTAACCCTGGGATTTAACCCTAAGTCTTAATGCTAAGACTTAACTTTAAGATGTACCATTAAGACTTAACCTTAAAGTGTAACCTTAAGATTTACACTCGATACTTAACCCTAAGACTTAACCCTAGGATTTAAACTTAAGGTTAAACCTTAAGACAAAACTTGAAGACTTCATTCAAAGACTTATCCCTAAGACTCAACACTGAGACTTAAACCTAAGATTTAAGACTTAACCCTAAGACTTAGCCCCAAGACTTAAGTCTAAGACTTCAAGTTATGAATTAAACTTTAGACTTAACCCTAAGACTCAAGCCATAAGACTTCACCTTAAGACTTAACCCTAAGACTTAACCTTAAAATTTAACCCTAAGACTGAACCCTAAAATATAACTTGTAAGACTTAACAATAAGACTGAACATTAAGACACAACCTTACGACTTCTACCCTGAGACCTAACCTTGAGACTTAACACTGAGATTTAACCCTAAGACTTAACTTTAAGATGTAACATTCGGACTTAACCTTAAAACTTAACCCTAAGCCTCAACCTTAAGAAGTAACTTGAAGACTTAACCCTGAGAATGAACTCTAAGACTTCAACTTAATAATTAACGCTCAGATATAACCCTCAGACTTAAACTTAAGAAATAGCCCTAAGACTTAACCTTAATATTTAACTTTAAGATGTAACCTTAAGGCTTAACCCTAAACTTAACCCTAAGAGTTAACCTTAAGTGTTGACCTTACAGATTTAACCCTAAGAGTTAACCTTAGGACTGATACGTTAAGACTTAACCCTAAGACTTATCCCCAAGACTTAACTCTAAAGAGTTAACCCTAAGACTTCAACTTGTGATTTCAACTTTAGACTGAACGCTAAGACTTAAAATTACGATTTAACATTAAGATTTAACCATAAGACTTAACCCTAAGACTTCAGGTTAAGTTTTAACCTTAAGACTCAACCCTGAGACTTAGTCGTGAAATTTATCCATAAGACTTATCCCTAAAACTGAAAACTGAGACTTAAACCTAAGATTTAACCTGAAGACTTAACCCTAAAACGTAGCCCTGAGACTTATCCTTGAGCTTTAACCTTGATACTTAATCCTGAGACTTAGCCCTAAGACTTATCCCCAAGACATAACTCTAAGGCTTAACCCTAAGACTGAACCTTAAGGCTCAACCTTAAGACTTAACATTAAGACTTAACCCTGAGACTTAACCATAAGACTTATCCTCAAGATTGTGCTCTAAGACTTAACCCTAAGACTTAAGATGAAGACTTAACCCTAAGACTCAATCTATGAGATGTAAACTTAAGACTTAATTAACCCTAAGACTCAATCTATGAGATGTAAACTTAAGACTTAACCTTTAGGAATTAACCCTGACACTTAACCTTAAGGCTTAACCCTAAGACTTAAGCTTAAGGTTTAAACTTAAGACTTATCCCTAAGACATAATCCTGAGACTTAACCCTAAGACTTAACCTCAAGTTTACCTTCAAAACTTAACCCTAAGACTGAATCCTAAGACACAACTTGACCACGTAACCCTGAGACTTAACCTTGAGACTTTACCTTGAAATTTAACCCTGGGATTTAACCCTAAGTCTTAATGCTAAGACTTAACTTTAAGATGTACCATTAAGACTTAACCTTAAAGTGTAACCTTAAGATTTACACTCAATACTTAATCCTAAGACTTAACCCTAGGATTTAAACTTAAGGTTAAACCTTAAGACAAAACTTGAAGACTTAATTCAAAGACTTATCCCTAAGACTCAACACTGAGACTTAAACCTAAGATTTAAGACTTAACCCTAAGACTTAGCCCCAAGACTTAAGTCTAAGACTTAAACTTATGAATTAAACTTTAGACTTAACCCTAAGACTCAAGCCATAAGACTTCACCTTAAGACTTAACCTGAAGACTTAACCTTAAAATTTAACCCTAAGACTGAACCCTAAAATATAACTTGTAAGACTTAACAATAAGACTGAACATTAAGACACAACCTTACGACTTCTACCCTGAGACCTAACCTTGAGACTTAACACTGAGATTTAACCCTAAGACTTAACTTTAAGATGTAACATTCGGACTTAACCTTAAAACTTAACCCTAAGCCTCAACCTTAAGAAGTAACTTGAAGACTTAACCCTGAGAATGAACTCTAAGACTTCAACTTAATAATTAACGCTCAGATATAACCCTCAGACTTAAACTTAAGAAATAGCCCTAAGACTTAACCTTAATATTTAACTTTAAGATGTAACCTTAAGGCTTAACCCTAAACTTAACCCTAAGAGTTAACCTTAAGTGTTGACCTTACAGATTTAACCCTAAGAGTTAACCTTAGGACTGATACGTTAAGACTTAACCCTAAGACTTATCCCCAAGACTTAACTCTAAAGAGTTAACCCTAAGACTTCAACTTGTGATTTCAACTTTAGACTGAACGCTAAGACTTAAAATTACGATTTAACATTAAGATTTAACCATAAGACTTAACCCTAAGACTTCAGGTTAAGTTTTAACCTTAAGACTCAACCCTGAGCCTTAGTCGTGAAATTTATCCATAAGACTTATCCCTAAAACTGAAAACTGAGACTTAAACCTAAGATTTAACCTGAAGACTTAACCCTAAAACGTAGCCCTGAGACTTATCCTTGAGCTTTAACCTTGATACTTAATCCTGAGACTTAGCCCTAAGACTTATCCCCAAGACATAACTCTAAGGCTTAACCCTAAGACTTAACCTTAAGGCTCAACCTTAAGACTTAACATTAAGACTTAACCCTGAGACTTAACCATAAGACTTATCCTCAAGATTGTACTCTAAGACTTAACCCTAAGACTTAAGATGAAGACTTAACCCTAAGACTCAATCTATGAGATGTAAACTTAAGACTTAATTAACCCTAAGACTCAATCTATGAGATGTAAACTTAAGACTTAACCTTTAGGAATTAACCCTGACACTTAACCTTAAGGCTTAACCCTAAGACTTAAGCTTAAGGTTTAAACTTAAGACTTATCCCTAAGACATAATCCTGAGACTTAACCCTAAGACTTAACCTCAAGTTTAACTTCAAAACTTAACCCTAAGACTGAATCCTAAGACACAACTTGACCACGTAACCCTGAGACTTAACCTTGAGACTTTACCTTGAAATTTAACCCTGGGATTTAACCCTAAGTCTTAATGCTAAGACTTAACTTTAAGATGTACCATTAAGACTTAACCTTAAAGCGTAACCTTAAGATTTACACTCGATACTTAACCCTAAGACTTAACCCTAGGATTTAAACTTAAGGTTAAACCTTAAGACAAAACTTGAAGACTTCATTCAAAGACTTATCCCTAAGACTCAACACTGAGACTTAAACCTAAGATTTAAGACTTAACCCTAAGACTTAGCCCCAAGACTTAAGTCTAAGACTTAAACTTATGAATTAAACTTTAGACTTAACCCTAAGACTCAAGCCATAAGACTTCACCTTAAGACTTAACCCTAAGACTTAACCTTAAAATTTAACCCTAAGACTGAACCCTAAAATATAACTTGTAAGACTTAACAATAAGACTGAACATTAAGACACAACCTTACGACTTCTACCCTGAGACCTAACCTTGAGACTTAACACTGAGATTTAACCCTAAGACTTAACTTTAAGATGTAACATTCGGACTTAACCTTAAAACTTAACCCTAAGCCTCAACCTTAAGAAGTAACTTGAAGACTTAACCCTGAGAATGAACTCTAAGACTTCAACTTAATAATTAACGCTCAGATATAACCCTCAGACTTAAACTTAAGAAATAGCCCTAAGACTTAACCTTAATATTTAACTTTAAGATGTAACCTTAAGGCTTAACCCTAAACTTAACCCTAAGAGTTAACCTTAAGTGTTGACCTTACAGATTTAACCCTAAGAGTTAACCTTAGGACTGATACGTTAAGACTTAACCCTAAGACTTATCCCCAAGACTTAACTCTAAAGAGTTAACCCTAAGACTTCAACTTGTGATTTCAACTTTAGACTGAACGCTAAGACTTAAAATTACGATTTAACATTAAGATTTAACCATAAGACTTAACCCTAAGACTTCAGGTTAAGTTTTAACCTTAAGACTCAACCCTGAGCCTTAGTCGTGAAATTTATCCATAAGACTTATCCCTAAAACTGAAAACTGAGACTTAAACCTAAGATTTAACCTGAAGACTTAACCCTAAAACGTAGCCCTGAGACTTATCCTTGAGCTTTAACCTTGATACTTAATCCTGAGACTTAGCCCTAAGACTTATCCCCAAGACATAACTCTAAGGCTTAACCCTAAGACTGAACCTTAAGGCTCAACCTTAAGACTTAACATTAAGACTTAACCCTGAGACTTAACCATAAGACTTATCCTCAAGATTGTACTCTAAGACTTAACCCTAAGACTTAAGATGAAGACTTAACCCTAAGACTCAATCTATGAGATGTAAACTTAAGACTTAATTAACCCTAAGACTCAATCCATGAGATGTAAACTTAAGACTTAACCTTTAGGAATTAACCCTGACACTTAACCTTAAGGCTTAACCCTAAGACTTAAGCTTAAGGTTTAAACTTAAGACTTATCCCTAAGACATAATCCTGAGACTTAACCCTAAGACTTAACCTCAAGTTTAACTTCAAAACTTAACCCTAAGACTGAATCCTAAGACACAACTTGACCACGTAACCCTGAGACTTAACCTTGAGACTTTACCTTGAAATTTAACCCTGGGATTTAACCCTAAGTCTTAATGCTAAGACTTAACTTTAAGATGTACCATTAAGACTTAACCTTAAAGCATAACCTTAAGATTTACACTCAATACTTAACCCTAGGATTTAAACTTAAGGTTAAAACTTAAGACAAAACTTGAAGACTTAATTCAAAGACTTATCCCTAAGACTCAACACTGAGACGTAAACCTAAGATTTAAGACTTAACCCTAAGACTTAGCCCCAAGACTTAAGTCTAAGACTTCAAGTTATGAATTAAACTTTAGACTTAACCCTAAGACTCAAGCCATAAGACTTCACCTTAAGACTTAACCTGAAGACTTAACCTTAAAATTTAACCCTAAGACTGAACCCTAAAATATAACTTGTAAGACTTAACAATAAGACTGAACATTAAGACACAACCTTACGACTTCTACCCTGAGACCTAACCTTGAGACTTAACACTGAGATTTAACCCTAAGACTTAACTTTAAGATGTAACATTCGGACTTAACCTTAAAACTTAACCCTAAGCCTCAACCTTAAGAAGTAACTTGAAGACTTAACCCTGAGAATGAACTCTAAGACTTCAACTTAATAATTAACGCTCAGATATAACCCTCAGACTTAAACTTAAGAAATAGCCCTAAGACTTAACCTTAATATTTAACTTTAAGATGTAACCTTAAGGCTTAACCCTAAACTTAACCCTAAGAGTTAACCTTAAGTGTTGACCTTACAGATTTAACCCTAAGAGTTAACCTTAGGACTGATACGTTAAGACTTAACCCTAAGACTTATCCCCAAGACTTAACTCTAAAGAGTTAACCCTAAGACTTCAACTTGTGATTTCAACTTTAGACTGAACGCTAAGACTTAAAATTACGATTTAACATTAAGATTTAACCATAAGACTTAACCCTAAGACTTCAGGTTAAGTTTTAACCTTAAGACTCAACCCTGAGACTTAGTCGTGAAATTTATCCATAAGACTTATCCCTAAAACTGAAAACTGAGACTTAAACCTAAGATTTAACCTGAAGACTTAACCCTAAAACGTAGCCCTGAGACTTATCCTTGAGCTTTAACCTTGATACTTAATCCTGAGACTTAGCCCTAAGACTTATCCCCAAGACATAACTCTAAGGCTTAACCCTAAGACTGAACCTTAAGGCTCAACCTTAAGACTTAACATTAAGACTTAACCCTGAGACTTAACCATAAGACTTATCCTCAAGATTGTACTCTAAGACTTAACCCTAAGACTTAAGATGAAGACTTAACCCTAAGACTCAATCTATGAGATGTAAACTTAAGACTTAATTAACCCTAAGACTCAATCCATGAGATGTAAACTTAAGACTTAACCTTTAGGAATTAACCCTGACACTTAAGCTTAAGGCTTAACCCTAAGACTTAAGCTTAAGGTTTAAACTTAAGACTTATCCCTAAGACATAATCCTGAGACTTAACCCTAAGACTTAACCTCAAGTTTAACTTCAAAACTTAACCCTAAGACTGAATCCTAAGACACAACTTGACCACGTAACCCTGAGACTTAACCTTGAGACTTTACCTTGAAATTTAACCCTGGGATTTAACCCTAAGTCTTAATGCTAAGACTTAACTTTAAGATGTACCATTAAGACTTAACCTTAAAGCATAACCTTAAGATTTACACTCAATACTTAACCCTAGGATTTAAACTTAAGGTTAAAACTTAAGACAAAACTTGAAGACTTAATTCAAAGACTTATCCCTAAGACTCAACACTGAGACTTAAACCTAAGATTTAAGACTTAACCCTAAGACTTAGCCCCAAGACTTAAGTCTAAGACTTCAAGTTATGAATTAAACTTTAGATTTAACCTTAAGACTCAAGCCATAAGACTTCACCTTAAGACTTAACCTGAAGACTTAACCTTAAAATTTAACCCTAAGACTGAACCCTAAAATATAACTTGTAAGACTTAACAATAAGACTGAACATTAAGACACAACCTTACGACTTCTACCCTGAGACCTAACCTTGAGACTTAACACTGAGATTTAACCCTAAGACTTAACTTTAAGATGTAACATTCGGACTTAACCTTAAAACTTAACCCTAAGCCTCAACCTTAAGAAGTAACTTGAAGACTTAACCCTGAGAATGAACTCTAAGACTTCAACTTAATAATTAACGCTCAGATATAACCCTCAGACTTAAACTTAAGAAATAGCCCTAAGACTTAACCTTAATATTTAACTTTAAGATGTAACCTTAAGGCTTAACCCTAAACTTAACCCTAAGAGTTAACCTTAAGTGTTGACCTTACAGATTTAACCCTAAGAGTTAACCTTAGGACTGATACGTTAAGACTTAACCCTAAGACTTATCCCCAAGACTTAACTCTAAAGAGTTAACCCTAAGACTTCAACTTGTGATTTCAACTTTAGACTGAATGCTAAGACTTAAAATTACAATTTAACATTAAGATTTAACCATAAGACTTAACCCTAAGACTTCAGGTTAAGTTTTAACCTTAAGACTCAACCCTGAGACTTAGTCGTGAAATTTATCCATAAGACTTATCCCTAAAACTGAAAACTGAGACTTAAACCTAAGATTTAACCTGAAGACTTAACCCTAAAACGTAGCCCTGAGACTTATCCTTGAGCTTTAACCTTGATACTTAATCCTGAGACTTAGCCCTAAGACTTATCCCCAAGACATAACTCTAAGGCTTAACCCTAAGACTTAACCTTAAGGCTCAACCTTAAGACTTAACATTAAGACTTAACCCTGAGACTTAACCATAAGACTTATCCTCAAGATTGTACTCTAAGACTTAACCCTAAGACTTAAGATGAAGACTTAACCCTAAGACTCAATCTATGAGATGTAAACTTAAGACTTAATTAACCCTAAGACTCAATCCATGAGATGTAAACTTAAGACTTAACCTTTAGGAATTAACCCTGACACTTAACCTTAAGGCTTAACCCTAAGACTTAAGCTTAAGGTTTAAACTTAAGACTTATCCCTAAGACATAATCCTGAGACTTAACCCTAAGACTTAACCTCAAGTTTAACTTCAAAACTTAACCCTAAGACTGAATCCTAAGACACAACTTGACCACGTAACCCTGAGACTTAACCTTGAGACTTTACCTTGAAATTTAACCCTGGGATTTAACCCTAAGTCTTAATGCTAAGACTTAACTTTAAGATGTACCATTAAGACTTAACCTTAAAGCATAACCTTAAGATTTACACTCAATACTTAACCCTAGGATTTAAACTTAAGGTTAAACCTTAAGACAAAACTTGAAGACTTAATTCAAAGACTTATCCCTAAGACTCAACACTGAGACTTAAACCTAAGATTTAAGACTTAACCCTAAGACTTAGCCCCAAGACTTAAGTCTAAGACTTCAAGTTATGAATTAAACTTTAGACTTAACCCTAAGACTCAAGCCATAAGACTTCACCTTAAGACTTAACCTGAAGACTTAACCTTAAAATTTAACCCTAAGACTGAACCCTAAAATATAACTTGTAAGACTTAACAATAAGACTGAACATTAAGACACAACCTTACGACTTCTACCCTGAGACCTAACCTTGAGACTTAACACTGAGATTTAACCCTAAGACTTAACTTTAAGATGTAACATTCGGACTTAACCTTAAAACTTAACCCTAAGCCTCAACCTTAAGAAGTAACTTGAAGACTTAACCCTGAGAATGAACTCTAAGACTTCAACTTAATAATTAACGCTCAGATATAACCCTCAGACTTAAACTTAAGAAATAGCCCTAAGACTTAACCTTAATATTTAACTTTAAGATGTAACCTTAAGGCTTAACCCTAAACTTAACCCTAAGAGTTAACCTTAAGTGTTGACCTTACAGATTTAACCCTAAGAGTTAACCTTAGGACTGATACGTTAAGACTTAACCCTAAGACTTATCCCCAAGACTTAACTCTAAAGAGTTAACCCTAAGACTTCAACTTGTGATTTAAACTTTAGACTGAACGCTAAGACTTAAAATTACGATTTAACATTAAGATTTAACCATAAGACTTAACCCTAAGACTTCAGGTTAAGTTTTAACCTTAAGACTCAACCCTGAGCCTTAGTCGTGAAATTTATCCATAAGACTTATCCCTAAAACTGAAAACTGAGACTTAAACCTAAGATTTAACCTGAAGACTTAACCCTAAAACGTAGCCCTGAGACTTATCCTTGAGCTTTAACCTTGATACTTAATCCTGAGACTTAGCCCTAAGACTTATCCCCAAGACATAACTCTAAGGCTTAACCCTAAGACTTAACCTTAAGGCTCAACCTTAAGACTTAACATTAAGACTTAACCCTGAGACTTAACCATAAGACTTATCCTCAAGATTGTACTCTAAGACTTAACCCTAAGACTTAAGATGAAGACTTAACCCTAAGACTCAATCTATGAGATGTAAACTTAAGACTTAATTAACCCTAAGACTCAATCTATGAGATGTAAACTTAAGACTTAACCTTTAGGAATTAACCCTGACACTTAACCTTAAGGCTTAACCCTAAGACTTAAGCTTAAGGTTTAAACTTAAGACTTATCCCTAAGACATAATCCTGAGACTTAACCCTAAGACTTAACCTCAAGTTTAACTTCAAAACTTAACCCTAAGACTGAATCCTAAGACACAACTTGACCACGTAACCCTGAGACTTAACCTTGAGACTTTACCTTGAAATTTAACCCTGGGATTTAACCCTAGGTCTTAATGCTAAGACTTAACTTTAAGATGTACCATTAAGACTTAACCTTAAAGCGTAACCTTAAGATTTACACTCAATACTTAACCCTAAGACTTAACCCTAGGATTTAAACTTAAGGTTAAACCTTAAGACAAAACTTGAAGACTTAATTCAAAGACTTATCCCTAAGACTCAACACTGAGACTTAAACCTAAGATTTAAGACTTAACCCTAAGACTTAGCCCCAAGACTTAAGTCTAAGACTTCAAGTTATGAATTAAACTTTAGACTTAACCCTAAGACTCAAGCCATAAGACTTCACCTTAAGACTTAACCCTAAGACTTAACCTTAAAATTTAACCCTAAAACTGAACCCTAAAATATAACTTGTAAGACTTAACAATAAGACTGAACATTAAGACACAACCTTACGACTTCTACCCTGAGACCTAACCTTGAGACTTAACACTGAGATTTAACCCTAAGACTTAACTTTAAGATGTAACATTCGGACTTAACCTTAAAACTTAACCCTAAGCCTCAACCTTAAGAAGTAACTTGAAGACTTAACCCTGAGAATGAACTCTAAGACTTCAACTTAATAATTAACGCTCAGATATAACCCTCAGACTTAAACTTAAGAAATAGCCCTAAGACTTAACCTAATATTTAACTTTAAGATGTAACCTTAAGGCTTAACCCTAAACTTAACCCTAAGAGTTAACCTTAAGTGTTGACCTTACAGATTTAACCCTAAGAGTTAACCTTAGGACTGATACGTTAAGACTTAACCCTAAGACTTATCCCCAAGACTTAACTCTAAAGAGTTAACCCTAAGACTTCAACTTGTGATTTCAACTTTAGACTGAACGCTAAGACTTAAAATTACGATTTAACATTAAGATTTAACCATAAGACTTAACCCTAAGACTTCAGGTTAAGTTTTAACCTTAAGACTCAACCCTGAGCCTTAGTCGTGAAATTTATCCATAAGACTTATCCCTAAAACTGAAAACTGAGACTTAAACCTAAGATTTAACCCGAAGACTTAACCCTAAAACGTAGCCCTGAGACTTATCCTTGAGCTTTAACCTTGATACTTAATCCTGAGACTTAGCCCTAAGACTTATCCCCAAGACATAACTCTAAGGCTTAACCCTAAGACTGAACCTTAAGGCTCAACCTTTAGACTTAACATTAAGACTTAACCCTGAGACTTAACCATAAGACTTATCCTCAAGATTGTACTCTAAGACTTAACCCTAAGACTTAAGATGAAGACTTAACCCTAAGACTCAATCTATGAGATGTAAACTTAAGACTTAATTAACCCTAAGACTCAATCTATGAGATGTAAACTTAAGACTTAACCTTTAGGAATTAACCCTGACACTTAACCTTAAGGCTTAACCCTAAGACTTAAGCTTAAGGTTTAAACTTAAGACTTATCCCTAAGACATAATCCTGAGACTTAACCCTAAGACTTAACCTCAAGTTTACCTTCAAAACTTAACCCTAAGACTGAATCCTAAGACACAACTTGACCACGTAACCCTGAGACTTAACCTTGAGACTTTACCTTGAAATTTAACCCTGGGATTTAACCCTAAGTCTTAATGCTAAGACTTAACTTTAAGATGTACCATTAAGACTTAACCTTAAAGTGTAACCTTAAGATTTACACTCAATACTTAACCCTAAGACTTAACCCTAGGATTTAAACTTAAGGTTAAACCTTAAGACAAAACTTGAAGACTTAATTCAAAGACTTATCCCTAAGACTCAACACTGAGACTTAAACCTAAGATTTAAGACTTAACCCTAAGACTTAGCCCCAAGACTTAAGTCTAAGACTTCAAGTTATGAATTAAACTTTAGACTTAACCCTAAGACTCAAGCCATAAGACTTCACCTTAAGACTTAACCTGAAGACTTAACCTTAAAATTTAACCCTAAGACTGAACCCTAAAATATAACTTGTAAGACTTAACAATAAGACTGAACATTAAGACACAACCTTACGACTTCTACCCTGAGACCTAACCTTGAGACTTAACACTGAGATTTAACCCTAAGACTTAACTTTAAGATGTAACATTCGGACTTAACCTTAAAACTTAACCCTAAGCCTCAACCTTAAGAAGTAACTTGAAGACTTAACCCTGAGAATGAACTCTAAGACTTCAACTTAATAATTAACGCTCAGATATAACCCTCAGACTTAAACTTAAGAAATAGCCCTAAGACTTAACCTTAATATTTAACTTGAAGATGTAACCTTAAGGCTTAACCCTAAACTTAACCCTAAGAGTTAACCTTAAGTGTTGACCTTACAGATTTAACCCTAAGAGTTAACCTTAGGACTGATACGTTAAGACTTAACCCTAAGACTTATCCCCAAGACTTAACTCTAAAGAGTTAACCCTAAGACTTCAACTTGTGATTTCAACTTTAGACTGAACGCTAAGACTTAAAATTACGATTTAACATTAAGATTTAACCATAAGACTTAACCCTAAGACTTCAGGTTAAGTTTTAACCTTAAGACTCAACCCTGAGCCTTAGTCGTGAAATTTATCCATAAGACTTATCCCTAAAACTGAAAACTGAGACTTAAACCTAAGATTTAACCTGAAGACTTAACCCTAAAACGTAGCCCTGAGACTTATCCTTGAGCTTTAACCTTGATACTTAATCCTGAGACTTAGCCCTAAGACTTATCCCCAAGACATAACTCTAAGGCTTAACCCTAAGACTGAACCTTAAGGCTCAACCTTAAGACTTAACATTAAGACTTAACCCTGAGACTTAACCATAAGACTTATCCTCAAGATTGTGCTCTAAGACTTAACCCTAAGACTTAAGATGAAGACTTAACCCTAAGACTCAATCTATGAGATGTAAACTTAAGACTTAATTAACCCTAAGACTCAATCTATGAGATGTAAACTTAAGACTTAACCTTTAGGAATTAACCCTGACACTTAACCTTAAGGCTTAACCCTAAGACTTAAGCTTAAGGTTTAAACTTAAGACTTATCCCTAAGACATAATCCTGAGACTTAACCCTAAGACTTAACCTCAAGTTTACCTTCAAAACTTAACCCTAAGACTGAATCCTAAGACACAACTTGACCACGTAACCCTGAGACTTAACCTTGAGACTTTACCTTGAAATTTAACCCTGGGATTTAACCCTAAGTCTTAATGCTAAGACTTAACTTTAAGATGTACCATTAAGACTTAACCTTAAAGCGTAACCTTAAGATTTACACTCAATACTTAACCCTAAGACTTAACCCTAGGATTTAAACTTAAGGTTAAACCTTAAGACAAAACTTGAAGACTTAATTCAAAGACTTATCCCTAAGACTCAACACTGAGACTTAAACCTAAGATTTAAGACTTAACCCTAAGACTTAGCCCCAAGACTTAAGTCTAAGACTTCAAGTTATGAATTAAACTTTAGACTTAACCCTAAGACTCAAGCCATAAGACTTCACCTTAAGACTTAACCCGAAGACTTAACCTTAAAATTTAACCCTAAGACTGAACCCTAAAATATAACTTGTAAGACTTAACAATAAGACTGAACATTAAGACACAACCTTACGACTTCTACCCTGAGACCTAACCTTGAGACTTAACACTGAGATTTAACCCTAAGACTTAACTTTAAGATGTAACATTCGGACTTAACCTTAAAACTTAACCCTAAGCCTCAACCTTAAGAAGTAACTTGAAGACTTAACCCTGAGAATGAACTCTAAGACTTCAACTTAATAATTAACGCTCAGATATAACCCTCAGACTTAAACTTAAGAAATAGCCCTAAGACTTAACCTTAATATTTAACTTGAAGATGTAACCTTAAGGCTTAACCCTAAACTTAACCCTAAGAGTTAACCTTAAGTGTTGACCTTACAGATTTAACCCTAAGAGTTAACCTTAGGACTGATACGTTAAGACTTAACCCTAAGACTTATCCCCAAGACTTAACTCTAAAGAGTTAACCCTAAGACTTCAACTTGTGATTTCAACTTTAGACTGAACGCTAAGACTTAAAATTACGATTTAACATTAAGATTTAACCATAAGACTTAACCCTAAGACTTCAGGTTAAGTTTTAACCTTAAGACTCAACCCTGAGCCTTAGTCGTGAAATTTATCCATAAGACTTATCCCTAAAACTGAAAACTGAGACTTAAACCTAAGATTTAACCTGAAGACTTAACCCTAAAACGTAGCCCTGAGACTTATCCTTGAGCTTTAACCTTGATACTTAATCCTGAGACTTAGCCCTAAGACTTATCCCCAAGACATAACTCTAAGGCTTAACCCTAAGACTGAACCTTAAGGCTCAACCTTAAGACTTAACATTAAGACTTAACCCTGAGACTTAACCATAAGACTTATCCTCAAGATTGTACTCTAAGACTTAACCCTAAGACTTAAGATGAAGACTTAACCCTAAGACTCAATCTATGAGATGTAAACTTAAGACTTAATTAACCCTAAGACTCAATCTATGAGATGTAAACTTAAGACTTAACCTTTAGGAATTAACCCTGACACTTAACCTTAAGGCTTAACCCTAAGACTTAAGCTTAAGGTTTAAACTTAAGACTTATCCCTAAGACATAATCCTGAGACTTAACCCTAAGACTTAACCTCAAGTTTAACTTCAAAACTTAACCCTAAGACTGAATCCTAAGACACAACTTGACCACGTAACCCTGAGACTTAACCTTGAGACTTTACCTTGAAATTTAACCCTGGGATTTAACCCTAAGTCTTAATGCTAAGACTTAACTTTAAGATGTACCATTAAGACTTAACCTTAAAGCGTAACCTTAAGATTTACACTCGATACTTAACCCTAAGACTTAACCCTAGGATTTAAACTTAAGGTTAAACCTTAAGACAAAACTTGAAGACTTCATTCAAAGACTTATCCCTAAGACTCAACACTGAGACTTAAACCTAAGATTTAAGACTTAACCCTAAGACTTAGCCCCAAGACTTAAGTCTAAGACTTAAACTTATGAATTAAACTTTAGACTTAACCCTAAGACTCAAGCCATAAGACTTCACCTTAAGACTTAACCCTAAGACTTAACCTTAAAATTTAACCCTAAGACTGAACCCTAAAATATAACTTGTAAGACTTAACAATAAGACTGAACATTAAGACACAACCTTACGACTTCTACCCTGAGACCTAACCTTGAGACTTAACACTGAGATTTAACCCTAAGACTTAACTTTAAGATGTAACATTCGGACTTAACCTTAAAACTTAACCCTAAGCCTCAACCTTAAGAAGTAACTTGAAGACTTAACCCTGAGAATGAACTCTAAGACTTCAACTTAATAATTAACGCTCAGATATAACCCTCAGACTTAAACTTAAGAAATAGCCCTAAGACTTAACCTTAATATTTAACTTTAAGATGTAACCTTAAGGCTTAACCCTAAACTTAACCCTAAGAGTTAACCTTAAGTGTTGACCTTACAGATTTAACCCTAAGAGTTAACCTTAGGACTGATACGTTAAGACTTAACCCTAAGACTTATCCCCAAGACTTAACTCTAAAGAGTTAACCCTAAGACTTCAACTTGTGATTTCAACTTTAGACTGAACGCTAAGACTTAAAATTACGATTTAACATTAAGATTTAACCATAAGACTTAACCCTAAGACTTCAGGTTAAGTTTTAACCTTAAGACTCAACCCTGAGCCTTAGTCGTGAAATTTATCCATAAGACTTATCCCTAAAACTGAAAACTGAGACTTAAACCTAAGATTTAACCTGAAGACTTAACCCTAAAACGTAGCCCTGAGACTTATCCTTGAGCTTTAACCTTGATACTTAATCCTGAGACTTAGCCCTAAGACTTATCCCCAAGACATAACTCTAAGGCTTAACCCTAAGACTGAACCTTAAGGCTCAACCTTAAGACTTAACATTAAGACTTAACCCTGAGACTTAACCATAAGACTTATCCTCAAGATTGTACTCTAAGACTTAACCCTAAGACTTAAGATGAAGACTTAACCCTAAGACTCAATCTATGAGATGTAAACTTAAGACTTAATTAACCCTAAGACTCAATCCATGAGATGTAAACTTAAGACTTAACCTTTAGGAATTAACCCTGACACTTAACCTTAAGGCTTAACCCTAAGACTTAAGCTTAAGGTTTAAACTTAAGACTTATCCCTAAGACATAATCCTGAGACTTAACCCTAAGACTTAACCTCAAGTTTAACTTCAAAACTTAACCCTAAGACTGAATCCTAAGACACAACTTGACCACGTAACCCTGAGACTTAACCTTGAGACTTTACCTTGAAATTTAACCCTGGGATTTAACCCTAAGTCTTAATGCTAAGACTTAACTTTAAGATGTACCATTAAGACTTAACCTTAAAGCATAACCTTAAGATTTACACTCAATACTTAACCCTAGGATTTAAACTTAAGGTTAAAACTTAAGACAAAACTTGAAGACTTAATTCAAAGACTTATCCCTAAGACTCAACACTGAGACGTAAACCTAAGATTTAAGACTTAACCCTAAGACTTAGCCCCAAGACTTAAGTCTAAGACTTCAAGTTATGAATTAAACTTTAGACTTAACCCTAAGACTCAAGCCATAAGACTTCACCTTAAGACTTAACCTGAAGACTTAACCTTAAAATTTAACCCTAAGACTGAACCCTAAAATATAACTTGTAAGACTTAACAATAAGACTGAACATTAAGACACAACCTTACGACTTCTACCCTGAGACCTAACCTTGAGACTTAACACTGAGATTTAACCCTAAGACTTAACTTTAAGATGTAACATTCGGACTTAACCTTAAAACTTAACCCTAAGCCTCAACCTTAAGAAGTAACTTGAAGACTTAACCCTGAGAATGAACTCTAAGACTTCAACTTAATAATTAACGCTCAGATATAACCCTCAGACTTAAACTTAAGAAATAGCCCTAAGACTTAACCTTAATATTTAACTTTAAGATGTAACCTTAAGGCTTAACCCTAAACTTAACCCTAAGAGTTAACCTTAAGTGTTGACCTTACAGATTTAACCCTAAGAGTTAACCTTAGGACTGATACGTTAAGACTTAACCCTAAGACTTATCCCCAAGACTTAACTCTAAAGAGTTAACCCTAAGACTTCAACTTGTGATTTCAACTTTAGACTGAACGCTAAGACTTAAAATTACGATTTAACATTAAGATTTAACCATAAGACTTAACCCTAAGACTTCAGGTTAAGTTTTAACCTTAAGACTCAACCCTGAGACTTAGTCGTGAAATTTATCCATAAGACTTATCCCTAAAACTGAAAACTGAGACTTAAACCTAAGATTTAACCTGAAGACTTAACCCTAAAACGTAGCCCTGAGACTTATCCTTGAGCTTTAACCTTGATACTTAATCCTGAGACTTAGCCCTAAGACTTATCCCCAAGACATAACTCTAAGGCTTAACCCTAAGACTGAACCTTAAGGCTCAACCTTAAGACTTAACATTAAGACTTAACCCTGAGACTTAACCATAAGACTTATCCTCAAGATTGTACTCTAAGACTTAACCCTAAGACTTAAGATGAAGACTTAACCCTAAGACTCAATCTATGAGATGTAAACTTAAGACTTAATTAACCCTAAGACTCAATCCATGAGATGTAAACTTAAGACTTAACCTTTAGGAATTAACCCTGACACTTAAGCTTAAGGCTTAACCCTAAGACTTAAGCTTAAGGTTTAAACTTAAGACTTATCCCTAAGACATAATCCTGAGACTTAACCCTAAGACTTAACCTCAAGTTTAACTTCAAAACTTAACCCTAAGACTGAATCCTAAGACACAACTTGACCACGTAACCCTGAGACTTAACCTTGAGACTTTACCTTGAAATTTAACCCTGGGATTTAACCCTAAGTCTTAATGCTAAGACTTAACTTTAAGATGTACCATTAAGACTTAACCTTAAAGCATAACCTTAAGATTTACACTCAATACTTAACCCTAGGATTTAAACTTAAGGTTAAAACTTAAGACAAAACTTGAAGACTTAATTCAAAGACTTATCCCTAAGACTCAACACTGAGACTTAAACCTAAGATTTAAGACTTAACCCTAAGACTTAGCCCCAAGACTTAAGTCTAAGACTTCAAGTTATGAATTAAACTTTAGATTTAACCTTAAGACTCAAGCCATAAGACTTCACCTTAAGACTTAACCTGAAGACTTAACCTTAAAATTTAACCCTAAGACTGAACCCTAAAATATAACTTGTAAGACTTAACAATAAGACTGAACATTAAGACACAACCTTACGACTTCTACCCTGAGACCTAACCTTGAGACTTAACACTGAGATTTAACCCTAAGACTTAACTTTAAGATGTAACATTCGGACTTAACCTTAAAACTTAACCCTAAGCCTCAACCTTAAGAAGTAACTTGAAGACTTAACCCTGAGAATGAACTCTAAGACTTCAACTTAATAATTAACGCTCAGATATAACCCTCAGACTTAAACTTAAGAAATAGCCCTAAGACTTAACCTTAATATTTAACTTTAAGATGTAACCTTAAGGCTTAACCCTAAACTTAACCCTAAGAGTTAACCTTAAGTGTTGACCTTACAGATTTAACCCTAAGAGTTAACCTTAGGACTGATACGTTAAGACTTAACCCTAAGACTTATCCCCAAGACTTAACTCTAAAGAGTTAACCCTAAGACTTCAACTTGTGATTTCAACTTTAGACTGAATGCTAAGACTTAAAATTACAATTTAACATTAAGATTTAACCATAAGACTTAACCCTAAGACTTCAGGTTAAGTTTTAACCTTAAGACTCAACCCTGAGACTTAGTCGTGAAATTTATCCATAAGACTTATCCCTAAAACTGAAAACTGAGACTTAAACCTAAGATTTAACCTGAAGACTTAACCCTAAAACGTAGCCCTGAGACTTATCCTTGAGCTTTAACCTTGATACTTAATCCTGAGACTTAGCCCTAAGACTTATCCCCAAGACATAACTCTAAGGCTTAACCCTAAGACTTAACCTTAAGGCTCAACCTTAAGACTTAACATTAAGACTTAACCCTGAGACTTAACCATAAGACTTATCCTCAAGATTGTACTCTAAGACTTAACCCTAAGACTTAAGATGAAGACTTAACCCTAAGACTCAATCTATGAGATGTAAACTTAAGACTTAATTAACCCTAAGACTCAATCCATGAGATGTAAACTTAAGACTTAACCTTTAGGAATTAACCCTGACACTTAACCTTAAGGCTTAACCCTAAGACTTAAGCTTAAGGTTTAAACTTAAGACTTATCCCTAAGACATAATCCTGAGACTTAACCCTAAGACTTAACCTCAAGTTTAACTTCAAAACTTAACCCTAAGACTGAATCCTAAGACACAACTTGACCACGTAACCCTGAGACTTAACCTTGAGACTTTACCTTGAAATTTAACCCTGGGATTTAACCCTAAGTCTTAATGCTAAGACTTAACTTTAAGATGTACCATTAAGACTTAACCTTAAAGCATAACCTTAAGATTTACACTCAATACTTAACCCTAGGATTTAAACTTAAGGTTAAACCTTAAGACAAAACTTGAAGACTTAATTCAAAGACTTATCCCTAAGACTCAACACTGAGACTTAAACCTAAGATTTAAGACTTAACCCTAAGACTTAGCCCCAAGACTTAAGTCTAAGACTTCAAGTTATGAATTAAACTTTAGACTTAACCCTAAGACTCAAGCCATAAGACTTCACCTTAAGACTTAACCTGAAGACTTAACCTTAAAATTTAACCCTAAGACTGAACCCTAAAATATAACTTGTAAGACTTAACAATAAGACTGAACATTAAGACACAACCTTACGACTTCTACCCTGAGACCTAACCTTGAGACTTAACACTGAGATTTAACCCTAAGACTTAACTTTAAGATGTAACATTCGGACTTAACCTTAAAACTTAACCCTAAGCCTCAACCTTAAGAAGTAACTTGAAGACTTAACCCTGAGAATGAACTCTAAGACTTCAACTTAATAATTAACGCTCAGATATAACCCTCAGACTTAAACTTAAGAAATAGCCCTAAGACTTAACCTTAATATTTAACTTTAAGATGTAACCTTAAGGCTTAACCCTAAACTTAACCCTAAGAGTTAACCTTAAGTGTTGACCTTACAGATTTAACCCTAAGAGTTAACCTTAGGACTGATACGTTAAGACTTAACCCTAAGACTTATCCCCAAGACTTAACTCTAAAGAGTTAACCCTAAGACTTCAACTTGTGATTTAAACTTTAGACTGAACGCTAAGACTTAAAATTACGATTTAACATTAAGATTTAACCATAAGACTTAACCCTAAGACTTCAGGTTAAGTTTTAACCTTAAGACTCAACCCTGAGCCTTAGTCGTGAAATTTATCCATAAGACTTATCCCTAAAACTGAAAACTGAGACTTAAACCTAAGATTTAACCTGAAGACTTAACCCTAAAACGTAGCCCTGAGACTTATCCTTGAGCTTTAACCTTGATACTTAATCCTGAGACTTAGCCCTAAGACTTATCCCCAAGACATAACTCTAAGGCTTAACCCTAAGACTTAACCTTAAGGCTCAACCTTAAGACTTAACATTAAGACTTAACCCTGAGACTTAACCATAAGACTTATCCTCAAGATTGTACTCTAAGACTTAACCCTAAGACTTAAGATGAAGACTTAACCCTAAGACTCAATCTATGAGATGTAAACTTAAGACTTAATTAACCCTAAGACTCAATCTATGAGATGTAAACTTAAGACTTAACCTTTAGGAATTAACCCTGACACTTAACCTTAAGGCTTAACCCTAAGACTTAAGCTTAAGGTTTAAACTTAAGACTTATCCCTAAGACATAATCCTGAGACTTAACCCTAAGACTTAACCTCAAGTTTAACTTCAAAACTTAACCCTAAGACTGAATCCTAAGACACAACTTGACCACGTAACCCTGAGACTTAACCTTGAGACTTTACCTTGAAATTTAACCCTGGGATTTAACCCTAGGTCTTAATGCTAAGACTTAACTTTAAGATGTACCATTAAGACTTAACCTTAAAGCGTAACCTTAAGATTTACACTCAATACTTAACCCTAAGACTTAACCCTAGGATTTAAACTTAAGGTTAAACCTTAAGACAAAACTTGAAGACTTAATTCAAAGACTTATCCCTAAGACTCAACACTGAGACTTAAACCTAAGATTTAAGACTTAACCCTAAGACTTAGCCCCAAGACTTAAGTCTAAGACTTCAAGTTATGAATTAAACTTTAGACTTAACCCTAAGACTCAAGCCATAAGACTTCACCTTAAGACTTAACCCTAAGACTTAACCTTAAAATTTAACCCTAAAACTGAACCCTAAAATATAACTTGTAAGACTTAACAATAAGACTGAACATTAAGACACAACCTTACGACTTCTACCCTGAGACCTAACCTTGAGACTTAACACTGAGATTTAACCCTAAGACTTAACTTTAAGATGTAACATTCGGACTTAACCTTAAAACTTAACCCTAAGCCTCAACCTTAAGAAGTAACTTGAAGACTTAACCCTGAGAATGAACTCTAAGACTTCAACTTAATAATTAACGCTCAGATATAACCCTCAGACTTAAACTTAAGAAATAGCCCTAAGACTTAACCTAATATTTAACTTTAAGATGTAACCTTAAGGCTTAACCCTAAACTTAACCCTAAGAGTTAACCTTAAGTGTTGACCTTACAGATTTAACCCTAAGAGTTAACCTTAGGACTGATACGTTAAGACTTAACCCTAAGACTTATCCCCAAGACTTAACTCTAAAGAGTTAACCCTAAGACTTCAACTTGTGATTTCAACTTTAGACTGAACGCTAAGACTTAAAATTACGATTTAACATTAAGATTTAACCATAAGACTTAACCCTAAGACTTCAGGTTAAGTTTTAACCTTAAGACTCAACCCTGAGCCTTAGTCGTGAAATTTATCCATAAGACTTATCCCTAAAACTGAAAACTGAGACTTAAACCTAAGATTTAACCCGAAGACTTAACCCTAAAACGTAGCCCTGAGACTTATCCTTGAGCTTTAACCTTGATACTTAATCCTGAGACTTAGCCCTAAGACTTATCCCCAAGACATAACTCTAAGGCTTAACCCTAAGACTGAACCTTAAGGCTCAACCTTTAGACTTAACATTAAGACTTAACCCTGAGACTTAACCATAAGACTTATCCTCAAGATTGTACTCTAAGACTTAACCCTAAGACTTAAGATGAAGACTTAACCCTAAGACTCAATCTATGAGATGTAAACTTAAGACTTAATTAACCCTAAGACTCAATCTATGAGATGTAAACTTAAGACTTAACCTTTAGGAATTAACCCTGACACTTAACCTTAAGGCTTAACCCTAAGACTTAAGCTTAAGGTTTAAACTTAAGACTTATCCCTAAGACATAATCCTGAGACTTAACCCTAAGACTTAACCTCAAGTTTACCTTCAAAACTTAACCCTAAGACTGAATCCTAAGACACAACTTGACCACGTAACCCTGAGACTTAACCTTGAGACTTTACCTTGAAATTTAACCCTGGGATTTAACCCTAAGTCTTAATGCTAAGACTTAACTTTAAGATGTACCATTAAGACTTAACCTTAAAGTGTAACCTTAAGATTTACACTCAATACTTAACCCTAAGACTTAACCCTAGGATTTAAACTTAAGGTTAAACCTTAAGACAAAACTTGAAGACTTAATTCAAAGACTTATCCCTAAGACTCAACACTGAGACTTAAACCTAAGATTTAAGACTTAACCCTAAGACTTAGCCCCAAGACTTAAGTCTAAGACTTCAAGTTATGAATTAAACTTTAGACTTAACCCTAAGACTCAAGCCATAAGACTTCACCTTAAGACTTAACCTGAAGACTTAACCTTAAAATTTAACCCTAAGACTGAACCCTAAAATATAACTTGTAAGACTTAACAATAAGACTGAACATTAAGACACAACCTTACGACTTCTACCCTGAGACCTAACCTTGAGACTTAACACTGAGATTTAACCCTAAGACTTAACTTTAAGATGTAACATTCGGACTTAACCTTAAAACTTAACCCTAAGCCTCAACCTTAAGAAGTAACTTGAAGACTTAACCCTGAGAATGAACTCTAAGACTTCAACTTAATAATTAACGCTCAGATATAACCCTCAGACTTAAACTTAAGAAATAGCCCTAAGACTTAACCTTAATATTTAACTTGAAGATGTAACCTTAAGGCTTAACCCTAAACTTAACCCTAAGAGTTAACCTTAAGTGTTGACCTTACAGATTTAACCCTAAGAGTTAACCTTAGGACTGATACGTTAAGACTTAACCCTAAGACTTATCCCCAAGACTTAACTCTAAAGAGTTAACCCTAAGACTTCAACTTGTGATTTCAACTTTAGACTGAACGCTAAGACTTAAAATTACGATTTAACATTAAGATTTAACCATAAGACTTAACCCTAAGACTTCAGGTTAAGTTTTAACCTTAAGACTCAACCCTGAGCCTTAGTCGTGAAATTTATCCATAAGACTTATCCCTAAAACTGAAAACTGAGACTTAAACCTAAGATTTAACCTGAAGACTTAACCCTAAAACGTAGCCCTGAGACTTATCCTTGAGCTTTAACCTTGATACTTAATCCTGAGACTTAGCCCTAAGACTTATCCCCAAGACATAACTCTAAGGCTTAACCCTAAGACTGAACCTTAAGGCTCAACCTTAAGACTTAACATTAAGACTTAACCCTGAGACTTAACCATAAGACTTATCCTCAAGATTGTGCTCTAAGACTTAACCCTAAGACTTAAGATGAAGACTTAACCCTAAGACTCAATCTATGAGATGTAAACTTAAGACTTAATTAACCCTAAGACTCAATCTATGAGATGTAAACTTAAGACTTAACCTTTAGGAATTAACCCTGACACTTAACCTTAAGGCTTAACCCTAAGACTTAAGCTTAAGGTTTAAACTTAAGACTTATCCCTAAGACATAATCCTGAGACTTAACCCTAAGACTTAACCTCAAGTTTACCTTCAAAACTTAACCCTAAGACTGAATCCTAAGACACAACTTGACCACGTAACCCTGAGACTTAACCTTGAGACTTTACCTTGAAATTTAACCCTGGGATTTAACCCTAAGTCTTAATGCTAAGACTTAACTTTAAGATGTACCATTAAGACTTAACCTTAAAGCGTAACCTTAAGATTTACACTCAATACTTAACCCTAAGACTTAACCCTAGGATTTAAACTTAAGGTTAAACCTTAAGACAAAACTTGAAGACTTAATTCAAAGACTTATCCCTAAGACTCAACACTGAGACTTAAACCTAAGATTTAAGACTTAACCCTAAGACTTAGCCCCAAGACTTAAGTCTAAGACTTCAAGTTATGAATTAAACTTTAGACTTAACCCTAAGACTCAAGCCATAAGACTTCACCTTAAGACTTAACCCGAAGACTTAACCTTAAAATTTAACCCTAAGACTGAACCCTAAAATATAACTTGTAAGACTTAACAATAAGACTGAACATTAAGACACAACCTTACGACTTCTACCCTGAGACCTAACCTTGAGACTTAACACTGAGATTTAACCCTAAGACTTAACTTTAAGATGTAACATTCGGACTTAACCTTAAAACTTAACCCTAAGCCTCAACCTTAAGAAGTAACTTGAAGACTTAACCCTGAGAATGAACTCTAAGACTTCAACTTAATAATTAACGCTCAGATATAACCCTCAGACTTAAACTTAAGAAATAGCCCTAAGACTTAACCTTAATATTTAACTTGAAGATGTAACCTTAAGGCTTAACCCTAAACTTAACCCTAAGAGTTAACCTTAAGTGTTGACCTTACAGATTTAACCCTAAGAGTTAACCTTAGGACTGATACGTTAAGACTTAACCCTAAGACTTATCCCCAAGACTTAACTCTAAAGAGTTAACCCTAAGACTTCAACTTGTGATTTCAACTTTAGACTGAACGCTAAGACTTAAAATTACGATTTAACATTAAGATTTAACCATAAGACTTAACCCTAAGACTTCAGGTTAAGTTTTAACCTTAAGACTCAACCCTGAGCCTTAGTCGTGAAATTTATCCATAAGACTTATCCCTAAAACTGAAAACTGAGACTTAAACCTAAGATTTAACCTGAAGACTTAACCCTAAAACGTAGCCCTGAGACTTATCCTTGAGCTTTAACCTTGATACTTAATCCTGAGACTTAGCCCTAAGACTTATCCCCAAGACATAACTCTAAGGCTTAACCCTAAGACTGAACCTTAAGGCTCAACCTTAAGACTTAACATTAAGACTTAACCCTGAGACTTAACCATAAGACTTATCCTCAAGATTGTACTCTAAGACTTAACCCTAAGACTTAAGATGAAGACTTAACCCTAAGACTCAATCTATGAGATGTAAACTTAAGACTTAATTAACCCTAAGACTCAATCCATGAGATGTAAACTTAAGACTTAACCTTTAGGAATTAACCCTGACACTTAACCTTAAGGCTTAACCCTAAGACTTAAGCTTAAGGTTTAAACTTAAGACTTATCCCTAAGACATAATCCTGAGACTTAACCCTAAGACTTAACCTCAAGTTTAACTTCAAAACTTAACCCTAAGACTGAATCCTAAGACACAACTTGACCACGTAACCCTGAGACTTAACCTTGAGACTTTACCTTGAAATTTAACCCTGGGATTTAACCCTAAGTCTTAATGCTAAGACTTAACTTTAAGATGTACCATTAAGACTTAACCTTAAAGCATAACCTTAAGATTTACACTCAATACTTAACCCTAGGATTTAAACTTAAGGTTAAAACTTAAGACAAAACTTGAAGACTTAATTCAAAGACTTATCCCTAAGACTCAACACTGAGACTTAAACCTAAGATTTAAGACTTAACCCTAAGACTTAGCCCCAAGACTTAAGTCTAAGACTTCAAGTTATGAATTAAACTTTAGACTTAACCCTAAGACTCAAGCCATAAGACTTCACCTTAAGACTTAACCTGAAGACTTAACCTTAAAATTTAACCCTAAGACTGAACCCTAAAATATAACTTGTAAGACTTAACAATAAGACTGAACATTAAGACACAACCTTACGACTTCTACCCTGAGACCTAACCTTGAGACTTAACACTGAGATTTAACCCTAAGACTTAACTTTAAGATGTAACATTCGGACTTAACCTTAAAACTTAACCCTAAGTCTCAACCTTAAGAAGTAACTTGAAGACTTAACCCTGAGAATGAACTCTAAGACTTCAACTTAATAATTAACGCTCAGATATAACCCTCAGACTTAAACTTAAGAAATAACCCTAAGACTTAACCTAATATTTAACTTTAAGATGTAACCTTAAGGCTTAACCCTAAACTTAACCCTAAGAGTTAACCTTAAGTGTTGACCTTACAGATTTAACCCTAAGAGTTAACCTTAGGACTGATACGTTAAGACTTAACCCTAAGACTTATCCCCAAGACTTAACTCTAAAGAGTTAACCCTAAGACTTCAACTTGTGATTTCAACTTTAGACTGAACGCTAAGACTTAAAATTACGATTTAACATTAAGATTTAACCATAAGACTTAACCCTAAGACTTCAGGTTAAGTTTTAACCTTAAGACTCAACCCTGAGCCTTAGTCGTGAAATTTATCCATAAGACTTATCCCTAAAACTGAAAACTGAGACTTAAACCTAAGATTTAACCTGAAGACTTAACCCTAAAACGTAGCCCTGAGACTTATCCTTGAGCTTTAACCTTGATACTTAATCCTGAGACTTAGCCCTAAGACTTATCCCCAAGACATAACTCTAAGGCTTAACCCTAAGACTGAACCTTAAGGCTCAACCTTAAGACTTAACATTAAGACTTAACCCTGAGACTTAACCATAAGACTTATCCTCAAGATTGTGCTCTAAGACTTAACCCTAAGACTTAAGATGAAGACTTAACCCTAAGACTCAATCTATGAGATGTAAACTTAAGACTTAATTAACCCTAAGACTCAATCTATGAGATGTAAACTTAAGACTTAACCTTTAGGAATTAACCCTGACACTTAACCTTAAGGCTTAACCCTAAGACTTAAGCTTAAGGTTTAAACTTAAGACTTATCCCTAAGACATAATCCTGAGACTTAACCCTAAGACTTAACCTCAAGTTTACCTTCAAAACTTAACCCTAAGACTGAATCCTAAGACACAACTTGACCACGTAACCCTGAGACTTAACCTTGAGACTTTACCTTGAAATTTAACCCTGGGATTTAACCCTAAGTCTTAATGCTAAGACTTAACTTTAAGATGTACCATTAAGACTTAACCTTAAAGCGTAACCTTAAGATTTACACTCAATACTTAACCCTAAGACTTAACCCTAGGATTTAAACTTAAGGTTAAACCTTAAGACAAAACTTGAAGACTTAATTCAAAGACTTATCCCTAAGACTCAACACTGAGACTTAAACCTAAGATTTAAGACTTAACCCTAAGACTTAGCCCCAAGACTTAAGTCTAAGACTTCAAGTTATGAATTAAACTTTAGACTTAACCCTAAGACTCAAGCCATAAGACTTCACCTTAAGACTTAACCCGAAGACTTAACCTTAAAATTTAACCCTAAGGCTGAACCCTAAAATATAACTTGTAAGACTTAACAATAAGACTGAACATTAAGACACAACCTTACGACTTCTACCCTGAGACCTAACCTTGAGACTTAACACTGAGATTTAACCCTAAGACTTAACTTTAAGATGTAACATTCGGACTTAACCTTAAAACTTAACCCTAAGCCTCAACCTTAAGAAGTAACTTGAAGACTTAACCCTGAGAATGAACTCTAAGACTTCAACTTAATAATTAACGCTCAGATATAACCCTCAGACTTAAACTTAAGAAATAGCCCTAAGACTTAACCTTAATATTTAACTTGAAGATGTAACCTTAAGGCTTAACCCTAAACTTAACCCTAAGAGTTAACCTTAAGTGTTGACCTTACAGATTTAACCCTAAGAGTTAACCTTAGGACTGATACGTTAAGACTTAACCCTAAGACTTATCCCCAAGACTTAACTCTAAAGAGTTAACCCTAAGACTTCAACTTGTGATTTCAACTTTAGACTGAACGCTAAGACTTAAAATTACGATTTAACATTAAGATTTAACCATAAGACTTAACCCTAAGACTTCAGGTTAAGTTTTAACCTTAAGACTCAACCCTGAGCCTTAGTCGTGAAATTTATCCATAAGACTTATCCCTAAAACTGAAAACTGAGACTTAAACCTAAGATTTAACCTGAAGACTTAACCCTAAAACGTAGCCCTGAGACTTATCCTTGAGCTTTAACCTTGATACTTAATCCTGAGACTTAGCCCTAAGACTTATCCCCAAGACATAACTCTAAGGCTTAACCCTAAGACTGAACCTTAAGGCTCAACCTTAAGACTTAACATTAAGACTTAACCCTGAGACTTAACCATAAGACTTATCCTCAAGATTGTACTCTAAGACTTAACCCTAAGACTTAAGATGAAGACTTAACCCTAAGACTCAATCTATGAGATGTAAACTTAAGACTTAATTAACCCTAAGACTCAATCCATGAGATGTAAACTTAAGACTTAACCTTTAGGAATTAACCCTGACACTTAACCTTAAGGCTTAACCCTAAGACTTAAGCTTAAGGTTTAAACTTAAGACTTATCCCTAAGACATAATCCTGAGACTTAACCCTAAGACTTAACCTCAAGTTTAACTTCAAAACTTAACCCTAAGACTGAATCCTAAGACACAACTTGACCACGTAACCCTGAGACTTAACCTTGAGACTTTACCTTGAAATTTAACCCTGGGATTTAACCCTAGGTCTTAATGCTAAGACTTAACTTTAAGATGTACCATTAAGACTTAACCTTAAAGCGTAACCTTAAGATTTACACTCAATACTTAACCCTAGGATTTAAACTTAAGGTTAAAACTTAAGACAAAACTTGAAGACTTAATTCAAAGACTTATCCCTAAGACTCAACACTGAGACTTAAACCTAAGATTTAAGACTTAACCCTAAGACTTAGCCCCAAGACTTAAGTCTAAGACTTCAAGTTATGAATTAAACTTTAGACTTAACCCTAAGACTCAAGCCATAAGACTTCACCTTAAGACTTAACCTGAAGACTTAACCTTAAAATTTAACCCTAAGACTGAACCCTAAAATATAACTTGTAAGACTTAACAATAAGACTGAACATTAAGACACAACCTTACGACTTCTACCCTGAGACCTAACCTTGAGACTTAACACTGAGATTTAACCCTAAGACTTAACTTTAAGATGTAACATTCGGACTTAACCTTAAAACTTAACCCTAAGCCTCAACCTTAAGAAGTAACTTGAAGACTTAACCCTGAGAATGAACTCTAAGACTTCAACTTAATAATTAACGCTCAGATATAACCCTCAGACTTAAACTTAAGAAATAGCCCTAAGACTTAACCTAATATTTAACTTTAAGATGTAACCTTAAGGCTTAACCCTAAACTTAACCCTAAGAGTTAACCTTAAGTGTTGACCTTACAGATTTAACCCTAAGAGTTAACCTTAGGACTGATACGTTAAGACTTAACCCTAAGACTTATCCCCAAGACTTAACTCTAAAGAGTTAACCCTAAGACTTCAACTTGTGATTTCAACTTTAGACTGAACGCTAAAACTTAAAATTACGATTTAACATTAAGATTTAACCATAAGACTTAACCCTAAGACTTCAGGTTAAGTTTTAACCTTAAGACTCAACCCTGAGACTTAGTCGTGAAATTTATCCGTAAGACTTATCCCTAAAACTGAAAACTGAGACTTAAACCTAAGATTTAACCCGAAGACTTAACCCTAAAACGTAGCCCTGAGACTTATCCTTGAGCTTTAACCTTGATACTTAATCCTGAGACTTAGCCCTAAGACTTATCCCCAAGACATAACTCTAAGGCTTAACCCTAAGACTGAACCTTAAGGCTCAACCTTAAGACTTAACATTAAGACTTAACCCTGAGACTTAACCATAAGACTTATCCTCAAGATTGTGCTCTAAGACTTAACCCTAAGACTTAAGATGAAGACTTAACCCTAAGACTCAATCTATGAGATGTAAACTTAAGACTTAATTAACCCTAAGACTCAATCCATGAGATGTAAACTTAAGACTTAACCTTTAGGAATTAACCCTGACACTTAACCTTAAGGCTTAACCCTAAGACTTAAGCTTAAGGTTTAAACTTAAGACTTATCCCTAAGACATAATCCTGAGACTTAACCCTAAGACTTAACCTCAAGTTTACCTTCAAAACTTAACCCTAAGACTGAATCCTAAGACACAACTTGACCACGTAACCCTGAGACTTAACCTTGAGACTTTACCTTGAAATTTAACCCTGGGATTTAACCCTAAGTCTTAATGCTAAGACTTAACTTTAAGATGTACCATTAAGACTTAACCTTAAAGTGTAACCTTAAGATTTACACTCAATACTTAACCCTAAGACTTAACCCTAGGATTTAAACTTAAGGTTAAACCTTAAGACAAAACTTGAAGACTTAATTCAAAGACTTATCCCTAAGACTCAACACTGAGACTTAAACCTAAGATTTAAGACTTAACCCTAAGACTTAGCCCCAAGACTTAAGTCTAAGACTTCAAGTTATGAATTAAACTTTAGACTTAACCCTAAGACTCAAGCCATAAGACTTCACCTTAAGACTTAACCCGAAGACTTAACCTTAAAATTTAACCCTAAGACTGAACCCTAAAATATAACTTGTAAGACTTAACAATAAGACTGAACATTAAGACACAACCTTACGACTTCTACCCTGAGACCTAACCTTGAGACTTAACACTGAGATTTAACCCTAAGACTTAACTTTAAGATGTAACATTCGGACTTAACCTTAAAACTTAACCCTAAGCCTCAACCTTAAGAAGTAACTTGAAGACTTAACCCTGAGAATGAACTCTAAGACTTCAACTTAATAATTAACGCTCAGATATAACCCTCAGACTTAAACTTAAGAAATAGCCCTAAGACTTAACCTTAATATTTAACTTGAAGATGTAACCTTAAGGCTTAACCCTAAACTTAACCCTAAGAGTTAACCTTAAGTGTTGACCTTACAGATTTAACCCTAAGAGTTAACCTTAGGACTGATACGTTAAGACTTAACCCTAAGACTTATCCCCAAGACTTAACTCTAAAGAGTTAACCCTAAGACTTCAACTTGTGATTTCAACTTTAGACTGAACGCTAAGACTTAAAATTACGATTTAACATTAAGATTTAACCATAAGACTTAACCCTAAGACTTCAGGTTAAGTTTTAACCTTAAGACTCAACCCTGAGACTTAGTCGTGAAATTTATCCATAAGACTTATCCCTAAAACTGAAAACTGAGACTTAAACCTAAGATTTAACCTGAAGACTTAACCCTAAAACGTAGCCCTGAGACTTATCCTTGAGCTTTAACCTTGATACTTAATCCTGAGACTTAGCCCTAAGACTTATCCCCAAGACATAACTCTAAGGCTTAACCCTAAGACTGAACCTTAAGGCTCAACCTTAAGACTTAACATTAAGACTTAACCCTGAGACTTAACCATAAGACTTATCCTCAAGATTGTACTCTAAGACTTAACCCTAAGACTTAAGATGAAGACTTAACCCTAAGACTCAATCTATGAGATGTAAACTTAAGACTTAATTAACCCTAAGACTCAATCCATGAGATGTAAACTTAAGACTTAACCTTTAGGAATTAACCCTGACACTTAACCTTAAGGCTTAACCCTAAGACTTAAGCTTAAGGTTTAAACTTAAGACTTATCCCTAAGACATAATCCTGAGACTTAACCCTAAGACTTAACCTCAAGTTTAACTTCAAAACTTAACCCTAAGACTGAATCCTAAGACACAACTTGACCACGTAACCCTGAGACTTAACCTTGAGACTTTACCTTGAAATTTAACCCTGGGATTTAACCCTAGGTCTTAATGCTAAGACTTAACTTTAAGATGTACCATTAAGACTTAACCTTAAAGCGTAACCTTAAGATTTACACTCAATACTTAACCCTAGGATTTAAACTTAAGGTTAAAACTTAAGACAAAACTTGAAGACTTAATTCAAAGACTTATCCCTAAGACTCAACACTGAGACTTAAACCTAAGATTTAAGACTTAACCCTAAGACTTAGCCCCAAGACTTAAGTCTAAGACTTCAAGTTATGAATTAAACTTTAGACTTAACCCTAAGACTCAAGCCATAAGACTTCACCTTAAGACTTAACCTGAAGACTTAACCTTAAAATTTAACCCTAAGACTGAACCCTAAAATATAACTTGTAAGACTTAACAATAAGACTGAACATTAAGACACAACCTTACGACTTCTACCCTGAGACCTAACCTTGAGACTTAACACTGAGATTTAACCCTAAGACTTAACTTTAAGATGTAACATTCGGACTTAACCTTAAAACTTAACCCTAAGCCTCAACCTTAAGAAGTAACTTGAAGACTTAACCCTGAGAATGAACTCTAAGACTTCAACTTAATAATTAACGCTCAGATATAACCCTCAGACTTAAACTTAAGAAATAGCCCTAAGACTTAACCTAATATTTAACTTTAAGATGTAACCTTAAGGCTTAACCCTAAACTTAACCCTAAGAGTTAACCTTAAGTGTTGACCTTACAGATTTAACCCTAAGAGTTAACCTTAGGACTGATACGTTAAGACTTAACCCTAAGACTTATCCCCAAGACTTAACTCTAAAGAGTTAACCCTAAGACTTCAACTTGTGATTTCAACTTTAGACTGAACGCTAAGACTTAAAATTACGATTTAACATTAAGATTTAACCATAAGACTTAACCCTAAGACTTCAGGTTAAGTTTTAACCTTAAGACTCAACCCTGAGACTTAGTCGTGAAATTTATCCATAAGACTTATCCCTAAAACTGAAAACTGAGACTTAAACCTAAGATTTAACCCGAAGACTTAACCCTAAAACGTAGCCCTGAGACTTATCCTTGAGCTTTAACCTTGATACTTAATCCTGAGACTTAGCCCTAAGACTTATCCCCAAGACATAACTCTAAGGCTTAACCCTAAGACTGAACCTTAAGGCTCAACCTTAAGACTTAACATTAAGACTTAACCCTGAGACTTAACCATAAGACTTATCCTCAAGATTGTGCTCTAAGACTTAACCCTAAGACTTAAGATGAAGACTTAACCCTAAGACTCAATCTATGAGATGTAAACTTAAGACTTAATTAACCCTAAGACTCAATCCATGAGATGTAAACTTAAGACTTAACCTTTAGGAATTAACCCTGACACTTAACCTTAAGGCTTAACCCTAAGACTTAAGCTTAAGGTTTAAACTTAAGACTTATCCCTAAGACATAATCCTGAGACTTAACCCTAAGACTTAACCTCAAGTTTACCTTCAAAACTTAACCCTAAGACTGAATCCTAAGACACAACTTGACCACGTAACCCTGAGACTTAACCTTGAGACTTTACCTTGAAATTTAACCCTGGGATTTAACCCTAAGTCTTAATGCTAAGACTTAACTTTAAGATGTACCATTAAGACTTAACCTTAAAGTGTAACCTTAAGATTTACACTCAATACTTAACCCTAAGACTTAACCCTAGGATTTAAACTTAAGGTTAAACCTTAAGACAAAACTTGAAGACTTAATTCAAAGACTTATCCCTAAGACTCAACACTGAGACTTAAACCTAAGATTTAAGACTTAACCCTAAGACTTAGCCCCAAGACTTAAGTCTAAGACTTCAAGTTATGAATTAAACTTTAGACTTAACCCTAAGACTCAAGCCATAAGACTTCACCTTAAGACTTAACCTGAAGACTTAACCTTAAAATTTAACCCTAAGACTGAACCCTAAAATATAACTTGTAAGACTTAACAATAAGACTGAACATTAAGACACAACCTTACGACTTCTACCCTGAGACCTAACCTTGAGACTTAACACTGAGATTTAACCCTAAGACTTAACTTTAAGATGTAACATTCGGACTTAACCTTAAAACTTAACCCTAAGCCTCAACCTTAAGAAGTAACTTGAAGACTTAACCCTGAGAATGAACTCTAAGACTTCAACTTAATAATTAACGCTCAGATATAACCCTCAGACTTAAACTTAAGAAATAGCCCTAAGACTTAACCTTAATATTTAACTTGAAGATGTAACCTTAAGGCTTAACCCTAAACTTAACCCTAAGAGTTAACCTTAAGTGTTGACCTTACAGATTTAACCCTAAGAGTTAACCTTAGGACTGATACGTTAAGACTTAACCCTAAGACTTATCCCCAAGACTTAACTCTAAAGAGTTAACCCTAAGACTTCAACTTGTGATTTCAACTTTAGACTGAACGCTAAGACTTAAAATTACGATTTAACATTAAGATTTAACCATAAGACTTAACCCTAAGACTTCAGGTTAAGTTTTAACCTTAAGACTCAACCCTGAGCCTTAGTCGTGAAATTTATCCATAAGACTTATCCCTAAAACTGAAAACTGAGACTTAAACCTAAGATTTAACCTGAAGACTTAACCCTAAAACGTAGCCCTGAGACTTATCCTTGAGCTTTAACCTTGATACTTAATCCTGAGACTTAGCCCTAAGACTTATCCCCAAGACATAACTCTAAGGCTTAACCCTAAGACTGAACCTTAAGGCTCAACCTTAAGACTTAACCCTGAGACTTAACCATAAGACTTATCCTCAAGATTGTACTCTAAGACTTAACCCTAAGACTTAAGATGAAGACTTAACCCTAAGACTCAATCTATGAGATGTAAACTTAAGACTTAATTAACCCTAAGACTCAATCCATGAGATGTAAACTTAAGACTTAACCTTTAGGAATTAACCCTGACACTTAACCTTAAGGCTTAACCCTAAGACTTAAGCTTAAGGTTTAAACTTAAGACTTATCCCTAAGACATAATCCTGAGACTTAACCCTAAGACTTAACCTCAAGTTTAACTTCAAAACTTAACCCTAAGACTGAATCCTAAGACACAACTTGACCACGTAACCCTGAGACTTAACCTTGAGACTTTACCTTGAAATTTAACCCTGGGATTTAACCCTAAGTCTTAATGCTAAGACTTAACTTTAAGATGTACCATTAAGACTTAACCTTAAAGTGTAACCTTAAGATTTACACTCAATACTTAACCCTAAGACTTAACCCTAGGATTTAAACTTAAGGTTAAACCTTAAGACAAAACTTGAAGACTTAATTCAAAGACTTATCCCTAAGACTCAACACTGAGACTTAAACCTAAGATTTAAGACTTAACCCTAAGACTTAGCCCCAAGACTTAAGTCTAAGACTTCAAGTTATGAATTAAACTTTAGACTTAACCCTAAGACTCAAGCCATAAGACTTCACCTTAAGACTTAACCTGAAGACTTAACCTTAAAATTTAACCCTAAGACTGAACCCTAAAATATAACTTGTAAGACTTAACAATAAGACTGAACATTAAGACACAACCTTACGACTTCTACCCTGAGACCTAACCTTGAGACTTAACACTGAGATTTAACCCTAAGACTTAACTTTAAGATGTAACATTCGGACTTAACCTTAAAACTTAACCCTAAGCCTCAACCTTAAGAAGTAACTTGAAGACTTAACCCTGAGAATGAACTCTAAGACTTCAACTTAATAATTAACGCTCAGATATAACCCTCAGACTTAAACTTAAGAAATAGCCCTAAGACTTAACCTTAATATTTAACTTGAAGATGTAACCTTAAGGCTTAACCCTAAACTTAACCCTAAGAGTTAACCTTAAGTGTTGACCTTACAGATTTAACCCTAAGAGTTAACCTTAGGACTGATACGTTAAGACTTAACCCTAAGACTTATCCCCAAGACTTAACTCTAAAGAGTTAACCCTAAGACTTCAACTTGTGATTTCAACTTTAGACTGAACGCTAAGACTTAAAATTACGATTTAACATTAAGATTTAACCATAAGACTTAACCCTAAGACTTCAGGTTAAGTTTTAACCTTAAGACTCAACCCTGAGCCTTAGTCGTGAAATTTATCCATAAGACTTATCCCTAAAACTGAAAACTGAGACTTAAACCTAAGATTTAACCTGAAGACTTAACCCTAAAACGTAGCCCTGAGACTTATCCTTGAGCTTTAACCTTGATACTTAATCCTGAGACTTAGCCCTAAGACTTATCCCCAAGACATAACTCTAAGGCTTAACCCTAAGACTGAACCTTAAGGCTCAACCTTAAGACTTAACATTAAGACTTAACCCTGAGACTTAACCATAAGACTTATCCTCAAGATTGTACTCTAAGACTTAACCCTAAGACTTAAGATGAAGACTTAACCCTAAGACTCAATCTATGAGATGTAAACTTAAGACTTAATTAACCCTAAGACTCAATCCATGAGATGTAAACTTAAGACTTAACCTTTAGGAATTAACCCTGACACTTAACCTTAAGGCTTAACCCTAAGACTTAAGCTTAAGGTTTAAACTTAAGACTTATCCCTAAGACATAATCCTGAGACTTAACCCTAAGACTTAACCTCAAGTTTAACTTCAAAACTTAACCCTAAGACTGAATCCTAAGACACAACTTGACCACGTAACCCTGAGACTTAACCTTGAGACTTTACCTTGAAATTTAACCCTGGGATTTAACCCTAAGTCTTAATGCTAAGACTTAACTTTAAGATGTACCATTAAGACTTAACCTTAAAGTGTAACCTTAAGATTTACACTCAATACTTAACCCTAAGACTTAACCCTAGGATTTAAACTTAAGGTTAAACCTTAAGACAAAACTTGAAGACTTAATTCAAAGACTTATCCCTAAGACTCAACACTGAGACTTAAACCTAAGATTTAAGACTTAACCCTAAGACTTAGCCCCAAGACTTAAGTCTAAGACTTCAAGTTATGAATTAAACTTTAGACTTAACCCTAAGACTCAAGCCATAAGACTTCACCTTAAGACTTAACCTGAAGACTTAACCTTAAAATTTAACCCTAAGACTGAACCCTAAAATATAACTTGTAAGACTTAACAATAAGACTGAACATTAAGACACAACCTTACGACTTCTACCCTGAGACCTAACCTTGAGACTTAACACTGAGATTTAACCCTAAGACTTAACTTTAAGATGTAACATTCGGACTTAACCTTAAAACTTAACCCTAAGCCTCAACCTTAAGAAGTAACTTGAAGACTTAACCCTGAGAATGAACTCTAAGACTTCAACTTAATAATTAACGCTCAGATATAACCCTCAGGCTTAAACTTAAGAAATAGCCCTAAGACTTAACCTTAATATTTAACTTTAAGATGTAACCTTAAGGCTTAACCCTAAACTTAACCCTAAGAGTTAACCTTAAGTGTTGACCTTACAGATTTAACCCTAAGAGTTAACCTTAGGACTGATACGTTAAGACTTAACCCTAAGACTTATCCCCAAGACTTAACTCTAAAGAGTTAACCCTAAGACTTCAACTTGTGATTTCAACTTTAGACTGAACGCTAAGACTTAAAATTACGATTTAACATTAAGATTTAACCATAAGACTTAACCCTAAGACTTCAGGTTAAGTTTTAACCTTAAGACTCAACCCTGAGCCTTAGTCGTGAAATTTATCCATAAGACTTATCCCTAAAACTGAAAACTGAGACTTAAACCTAAGATTTAACCTGAAGACTTAACCCTAAAACGTAGCCCTGAGACTTATCCTTGAGCTTTAACCTTGATACTTAATCCTGAGACTTAGCCCTAAGACTTATCCCCAAGACATAACTCTAAGGCTTAACCCTAAGACTGAACCTTAAGGCTCAACCTTAAGACTTAACCCTGAGACTTAACCATAAGACTTATCCTCAAGATTGTACTCTAAGACTTAACCCTAAGACTTAAGATGAAGACTTAACCCTAAGACTCAATCTATGAGATGTAAACTTAAGACTTAATTAACCCTAAGACTCAATCCATGAGATGTAAACTTAAGACTTAACCTTTAGGAATTAACCCTGACACTTAACCTTAAGGCTTAACCCTAAGACTTAAGCTTAAGGTTTAAACTTAAGACTTATCCCTAAGACATAATCCTGAGACTTAACCCTAAGACTTAACCTCAAGTTTAACTTCAAAACTTAACCCTAAGACTGAATCCTAAGACACAACTTGACCACGTAACCCTGAGACTTAACCTTGAGACTTTACCTTGAAATTTAACCCTGGGATTTAACCCTAAGTCTTAATGCTAAGACTTAACTTTAAGATGTACCATTAAGACTTAACCTTAAAGTGTAACCTTAAGATTTACACTCAATACTTAACCCTAGGATTTAAACTTAAGGTTAAAACTTAAGACAAAACTTGAAGACTTAATTCAAAGACTTATCCCTAAGACTCAACACTGAGACTTAAACCTAAGATTTAAGACTTAACCCTAAGACTTAGCCCCAAGACTTAAGTCTAAGACTTCAAGTTATGAATTAAACTTTAGACTTAACCCTAAGACTCAAGCCATAAGACTTCACCTTAAGACTTAACCTGAAGACTTAACCTTAAAATTTAACCCTAAGACTGAACCCTAAAATATAACTTGTAAGACTTAACAATAAGACTGAACATTAAGACACAACCTTACGACTTCTACCCTGAGACCTAACCTTGAGACTTAACACTGAGATTTAACCCTAAGACTTAACTTTAAGATGTAACATTCGGACTTAACCTTAAAACTTAACCCTAAGCCTCAACCTTAAGAAGTAACTTGAAGACTTAACCCTGAGAATGAACTCTAAGACTTCAACTTAATAATTAACGCTCAGATATAACCCTCAGACTTAAACTTAAGAAATAGCCCTAAGACTTAACCTTAATATTTAACTTTAAGATGTAACCTTAAGGCTTAACCCTAAACTTAACCCTAAGAGTTAACCTTAAGTGTTGACCTTACAGATTTAACCCTAAGAGTTAACCTTAGGACTGAAACGTTAAGACTTAACCCTAAGACTTATCCCCAAGACTTAACTCTAAAGAGTTAACCCTAAGACTTCAACTTGTGATTTCAACTTTAGACTGAATGCTAAGACTTAAAATTACGATTTAACATTAAGATTTAACCATAAGACTTAACCCTAAGACTTCAGGTTAAGTTTTAACCTTAAGACTCAACCCTGAGACTTAGTCGTGAAATTTATCCATAAGACTTATCCCTAAAACTGAAATCTGAGACTTAAACCTAAGATTTAACCTGAAGACTTAACCCTAAAACGTAGCCCTGAGACTTATCCTTGAGCTTTAACCTTGATACTTAATCCTGAGACTTAGCCCTAAGACTTATCCCCAAGACATAACTCTAAGGCTTAACCCTAAGACTTAACCTTAAGGCTCAACCTTAAGACTTAACATTAAGACTTAACCCTGAGACTTAACCATAAGACTTATCCTCAAGATTGTACTCTAAGACTTAACCCTAAGACTTAAGATGAAGACTTAACCCTAAGACTCAATCTATGAGATGTAAACTTAAGACTTAATTAACCCTAAGACTCAATCTATGAGATGTAAACTTAAGACTTAACCTTTAGGAATTAACCCTGACACTTAACCTTAAGGCTTAACCCTAAGACTTAAGCTTAAGGTTTAAACTTAAGACTTATCCCTAAGACATAATCCTGAGACTTAACCCTAAGACTTAACCTCAAGTTTAACTTCAAAACTTAACCCTAAGACTGAATCCTAAGACACAACTTGACCACGTAACCCTGAGACTTAACCTTGAGACTTTACCTTGAAATTTAACCCTGGGATTTAACCCTAAGTCTTAATGCTAAGACTTAACTTTAAGATGTACCATTAAGACTTAACCTTAAAGTGTAACCTTAAGATTTACACTCAATACTTAACCCTAGGATTTAAACTTAAGGTTAAAACTTAAGACAAAACTTGAAGACTTAATTCAAAGACTTATCCCTAAGACTCAACACTGAGACTTAAACCTAAGATTTAAGACTTAACCCTAAGACTTAGCCCCAAGACTTAAGTCTAAGACTTCAAGTTATGAATTAAACTTTAGACTTAACCCTAAGACTCAAGCCATAAGACTTCACCTTAAGACTTAACCTGAAGACTTAACCTTAAAATTTAACCCTAAGACTGAACCCTAAAATATAACTTGTAAGACTTAACAATAAGACTGAACATTAAGACACAACCTTACGACTTCTACCCTGAGACCTAACCTTGAGACTTAACACTGAGATTTAACCCTAAGACTTAACTTTAAGATGTAACATTCGGACTTAACCTTAAAACTTAACCCTAAGCCTCAACCTTAAGAAGTAACTTGAAGACTTAACCCTGAGAATGAACTCTAAGACTTCAACTTAATAATTAACGCTCAGATATAACCCTCAGACTTAAACTTAAGAAATAGCCCTAAGACTTAACCTTAATATTTAACTTTAAGATGTAACCTTAAGGCTTAACCCTAAACTTAACCCTAAGAGTTAACCTTAAGTGTTGACCTTACAGATTTAACCCTAAGAGTTAACCTTAGGACTGAAACGTTAAGACTTAACCCTAAGACTTATCCCCAAGACTTAACTCTAAAGAGTTAACCCTAAGACTTCAACTTGTGATTTCAACTTTAGACTGAATGCTAAGACTTAAAATTACGATTTAACATTAAGATTTAACCATAAGACTTAACCCTAAGACTTCAGGTTAAGTTTTAACCTTAAGACTCAACCCTGAGACTTAGTCGTGAAATTTATCCATAAGACTTATCCCTAAAACTGAAATCTGAGACTTAAACCTAAGATTTAACCTGAAGACTTAACCCTAAAACGTAGCCCTGAGACTTATCCTTGAGCTTTAACCTTGATACTTAATCCTGAGACTTAGCCCTAAGACTTATCCCCAAGACATAACTCTAAGGCTTAACCCTAAGACTTAACCTTAAGGCTCAACCTTAAGACTTAACATTAAGACTTAACCCTGAGACTTAACCATAAGACTTATCCTCAAGATTGTACTCTAAGACTTAACCCTAAGACTTAAGATGAAGACTTAACCCTAAGACTCAATCTATGAGATGTAAACTTAAGACTTAATTAACCCTAAGACTCAATCTATGAGATGTAAACTTAAGACTTAACCTTTAGGAATTAACCCTGACACTTAACCTTAAGGCTTAACCCTAAGACTTAAGCTTAAGGTTTAAACTTAAGACTTATCCCTAAGACATAATCCTGAGACTTAACCCTAAGACTTAACCTCAAGTTTAACTTCAAAACTTAACCCTAAGACTGAATCCTAAGACACAACTTGACCACGTAACCCTGAGACTTAACCTTGAGACTTTACCTTGAAATTTAACCCTGGGATTTAACCCTAGGTCTTAATGCTAAGACTTAACTTTAAGATGTACCATTAAGACTTAACCTTAAAGCGTAACCTTAAGATTTACACTCAATACTTAACCCTAAGACTTAACCCTAGGATTTAAACTTAAGGTTAAACCTTAAGACAAAACTTGAAGACTTAATTCAAAGACTTATCCCTAAGACTCAACACTGAGACTTAAACCTAAGATTTAAGACTTAACCCTAAGACTTAGCCCCAAGACTTAAGTCTAAGACTTAAACTTATGAATTAAACTTTAGACGTAACCCTAAGACTGAGGCCATAAGACTTCACCTTAAGACTTAACCTGAAGACTTATCCTTAAAATTTAACCCTAAGACTGAACCCTAAAATATAACTTGTAAGACTTAACAATAAGACTGAACATTAAGACACAACCTTACGACTTCTACCCTGAGACCTAACCTTGAGACTTAACACTGAGATTTAACCCTAAGACTTAACTTTAAGATGTAACATTCGGACTTAACCTTAAAACTTAACCCTAAGCCTCAACCTTAAGAAGTAACTTGAAGACTTAACCCTGAGAATGAACTCTAAGACTTCAACTTAATAATTAACGCTCAGATATAACCCTCAGACTTAAACTTAAGAAATAGCCCTAAGACTTAACCTTAATATTTAACTTGAAGATGTAACCTTAAGGCTTAACCCTAAACTTAACCCTAAGAGTTAACCTTAAGTGTTGACCTTACAGATTTAACCCTAAGAGTTAACCTTAGGACTGATACGTTAAGACTTAACCCTAAGACTTATCCCCAAGACTTAACTCTAAAGAGTTAACCCTAAGACTTCAACTTGTGATTTCAACTTTAGACTGAACGCTAAGACTTAAAATTACGATTTAACATTAAGATTTAACCATAAGACTTAACCCTAAGACTTCAGGTTAAGTTTTAACCTTAAGACTCAACCCTGAGCCTTAGTCGTGAAATTTATCCATAAGACTTATCCCTAAAACTGAAAACTGAGACTTAAACCTAAGATTTAACCTGAAGACTTAACCCTAAAACGTAGCCCTGAGACTTATCCTTGAGCTTTAACCTTGATACTTAATCCTGAGACTTAGCCCTAAGACTTATCCCCAAGACATAACTCTAAGGCTTAACCCTAAGACTGAACCTTAAGGCTCAACCTTAAGACTTAACCCTGAGACTTAACCATAAGACTTATCCTCAAGATTGTACTCTAAGACTTAACCCTAAGACTTAAGATGAAGACTTAACCCTAAGACTCAATCTATGAGATGTAAACTTAAGAGTTAATTAACCCTAAGACTCAATCTATGAGATGTAAACTTAAGACTTAACCTTTAGGAATTAACCCTGACACTTAACCTTAAGGCTTAACCCTAAGACTTAAGCTTAAGGTTTAAACTTAAGACTTATCCCTAAGACATAATCCTGAGACTTAACCCTAAGACTTAACCTCAAGTTTAACTTCAAAACTTAACCCTAAGATTTATCCCTAAGACATAATCCTGAGACTTAACCCTAAGACTTAACCTCAAGTTTAACTTCAAAACTTAACCCTAAGACTGAATCCTAAGACACAACTTGACCACGTAACCCTGAGACTTAACCTTGAGACTTTACCTTGAAATTTAACCCTGGGATTTAACCCTAAGTCTTAATGCTAAGACTTAACTTTAAGATGTACCATTAAGACTTAACCTTAAAGCGTAACCTTAAGATTTACACTCGATACTTAACCCTAAGACTTAACCCTAGGATTTAAACTTAAGGTTAAACCTTAAGACAAAACTTGAAGACTTCATTCAAAGACTTATCCCTAAGACTCAACACTGAGACTTAAACCTAAGATTTAAGACTTAACCCTAAGACTTAGCCCCAAGACTTAAGTCTAAGACTTAAACTTATGAATTAAACTTTAGACTTAACCCTAAGACTCAAGCCATAAGACTTCACCTTAAGACTTAACCCGAAGACTTAACCTTAAAATTTAAACCTAAGACTGAACCCTAAAATATAACTTGTAAGACTTAACAATAAGACTGATCATTAAGACACAACCTTACGACTTCTACCCTGAGACCTAACCTTGAGACTTAACACTGAGATTTAACCCTAAGACTTAACTTTAAGATGTAACATTCGGACTTAACCTTAAAACTTAACCCTAAGCCTCAACCTTAAGAAGTAACTTGAAGACTTAACCCTGAGAATGAACTCTAAGACTTCAACTTAATAATTAACGCTCAGATATAACCCTCAGACTTAAACTTAAGAAATAGCCCTAAGACTTAACCTTAATATTTAACTTGAAGATGTAACCTTAAGGCTTAACCCTAAACTTAACCCTAAGAGTTAACCTTAAGTGTTGACCTTACAGATTTAACCCTAAGAGTTAACCTTAGGACTGAAACGTTAAGACTTAACCCTAAGACTTATCCCCAAGACTTAACTCTAAAGAGTTAACCCTAAGACTTCAACTTGTGATTTCAACTTTAGACTGAATGCTAAGACTTAAAATTACGATTTAACATTAAGATTTAACCATAAGACTTAACCCTAAGACTTCAGGTTAAGTTTTAACCTTAAGACTCAACCCTGAGACTTAGTCGTGAAATTTATCCATAAGACTTATCCCTAAAACTGAAAACTGAGACTTAAACCTAAGATTTAACCTGAAGACTTAACCCTAAAACGTAGCCCTGAGACTTATCCTTGAGCTTTAACCTTGATACTTAATCCTGAGACTTAGCCCTAAGACTTATCCCCAAGACATAACTCTAAGGCTTAACCCTAAGACTTAACCTTAAGGCTCAACCTTAAGACTTAACATTAAGACTTAACCCTGAGACTTAACCATAAGACTTATCCTCAAGATTGTACTCTAAGACTTAACCCTAAGACTTAAGATGAAGACTTAACCCTAAGACTCAATCTATGAGATGTAAACTTAAGACTTAATTAACCCTAAGACTCAATCTATGAGATGTAAACTTAAGACTTAACCTTTAGGAATTAACCCTGACACTTAACCTTAAGGCTTAACCCTAAGACTTAAGCTTAAGGTTTAAACTTAAGACTTATCCCTAAGACATAATCCTGAGACTTAACCCTAAGACTTAACCTCAAGTTTAACTTCAAAACTTAACCCTAAGACTGAATCCTAAGACACAACTTGACCACGTAACCCTGAGACTTAACCTTGAGACTTTACCTTGAAATTTAACCCTGGGATTTAACCCTAAGTCTTAATGCTAAGACTTAACTTTAAGATGTACCATTAAGACTTAACCTTAAAGTGTAACCTTAAGATTTACACTCAATACTTAACCCTAGGATTTAAACTTAAGGTTAAAACTTAAGACAAAACTTGAAGACTTAATTCAAAGACTTATCCCTAAGACTCAACACTGAGACTTAAACCTAAGATTTAAGACTTAACCCTAAGACTTAGCCCCAAGACTTAAGTCTAAGACTTCAAGTTATGAATTAAACTTTAGACTTAACCCTAAGACTCAAGCCATAAGACTTCACCTTAAGACTTAACCTGAAGACTTAACCTTAAAATTTAACCCTAAGACTGAACCCTAAAATATAACTTGTAAGACTTAACAATAAGACTGAACATTAAGACACAACCTTACGACTTCTACCCTGAGACCTAACCTTGAGACTTAACACTGAGATTTAACCCTAAGACTTAACTTTAAGATGTAACATTCGGACTTAACCTTAAAACTTAACCCTAAGCCTCAACCTTAAGAAGTAACTTGAAGACTTAACCCTGAGAATGAACTCTAAGACTTCAACTTAATAATTAACGCTCAGATATAACCCTCAGACTTAAACTTAAGAAATAGCCCTAAGACTTAACCTTAATATTTAACTTTAAGATGTAACCTTAAGGCTTAACCCTAAACTTAACCCTAAGAGTTAACCTTAAGTGTTGACCTTACAGATTTAACCCTAAGAGTTAACCTTAGGACTGAAACGTTAAGACTTAACCCTAAGACTTATCCCCAAGACTTAACTCTAAAGAGTTAACCCTAAGACTTCAACTTGTGATTTCAACTTTAGACTGAATGCTAAGACTTAAAATTACGATTTAACATTAAGATTTAACCATAAGACTTAACCCTAAGACTTCAGGTTAAGTTTTAACCTTAAGACTCAACCCTGAGACTTAGTCGTGAAATTTATCCATAAGACTTATCCCTAAAACTGAAATCTGAGACTTAAACCTAAGATTTAACCTGAAGACTTAACCCTAAAACGTAGCCCTGAGACTTATCCTTGAGCTTTAACCTTGATACTTAATCCTGAGACTTAGCCCTAAGACTTATCCCCAAGACATAACTCTAAGGCTTAACCCTAAGACTTAACCTTAAGGCTCAACCTTAAGACTTAACATTAAGACTTAACCCTGAGACTTAACCATAAGACTTATCCTCAAGATTGTACTCTAAGACTTAACCCTAAGACTTAAGATGAAGACTTAACCCTAAGACTCAATCTATGAGATGTAAACTTAAGACTTAATTAACCCTAAGACTCAATCTATGAGATGTAAACTTAAGACTTAACCTTTAGGAATTAACCCTGACACTTAACCTTAAGGCTTAACCCTAAGACTTAAGCTTAAGGTTTAAACTTAAGACTTATCCCTAAGACATAATCCTGAGACTTAACCCTAAGACTTAACCTCAAGTTTAACTTCAAAACTTAACCCTAAGACTGAATCCTAAGACACAACTTGACCACGTAACCCTGAGACTTAACCTTGAGACTTTACCTTGAAATTTAACCCTGGGATTTAACCCTAGGTCTTAATGCTAAGACTTAACTTTAAGATGTACCATTAAGACTTAACCTTAAAGCGTAACCTTAAGATTTACACTCAATACTTAACCCTAAGACTTAACCCTAGGATTTAAACTTAAGGTTAAACCTTAAGACAAAACTTGAAGACTTAATTCAAAGACTTATCCCTAAGACTCAACACTGAGACTTAAACCTAAGATTTAAGACTTAACCCTAAGACTTAGCCCCAAGACTTAAGTCTAAGACTTAAACTTATGAATTAAACTTTAGACGTAACCCTAAGACTGAGGCCATAAGACTTCACCTTAAGACTTAACCTGAAGACTTATCCTTAAAATTTAACCCTAAGACTGAACCCTAAAATATAACTTGTAAGACTTAACAATAAGACTGAACATTAAGACACAACCTTACGACTTCTACCCTGAGACCTAACCTTGAGACTTAACACTGAGATTTAACCCTAAGACTTAACTTTAAGATGTAACATTCGGACTTAACCTTAAAACTTAACCCTAAGCCTCAACCTTAAGAAGTAACTTGAAGACTTAACCCTGAGAATGAACTCTAAGACTTCAACTTAATAATTAACGCTCAGATATAACCCTCAGACTTAAACTTAAGAAATAGCCCTAAGACTTAACCTTAATATTTAACTTGAAGATGTAACCTTAAGGCTTAACCCTAAACTTAACCCTAAGAGTTAACCTTAAGTGTTGACCTTACAGATTTAACCCTAAGAGTTAACCTTAGGACTGATACGTTAAGACTTAACCCTAAGACTTATCCCCAAGACTTAACTCTAAAGAGTTAACCCTAAGACTTCAACTTGTGATTTCAACTTTAGACTGAACGCTAAGACTTAAAATTACGATTTAACATTAAGATTTAACCATAAGACTTAACCCTAAGACTTCAGGTTAAGTTTTAACCTTAAGACTCAACCCTGAGCCTTAGTCGTGAAATTTATCCGTAAGACTTATCCCTAAAACTGAAAACTGAGACTTAAACCTAAGATTTAACCTGAAGACTTAACCCTAAAACGTAGCCCTGAGACTTATCCTTGAGCTTTAACCTTGATACTTAATCCTGAGACTTAGCCCTAAGACTTATCCCCAAGACATAACTCTAAGGCTTAACCCTAAGACTGAACCTTAAGGCTCAACCTTAAGACTTAACATTAAGACTTAACCCTGAGACTTAACCATAAGACTTATCCTCAAGATTGTACTCTAAGACTTAACCCTAAGACTTAAGATGAAGACTTAACCCTAAGACTCAATCTATGAGATGTAAACTTAAGACTTAATTAACCCTAAGACTCAATCCATGAGATGTAAACTTAAGACTTAACCTTTAGGAATTAACCCTGACACTTAACCTTAAGGCTTAACCCTAAGACTTAAGCTTAAGGTTTAAACTTAAGACTTATCCCTAAGACATAATCCTGAGACTTAACCCTAAGACTTAACCTCAAGTTTAACTTCAAAACTTAACCCTAAGACTGAATCCTAAGACACAACTTGACCACGTAACCCTGAGACTTAACCTTGAGACTTTACCTTGAAATTTAACCCTGGGATTTAACCCTAAGTCTTAATGCTAAGACTTAACTTTAAGATGTACCATTAAGACTTAACCTTAAAGTGTAACCTTAAGATTTACACTCAATACTTAACCCTAAGACTTAACCCTAGGATTTAAACTTAAGGTTAAACCTTAAGACAAAACTTGAAGACTTAATTCAAAGACTTATCCCTAAGACTCAACACTGAGACTTAAACCTAAGATTTAAGACTTAACCCTAAGACTTAGCCCCAAGACTTAAGTCTAAGACTTCAAGTTATGAATTAAACTTTAGACTTAACCCTAAGACTCAAGCCATAAGACTTCACCTTAAGACTTAACCTGAAGACTTAACCTTAAAATTTAACCCTAAGACTGAACCCTAAAATATAACTTGTAAGACTTAACAATAAGACTGAACATTAAGACACAACCTTACGACTTCTACCCTGAGACCTAACCTTGAGACTTAACACTGAGATTTAACCCTAAGACTTAACTTTAAGATGTAACATTCGGACTTAACCTTAAAACTTAACCCTAAGCCTCAACCTTAAGAAGTAACTTGAAGACTTAACCCTGAGAATGAACTCTAAGACTTCAACTTAATAATTAACGCTCAGATATAACCCTCAGACTTAAACTTAAGAAATAGCCCTAAGACTTAACCTTAATATTTAACTTTAAGATGTAACCTTAAGGCTTAACCCTAAACTTAACCCTAAGAGTTAACCTTAAGTGTTGACCTTACAGATTTAACCCTAAGAGTTAACCTTAGGACTGAAACGTTAAGACTTATCCCCAAGACTTAACTCTAAAGAGTTAACCCTAAGACTTCAACTTGTGATTTCAACTTTAGACTGAACGCTAAGACTTAAAATTACGATTTAACATTAAGGTTTATCCATAAGACTTAACCCTAAGACTTCAGGTTAAGTTTTAACCTTAAGACTCAACCCTGAGCCTTAGTCGTGAAATTTATCCGTAAGACTTATCCCTAAAACTGAAAACTGAGACTTAAACCTAAGATTTAACCTGAAGACTTAACCCTAAAACGTAGCCCTGAGACTTATCCTTGAGCTTTAACCTTGATACTTAATCCTGAGACTTAGCCCTAAGACTTATCCCCAAGACATAACTCTAAGGCTTAACCCTAAGACTGAACCTTAAGGCTCAACCTTAAGACTTAACATTAAGACTTAACCCTGAGACTTAACCATAAGACTTATCCTCAAGATTGTACTCTAAGACTTAACCCTAAGACTTAAGATGAAGACTTAACCCTAAGACTCAATCTATGAGATGTAAACTTAAGAGTTAATTAACCCTAAGACTCAATCTATGAGATGTAAACTTAAGACTTAACCTTTAGGAATTAACCCTGACACTTAACCTTAAGGCTTAACCCTAAGACTTAAGCTTAAGGTTTAAACTTAAGACTTATCCCTAAGACATAATCCTGAGACTTAACCCTAAGACTTAACCTCAAGTTTAACTTCAAAACTTAACCCTAAGATTTATCCCTAAGACATAATCCTGAGACTTAACCCTAAGACTTAACCTCAAGTTTAACTTCAAAACTTAACCCTAAGACTGAATCCTAAGACACAACTTGACCACGTAACCCTGAGACTTAACCTTGAGACTTTACCTTGAAATTTAACCCTGGGATTTAACCCTAAGTCTTAATGCTAAGACTTAACTTTAAGATGTACCATTAAGACTTAACCTTAAAGCGTAACCTTAAGATTTACACTCGATACTTAACCCTAAGACTTAACCCTAGGATTTAAACTTAAGGTTAAACCTTAAGACAAAACTTGAAGACTTCATTCAAAGACTTATCCCTAAGACTCAACACTGAGACTTAAACCTAAGATTTAAGACTTAACCCTAAGACTTAGCCCCAAGACTTAAGTCTAAGACTTAAACTTATGAATTAAACTTTAGACTTAACCCTAAGACTCAAGCCATAAGACTTCACCTTAAGACTTAACCCGAAGACTTAACCTTAAAATTTAAACCTAAGACTGAACCCTAAAATATAACTTGTAAGACTTAACAATAAGACTGATCATTAAGACACAACCTTACGACTTCTACCCTGAGACCTAACCTTGAGACTTAACACTGAGATTTAACCCTAAGACTTAACTTTAAGATGTAACATTCGGACTTAACCTTAAAACTTAACCCTAAGCCTCAACCTTAAGAAGTAACTTGAAGACTTAACCCTGAGAATGAACTCTAAGACTTCAACTTAATAATTAACGCTCAGATATAACCCTCAGGCTTAAACTTAAGAAATAGCCCTAAGACTTAACCTTAATATTTAACTTTAAGATGTAACCTTAAGGCTTAACCCTAAACTTAACCCTAAGAGTTAACCTTAAGTGTTGACCTTACAGATTTAACCCTAAGAGTTAACCTTAGGACTGATACGTTAAGACTTAACCCTAAGACTTATCCCCAAGACTTAACTCTAAAGAGTTAACCCTAAGACTTCAACTTGTGATTTAATCTTTAGACTGAACGCTAAGACTTAAAATTACGATTTAACATTAAGATTTAACCATAAGACTTAACCCTAAGACTTCAGGTTATGTTTTAACCTTAAGACTCAACCCTGAGCCTTAGTCGTGAAATTTATCCATAAGACTTATCCCTAAAACTGAAAACTGAGACTTAAACCTAAGATTTAACCTGAAGACTTAACCCTAAAACGTAGCCCTGAGACTTATCCTTGAGCTTTAACCTTGATACTTAATCCTGAGACTTAGCCCTAAGACTTATCCCCAAGACATAATTCTAAGGCTTAACCCTAAGACTTAACCTTAAGGCTCAACCTTAAGACTTAACATTAAGACTTAACCCTGAGACTTAACCATAAGACTTATCCTCAAGATTGTACTCTAAGACTTAACCCTAAGACTTAAGATGAAGACTTAACCCTAAGACTCAATCTATGAGATGTAAACTTAAGACTTAATTAACCCTAAGACTCAATCTATGAGATGTAAACTTAAGACTTAACCTTTAGGAATTAACCCTGACACTTAACCTTAAGGCTTAACCCTAAGACTTAAGCTTAAGGTTTAAACTTAAGACTTATCCCTAAGACATAATCCTGAGACTTAACCCTAAGACTTAACCTCAAGTTTAACTTCAAAACTTAACCCTAAGACTGAATCCTAAGACACAACTTGACCACGTAACCCTGAGACTTAACCTTGAGACTTTACCTTGAAATTTAACCCTGGGATTTAACCCTAAGTCTTAATGCTAAGACTTAACTTTAAGATGTACCATTAAGACTTAACCTTAAAGTGTAACCTTAAGATTTACACTCAATACTTAACCCTAAGACTTAACCCTAGGATTTAAACTTAAGGTTAAACCTTAAGACAAAACTTGAAGACTTAATTCAAAGACTTATCCCTAAGACTCAACACTGAGACTTAAACCTAAGATTTAAGACTTAACCCTAAGACTTAGCCCCAAGACTTAAGTCTAAGACTTCAAGTTATGAATTAAACTTTAGACTTAACCCTAAGACTCAAGCCATAAGACTTCACCTTAAGACTTAACCCGAAGACTTAACCTTAAAATTTAACCCTAAGACTGAACCCTAAAATATAACTTGTAAGACTTAACAATAAGACTGAACATTAAGACACAACCTTACGACTTCTACCCTGAGACCTAACCTTGAGACTTAACACTGAGATTTAACCCTAAGACTTAACTTTAAGATGTAACATTCGGACTTAACCTTAAAACTTAACCCTAAGCCTCAACCTTAAGAAGTAACTTGAAGACTTAACCCTGAGAATGAACTCTAAGACTTCAACTTAATAATTAACGCTCAGATATAACCCTCAGACTTAAACTTAAGAAATAGCCCTAAGACTTAACCTTAATATTTAACTTGAAGATGTAACCTTAAGGCTTAACCCTAAACTTAACCCTAAGAGTTAACCTTAAGTGTTGACCTTACAGATTTAACCCTAAGAGTTAACCTTAGGACTGAAACGTTAAGACTTAACCCTAAGACTTATCCCCAAGACTTAACTCTAAAGAGTTAACCCTAAGACTTCAACTTGTGATTTAATCTTTAGACTGAACGCTAAGACTTAAAATTACGATTTAACATTAAGATTTAACCATAAGACTTAACCCTAAGACTTCAGGTTATGTTTTAACCTTAAGACTCAACCCTGAGCCTTAGTCGTGAAATTTATCCATAAGACTTATCCCTAAAACTGAAAACTGAGACTTAAACCTAAGATTTAACCTGAAGACTTAACCCTAAAACGTAGCCCTGAGACTTATCCTTGAGCTTTAACCTTGATACTTAATCCTGAGACTTAGCCCTAAGACTTATCCCCAAGACATAACTCTAAGGCTTAACCCTAAGACTGAACCTTAAGGCTCAACCTTAAGACTTAACATTAAGACTTAACCATAAGACTTATCCTCAAGATTGTACTCTAAGACTTAACCCTAAGACTTAAGATGAAGACTTAACCCTAAGACTCAATCTATGAGATGTAAACTTAAGACTTAACCTTTAGGAATTAACCCTGACACTTAAGCTTAAGGCTTAACCCTAAGACTTAAGCTTAAGGTTTAAACTTAAGACTTATCCCTAAGACATAATCCTGAGACTTAACCCTAAGACTTAACCTCAAGTTTAACTTCAAAACTTAACCCTAAGACTGAATCCTAAGACACAACTTGACCACGTAACCCTGAGACTTAACCTTGAGACTTTACCTTGAAATTTAACCCTGGGATTTAACCCTAAGTCTTAATGCTAAGACTTAACTTTAAGATGTACCATTAAGACTTAACCTTAAAGCGTAACCTTAAGATTTACACTCAATACTTAACCCTAAGACTTAACCCTAGGATTTAAACTTAAGGTTAAACCTTAAGACAAAACTTGAAGACTTAATTCAAAGACTTATCCCTAAGACTCAACACTGAGACTTAAACCTAAGATTTAAGACTTAACCCTAAGACTTAGCCCCAAGACTTAAGTCTAAGACTTCAAGTTATGAATAAAACTTTAGACTTAACCCTAAGACTCAAGCCATAAGACTTCACCTTAAGACTTAACCTGAAGACTTAACCTTAAAATTTAACCCTAAGACTGAACCCTAAAATATAACTTTTAAGGCTTAACAATAAGACTGAACATTAAGACACAACCTTACGACTTCTACCCTGAGACCTAACCTTGAGACTTAACACTGAGATTTAACCCTAAGACTTAACTTTAAGATGTAACATTCGGACTTAACCTTAAAACTTAACCCTAAGCCTCAACCTTAAGAAGTAACTTGAAGACTTAACCCTGAGAATGAACTCTAAGACTTCAACTTAATAATTAACGCTCAGATATAACCCTCAGGCTTAAACTTAAGAAATAGCCCTAAGACTTAACCTTAATATTTAACTTGAAGATGTAACCTTAAGGCTTAACCCTAAACTTAACCCTAAGAGTTAACCTTAAGTGTTGACCTTACAGATTTAACCCTAAGAGTTAACCTTAGGACTGATACGTTAAGACTTAACCCTAAGACTTATCCCCAAGACTTAACTCTAAAGAGTTAACCCTAAGACTTCAACTTGTGATTTCAACTTTAGACTGAACGCTAAGACTTAAAATTTTGATTTAACATTAAGATTTAACCATAAGACTTAACCCTAAGACTTCAGGTTAAGTTTTAACCTTAAGACTCAACCCTGAGACTTAGTCGTGAAATTTATCCATAAGACTTATCCCTAAAACTGAAAACTGAGACTTAAACCTAAGATTTAACCCGAAGACTTAACCCTAAAACGTAGCCCTGAGACTTATCCTTGAGCTTTAACCTTGATACTTAATCCTGAGACTTAGCCCTAAGACTTATCCCCAAGACATAACTCTAAGGCTTAACCCTAAGACTTAACCTTAAGGCTCAACCTTAAGACTTAACATTAAGACTTAACCCTGAGACTTAACCATAAGACTTATCCTCAAGATTGTACTCTAAGACTTAACCCTAAGACTTAAGATGAAGACTTAACCCTAAGACTCAATCTATGAGATGTAAACTTAAGACTTAATTAACCCTAAGGCTCAATCTATGAGATGTAAACTTAAGACTTAACCTTTAGGAATTAACCCTGACACTTAACCTTAAGGCTTAACCCTAAGACTTAAGCTTAAGGTTTAAACTTAAGACTTATCCCTAAGACATAATCCTGAGACTTAACCCTAAGACTTAACCTCAAGTTTAACTTCAAAACTTAACCCTAAGACTGAATCCTAAGACACAACTTGACCACGTAACCCTGAGACTTAACCTTGAGACTTTACCTTGAAATTTAACCCTGGGATTTAACCCTAAGTCTTAATGCTAAGACTTAACTTTAAGATGTACCATTAAGACTTAACCTTAAAGCGTAACCTTAAGATTTACACTCGATACTTAACCCTAAGACTTAACCCTAGGATTTAAACTTAAGGTTAAACCTTAAGACAAAACTTGACGACTTAATTCAAAGACTTATCCCTAAGACTCAACACTGAGACTTAAACCTAAGATTTAAGACTTAACCCTAAGACTTAGCCCCAAGACTTAAGTCTAAGACTTCAAGTTATGAATTAAACTTTAGACTTAACCCTAAGACTCAAGCCATAAGACTTCACCTTAAGACTTAACCTGAAGACTTAACCTTAAAATTTAACCCTAAGACTGAACCCTAAAATATAACTTGTAAGACTTAACAATAAGACTGAACATTAAGACACAACCTTACGACTTCTACCCTGAGACCTAACCTTGAGACTTAACACTGAGATTTAACCCTAAGACTTAACTTTAAGATGTAACATTCGGACTTAACCTTAAAACTTAACCCTAAGCCTCAACCTTAAGAAGTAACTTGAAGACTTAACCCTGAGAATGAACTCTAAGACTTCAACTTAATAATTAACGCTCAGATATAACCCTCAGGCTTAAACTTAAGAAATAGCCCTAAGACTTAACCTTACTATTTAACTTTAAGATGTAACCTTAAGGCTTAACCCTAAACTTAACCCTAAGAGTTAACCTTAAGTGTTGACCTTACAGATTTAACCCTAAGAGTTAACCTTAGGACTTAAACGTTAAGACTTAACCCTAAGACTTATCCCCAAGACTTAACTCTAAAGAGTTAACCCTAAGACTTCAACTTGTGATTTAAACTTTAGACTGAATGCTAAGACTTAAAATTACGATTTAACATTAAGATTTAACCATAAGACTTAACCCTAAGACTTCAGGTTAAGTTTTAACCTTAAGACTCAACCCTGAGACTTAGTCGTGAAATTTATCCATAAGACTTATCCCTAAAACTGAAAACTGAGACTTAAACCTAAGATTTAACCTGAAGACTTAACCCTAAAACGTAGCCCTGAGACTTATCCTTGAGCTTTAACCTTGATACTTAATCCTGAGACTTAGCCCTAAGACTTATCCCCAAGACATAACTCTAAGGCTTAACCCTAAGACTTAACCTTAAGGCTCAACCTTAAGACTTAACATTAAGACTTAACCCTGAGACTTAACCATAAGACTTATCCTCAAGATTGTACTCTAAGACTTAACCCCAAGACTTAAGATGAAGACTTAACCCTAAGACTCAATCTATGAGATGTAAACTTAAGACTTAATTAACCCTAAGGCTCAATCTATGAGATGTAAACTTAAGACTTAACCTTTAGGAATTAACCCTGACACTTAAGCTTAAGGCTTAACCCTAAGACTTAAGCTTAAGGTTTAAACTTAAGACTTATCCCTAAGACATAATCCTGAGACTTAACCCTAAGACTTAACCTCAAGTTTAACTTCAAAACTTAACCCTAAGACTGAATCCTAAGACACAACTTGACCACGTAACCCTGAGACTTAACCTTGAGACTTTACCTTGAAATTTAACCCTGGGATTTAACCCTAAGTCTTAATGCTAAGACTTAACTTTAAGATGTACCATTAAGACTTAACCTTAAAGCGTAACCTTAAGATTTACACTCAATACTTAACCCTAAGACTTAACCCTAGGATTTAAACTTAAGGTTAAACCTTAAGACAAAACTTGAAGACTTAATTCAAAGACTTATCCCTAAGACTCAACACTGAGACTTAAACCTAAGATTTAAGACTTAACCCTAAGACTTAGCCCCAAGACTTAAGTCTAAGACTTCAAGTTATGAATAAAACTTTAGACTTAACCCTAAGACTCAAGCCATAAGACTTCACCTTAAGACTTAACCTGAAGACTTAACCTTAAAATTTAACCCTAAGACTGAACCCTAAAATATAACTTTTAAGGCTTAACAATAAGACTGAACATTAAGACACAACCTTACGACTTCTACCCTGAGACCTAACCTTGAGACTTAACACTGAGATTTAACCCTAAGACTTAACTTTAAGATGTAACATTCGGACTTAACCTTAAAACTTAACCCTAAGCCTCAACCTTAAGAAGTAACTTGAAGACTTAACCCTGAGAATGAACTCTAAGACTTCAACTTAATAATTAACGCTCAGATATAACCCTCAGGCTTAAACTTAAGAAATAGCCCTAAGACTTAACCTTAATATTTAACTTTAAGATGTAACCTTAAGGCTTAACCCTAAACTTAACCCTAAGAGTTAACCTTAAGTGTTGACCTTACAGATTTAACCCTAAGAGTTAACCTTAGGACTTAAACGTTAAGACTTAACCCTAAGACTTATCCCCAAGACTTAACTCTAAAGAGTTAACCCTAAGACTTCAACTTGTGATTTAAACTTTAGACTGAATGCTAAGACTTAAAATTACGATTTAACATTAAGATTTAACCATAAGACTTAACCCTAAGACTTCAGGTTAAGTTTTAACCTTAAGACTCAACCCTGAGACTTAGTCGTGAAATTTATCCATAAGACTTATCCCTAAAACTGAAAACTGAGACTTAAACCTAAGATTTAACCTGAAGACTTAACCCTAAAACGTAGCCCTGAGACTTATCCTTGAGCTTTAACCTTGATACTTAATCCTGAGACTTAGCCCTAAGACTTATCCCCAAGACATAACTCTAAGGCTTAACCCTAAGACTTAACCTTAAGGCTCAACCTTAAGACTTAACATTAAGACTTAACCCTGAGACTTAACCATAAGACTTATCCTCAAGATTGTACTCTAAGACTTAACCCCAAGACTTAAGATGAAGACTTAACCCTAAGACTCAATCTATGAGATGTAAACTTAAGACTTAATTAACCCTAAGGCTCAATCTATGAGATGTAAACTTAAGACTTAACCTTTAGGAATTAACCCTGACACTTAAGCTTAAGGCTTAACCCTAAGACTTAAGCTTAAGGTTTAAACTTAAGACTTATCCCTAAGACATAATCCTGAGACTTAACCCTAAGACTTAACCTCAAGTTTAACTTCAAAACTTAACCCTAAGACTGAATCCTAAGACACAACTTGACCACGTAACCCTGAGACTTAACCTTGAGACTTTACCTTGAAATTTAACCCTGGGATTTAACCCTAAGTCTTAATGCTAAGACTTAACTTTAAGATGTACCATTAAGACTTAACCTTAAAGCGTAACCTTAAGATTTACACTCAATACTTAACCCTAAGACTTAACCCTAGGATTTAAACTTAAGGTTAAACCTTAAGACAAAACTTGAAGACTTAATTCAAAGACTTATCCCTAAGACTCAACACTGAGACTTAAACCTAAGATTTAAGACTTAACCCTAAGACTTAGCCCCAAGACTTAAGTCTAAGACTTCAAGTTATGAATAAAACTTTAGACTTAACCCTAAGACTCAAGCCATAAGACTTCACCTTAAGACTTAACCTGAAGACTTAACCTTAAAATTTAACCCTAAGACTGAACCCTAAAATATAACTTTTAAGGCTTAACAATAAGACTGAACATTAAGACACAACCTTACGACTTCTACCCTGAGACCTAACCTTGAGACTTAACACTGAGATTTAACCCTAAGACTTAACTTTAAGATGTAACATTCGGACTTAACCTTAAAACTTAACCCTAAGCCTCAACCTTAAGAAGTAACTTGAAGACTTAACCCTGAGAATGAACTCTAAGACTTCAACTTAATAATTAACGCTCAGATATAACCCTCAGGCTTAAACTTAAGAAATAGCCCTAAGACTTAACCTTAATATTTAACTTTAAGATGTAACCTTAAGGCTTAACCCTAAACTTAACCCTAAGAGTTAACCTTAAGTGTTGACCTTACAGATTTAACCCTAAGAGTTAACCTTAGGACTGAAACGTTAAGACTTAACCCTAAGACTTATCCCCAAGACTTAACTCTAAAGAGTTAACCCTAAGACTTCAACTTGTGATTTAAACTTTAGACTGAATGCTAAGACTTAAAATTACGATTTAACATTAAGATTTAACCATAAGACTTAACCCTAAGACTTCAGGTTAAGTTTTAACCTTAAGACTCAACCCTGAGCCTTAGTCGTGAAATTTATCCATAAGACTTATCCCTAAAACTGAAAACTGAGACTTAAACCTAAGATTTAACCTGAAGACTTAACCCTAAAACGTAGCCCTGAGACTTATCCTTGAGCTTTAACCTTGATACTTAATCCTGAGACTTAGCCCTAAGACTTATCCCCAAGACATAACTCTAAGGCTTAACCCTAAGACTTAACCTTAAGGCTCAACCTTAAGACTTAACATTAAGACTTAACCCTGAGACTTAACCATAAGACTTATCCTCAAGATTGTACTCTAAGACTTAACCCCAAGACTTAAGATGAAGACTTAACCCTAAGACTCAATCTATGAGATGTAAACTTAGAGACTTAATTAACCCTAAGGCTCAATCTATGAGATGTAAACTTAAGACTTAACCTTTAGGAATTAACCCTGACACTTAACCTTAAGGCTTAACCCTAAGACTTAAGCTTAAGGTTTAAACTTAAGACTTATCCCTAAGACATAATCCTGAGACTTAACCCTAAGACTTAACCTCAAGTTTAACTTCAAAACTTAACCCTAAGACTGAATCCTAAGACACAACTTGACCACGTAACCCTGAGACTTAACCTTGAGACTTTACCTTGAAATTTAACCCTGGGATTTAACCCTAAGTCTTAATGCTAAGACTTAACTTTAAGATGTACCATTAAGACTTAACCTTAAAGCGTAACCTTAAGATTTACACTCGATACTTAACCCTAAGACTTAACCCTAGGATTTAAACTTAAGGTTAAACCTTAAGACAAAACTTGAAGACTTAATTCAAAGACTTATCCCTAAGACTCAACACTGAGACTTAAACCTAAGATTTAAGACTTAACCCTAAGACTTAGCCCCAAGACTTAAGTCTAAGACTTCAAGTTATGAATAAAACTTTAGACTTAACCCTAAGACTCAAGCCATAAGACTTCACCTTAAGACTTAACCTGAAGACTTAACCTTAAAATTTAACCCTAAGACTGAACCCTAAAATATAACTTTTAAGGCTTAACAATAAGACTGAACATTAAGACACAACCTTACGACTTCTACCCTGAGACCTAACCTTGAGACTTAACACTGAGATTTAACCCTAAGACTTAACTTTAAGATGTAACATTCGGACTTAACCTTAAAACTTAACCCTAAGCCTCAACCTTAAGAAGTAACTTGAAGACTTAACCCTGAGAATGAACTCTAAGACTTCAACTTAATAATTAACGCTCAGATATAACCCTCAGGCTTAAACTTAAGAAATAGCCCTAAGACTTAACCTTAATATTTAACTTTAAGATGTAACCTTAAGGCTTAACCCTAAACTTAACCCTAAGAGTTAACCTTAAGTGTTGACCTTACAGATTTAACCCTAAGAGTTAACCTTAGGACTGATACGTTAAGACTTAACCCTAAGACTTATCCCCAAGACTTAACTCTAAAGAGTTAACCCTAAGACTTCAACTTGTGATTTAAACTTTAGACTGAACGCTAAGACTTAAAATTTTGATTTAACATTAAGATTTAACCATAAGACTTAACCCTAAGACTTCAGGTTAAGTTTTAACCTTAAGACTCAACCCTGAGACTTAGTCGTGAAATTTATCCATAAGACTTATCCCTAAAACTGAAAACTGAGACTTAAACCTAAGATTTAACCCGAAGACTTAACCCTAAAACGTAGCCCTGAGACTTATCCTTGAGCTTTAACCTTGATACTTAATCCTGAGACTTAGCCCTAAGACTTATCCCCAAGACATAACTCTAAGGCTTAACCCTAAGACTTAACCTTAAGGCTCAACCTTAAGACTTAACATTAAGACTTAACCCTGAGACTTAACCATAAGACTTATCCTCAAGATTGTACTCTAAGACTTAACCCTAAGACTTAAGATGAAGACTTAACCCTAAGACTCAATCTATGAGATGTAAACTTAAGACTTAATTAACCCTAAGACTCAATCCATGAGATGTAAACTTAAGACTTAACCTTTAGGAATTAACCCTGACACTTAACCTTAAGGCTTAACCCTAAGACTTAAGCTTAAGGTTTAAACTTAAGACTTATCCCTAAGACATAATCCTGAGACTTAACCCTAAGACTTAACCTCAAGTTTAACTTCAAAACTTAACCCTAAGACTGAATCCTAAGACACAACTTGACCACGTAACCCTGAGACTTAACCTTGAGACTTTACCTTGAAATTTAACCCTGGGATTTAACCCTAAGTCTTAATGCTAAGACTTAACTTTAAGATGTACCATTAAGACTTAACCTTAAAGCGTAACCTTAAGATTTACACTCGATACTTAACCCTAAGACTTAACCCTAGGATTTAAACTTAAGGTTAAACCTTAAGACAAAACTTGACGACTTAATTCAAAGACTTATCCCTAAGACTCAACACTGAGACTTAAACCTAAGATTTAAGACTTAACCCTAAGACTTAGCCCCAAGACTTAAGTCTAAGACTTCAAGTTATGAATTAAACTTTAGACTTAACCCTAAGACTCAAGCCATAAGACTTCACCTTAAGACTTAACCTGAAGACTTAACCTTAAAATTTAACCCTAAGACTGAACCCTAAAATATAACTTGTAAGACTTAACAATAAGACTGAACATTAAGACACAACCTTACGACTTCTACCCTGAGACCTAACCTTGAGACTTAACACTGAGATTTAACCCTAAGACTTAACGTTAAGATGTAACATTCGGACTTAACCTTAAAACTTAACCCTAAGCCTCAACCTTAAGAAGTAACTTGAAGACTTAACCCTGAGAATGAACTCTAAGACTTCAACTTAATAATTAACGCTCAGATATAACCCTCAGGCTTAAACTTAAGAAATAGCCCTAAGACTTAACCTTACTATTTAACTTTAAGATGTAACCTTAAGGCTTAACCCTAAACTTAACCCTAAGAGTTAACCTTAAGTGTTGACCTTACAGATTTAACCCTAAGAGTTAACCTTAGGACTGAAACGTTAAGACTTAACCCTAAGACTTATCCCCAAGACTTAACTCTAAAGAGTTAACCCTAAGACTTCAACTTGTGATTTAAACTTTAGACTGAATGCTAAGACTTAAAATTACGATTTAACATTAAGATTTAACCATAAGACTTAACCCTAAGACTTCAGGTTAAGTTTTAACCTTAAGACTCAACCCTGAGACTTAGTCGTGAAATTTATCCATAAGACTTATCCCTAAAACTGAAAACTGAGACTTAAACCTAAGATTTAACCTGAAGACTTAACCCTAAAACGTAGCCCTGAGACTTATCCTTGAGCTTTAACCTTGATACTTAATCCTGAGACTTAGCCCTAAGACTTATCCCCAAGACATAACTCTAAGGCTTAACCCTAAGACTTAACCTTAAGGCTCAACCTTAAGACTTAACATTAAGACTTAACCCTGAGACTTAACCATAAGACTTATCCTCAAGATTGTACTCTAAGACTTAACCCCAAGACTTAAGATGAAGACTTAACCCTAAGACTCAATCTATGAGATGTAAACTTAAGACTTAATTAACCCTAAGGCTCAATCTATGAGATGTAAACTTAAGACTTAACCTTTAGGAATTAACCCTGACACTTAAGCTTAAGGCTTAACCCTAAGACTTAAGCTTAAGGTTTAAACTTAAGACTTATCCCTAAGACATAATCCTGAGACTTAACCCTAAGACTTAACCTCAAGTTTAACTTCAAAACTTAACCCTAAGACTGAATCCTAAGACACAACTTGACCACGTAACCCTGAGACTTAACCTTGAGACTTTACCTTGAAATTTAACCCTGGGATTTAACCCTAAGTCTTAATGCTAAGACTTAACTTTAAGATGTACCATTAAGACTTAACCTTAAAGCGTAACCTTAAGATTTACACTCAATACTTAACCCTAAGACTTAACCCTAGGATTTAAACTTAAGGTTAAACCTTAAGACAAAACTTGAAGACTTAATTCAAAGACTTATCCCTAAGACTCAACACTGAGACTTAAACCTAAGATTTAAGACTTAACCCTAAGACTTAGCCCCAAGACTTAAGTCTAAGACTTCAAGTTATGAATAAAACTTTAGACTTAACCCTAAGACTCAAGCCATAAGACTTCACCTTAAGACTTAACCTGAAGACTTAACCTTAAAATTTAACCCTAAGACTGAACCCTAAAATATAACTTTTAAGGCTTAACAATAAGACTGAACATTAAGACACAACCTTACGACTTCTACCCTGAGACCTAACCTTGAGACTTAACACTGAGATTTAACCCTAAGACTTAACTTTAAGATGTAACATTCGGACTTAACCTTAAAACTTAACCCTAAGCCTCAACCTTAAGAAGTAACTTGAAGACTTAACCCTGAGAATGAACTCTAAGACTTCAACTTAATAATTAACGCTCAGATATAACCCTCAGGCTTAAACTTAAGAAATAGCCCTAAGACTTAACCTTAATATTTAACTTTAAGATGTAACCTTAAGGCTTAACCCTAAACTTAACCCTAAGAGTTAACCTTAAGTGTTGACCTTACAGATTTAACCCTAAGAGTTAACCTTAGGACTGATACGTTAAGACTTAACCCTAAGACTTATCCCCAAGACTTAACTCTAAAGAGTTAACCCTAAGACTTCAACTTGTGATTTAAACTTTAGACTGAACGCTAAGACTTAAAATTTTGATTTAACATTAAGATTTAACCATAAGACTTAACCCTAAGACTTCAGGTTAAGTTTTAACCTTAAGACTCAACCCTGAGACTTAGTCGTGAAATTTATCCATAAGACTTATCCCTAAAACTGAAAACTGAGACTTAAACCTAAGATTTAACCCGAAGACTTAACCCTAAAACGTAGCCCTGAGACTTATCCTTGAGCTTTAACCTTGATACTTAATCCTGAGACTTAGCCCTAAGACTTATCCCCAAGACATAACTCTAAGGCTTAACCCTAAGACTTAACCTTAAGGCTCAACCTTAAGACTTAACATTAAGACTTAACCCTGAGACTTAACCATAAGACTTATCCTCAAGATTGTACTCTAAGACTTAACCCTAAGACTTAAGATGAAGACTTAACCCTAAGACTCAATCTATGAGATGTAAACTTAAGACTTAATTAACCCTAAGGCTCAATCTATGAGATGTAAACTTAAGACTTAACCTTTAGGAATTAACCCTGACACTTAACCTTAAGGCTTAACCCTAAGACTTAAGCTTAAGGTTTAAACTTAAGACTTATCCCTAAGACATAATCCTGAGACTTAACCCTAAGACTTAACCTCAAGTTTAACTTCAAAACTTAACCCTAAGACTGAATCCTAAGACACAACTTGACCACGTAACCCTGAGACTTAACCTTGAGACTTTACCTTGAAATTTAACCCTGGGATTTAACCCTAAGTCTTAATGCTAAGACTTAACTTTAAGATGTACCATTAAGACTTAACCTTAAAGCGTAACCTTAAGATTTACACTCGATACTTAACCCTAAGACTTAACCCTAGGATTTAAACTTAAGGTTAAACCTTAAGACAAAACTTGACGACTTAATTCAAAGACTTATCCCTAAGACTCAACACTGAGACTTAAACCTAAGATTTAAGACTTAACCCTAAGACTTAGCCCCAAGACTTAAGTCTAAGACTTCAAGTTATGAATTAAACTTTAGACTTAACCCTAAGACTCAAGCCATAAGACTTCACCTTAAGACTTAACCTGAAGACTTAACCTTAAAATTTAACCCTAAGACTGAACCCTAAAATATAACTTGTAAGACTTAACAATAAGACTGAACATTAAGACACAACCTTACGACTTCTACCCTGAGACCTAACCTTGAGACTTAACACTGAGATTTAACCCTAAGACTTAACGTTAAGATGTAACATTCGGACTTAACCTTAAAACTTAACCCTAAGCCTCAACCTTAAGAAGTAACTTGAAGACTTAACCCTGAGAATGAACTCTAAGACTTCAACTTAATAATTAACGCTCAGATATAACCCTCAGGCTTAAACTTAAGAAATAGCCCTAAGACTTAACCTTACTATTTAACTTTAAGATGTAACCTTAAGGCTTAACCCTAAACTTAACCCTAAGAGTTAACCTTAAGTGTTGACCTTACAGATTTAACCCTAAGAGTTAACCTTAGGACTTAAACGTTAAGACTTAACCCTAAGACTTATCCCCAAGACTTAACTCTAAAGAGTTAACCCTAAGACTTCAACTTGTGATTTAAACTTTAGACTGAATGCTAAGACTTAAAATTACGATTTAACATTAAGATTTAACCATAAGACTTAACCCTAAGACTTCAGGTTAAGTTTTAACCTTAAGACTCAACCCTGAGACTTAGTCGTGAAATTTATCCATAAGACTTATCCCTAAAACTGAAAACTGAGACTTAAACCTAAGATTTAACCTGAAGACTTAACCCTAAAACGTAGCCCTGAGACTTATCCTTGAGCTTTAACCTTGATACTTAATCCTGAGACTTAGCCCTAAGACTTATCCCCAAGACATAACTCTAAGGCTTAACCCTAAGACTTAACCTTAAGGCTCAACCTTAAGACTTAACATTAAGACTTAACCCTGAGACTTAACCATAAGACTTATCCTCAAGATTGTACTCTAAGACTTAACCCCAAGACTTAAGATGAAGACTTAACCCTAAGACTCAATCTATGAGATGTAAACTTAAGACTTAATTAACCCTAAGGCTCAATCTATGAGATGTAAACTTAAGACTTAACCTTTAGGAATTAACCCTGACACTTAAGCTTAAGGCTTAACCCTAAGACTTAAGCTTAAGGTTTAAACTTAAGACTTATCCCTAAGACATAATCCTGAGACTTAACCCTAAGACTTAACCTCAAGTTTAACTTCAAAACTTAACCCTAAGACTGAATCCTAAGACACAACTTGACCACGTAACCCTGAGACTTAACCTTGAGACTTTACCTTGAAATTTAACCCTGGGATTTAACCCTAAGTCTTAATGCTAAGACTTAACTTTAAGATGTACCATTAAGACTTAACCTTAAAGCGTAACCTTAAGATTTACACTCAATACTTAACCCTAAGACTTAACCCTAGGATTTAAACTTAAGGTTAAACCTTAAGACAAAACTTGAAGACTTAATTCAAAGACTTATCCCTAAGACTCAACACTGAGACTTAAACCTAAGATTTAAGACTTAACCCTAAGACTTAGCCCCAAGACTTAAGTCTAAGACTTCAAGTTATGAATAAAACTTTAGACTTAACCCTAAGACTCAAGCCATAAGACTTCACCTTAAGACTTAACCTGAAGACTTAACCTTAAAATTTAACCCTAAGACTGAACCCTAAAATATAACTTTTAAGGCTTAACAATAAGACTGAACATTAAGACACAACCTTACGACTTCTACCCTGAGACCTAACCTTGAGACTTAACACTGAGATTTAACCCTAAGACTTAACTTTAAGATGTAACATTCGGACTTAACCTTAAAACTTAACCCTAAGCCTCAACCTTAAGAAGTAACTTGAAGACTTAACCCTGAGAATGAACTCTAAGACTTCAACTTAATAATTAACGCTCAGATATAACCCTCAGGCTTAAACTTAAGAAATAGCCCTAAGACTTAACCTTAATATTTAACTTGAAGATGTAACCTTAAGGCTTAACCCTAAACTTAACCCTAAGAGTTAACCTTAAGTGTTGACCTTACAGATTTAACCCTAAGAGTTAACCTTAGGACTTAAACGTTAAGACTTAACCCTAAGACTTATCCCCAAGACTTAACTCTAAAGAGTTAACCCTAAGACTTCAACTTGTGATTTAAACTTTAGACTGAATGCTAAGACTTAAAATTACGATTTAACATTAAGATTTAACCATAAGACTTAACCCTAAGACTTCAGGTTAAGTTTTAACCTTAAGACTCAACCCTGAGACTTAGTCGTGAAATTTATCCATAAGACTTATCCCTAAAACTGAAAACTGAGACTTAAACCTAAGATTTAACCTGAAGACTTAACCCTAAAACGTAGCCCTGAGACTTATCCTTGAGCTTTAACCTTGATACTTAATCCTGAGACTTAGCCCTAAGACTTATCCCCAAGACATAACTCTAAGGCTTAACCCTAAGACTTAACCTTAAGGCTCAACCTTAAGACTTAACATTAAGACTTAACCCTGAGACTTAACCATAAGACTTATCCTCAAGATTGTACTCTAAGACTTAACCCCAAGACTTAAGATGAAGACTTAACCCTAAGACTCAATCTATGAGATGTAAACTTAAGACTTAATTAACCCTAAGGCTCAATCTATGAGATGTAAACTTAAGACTTAACCTTTAGGAATTAACCCTGACACTTAAGCTTAAGGCTTAACCCTAAGACTTAAGCTTAAGGTTTAAACTTAAGACTTATCCCTAAGACATAATCCTGAGACTTAACCCTAAGACTTAACCTCAAGTTTAACTTCAAAACTTAACCCTAAGACTGAATCCTAAGACACAACTTGACCACGTAACCCTGAGACTTAACCTTGAGACTTTACCTTGAAATTTAACCCTGGGATTTAACCCTAAGTCTTAATGCTAAGACTTAACTTTAAGATGTACCATTAAGACTTAACCTTAAAGCGTAACCTTAAGATTTACACTCAATACTTAACCCTAAGACTTAACCCTAGGATTTAAACTTAAGGTTAAACCTTAAGACAAAACTTGAAGACTTAATTCAAAGACTTATCCCTAAGACTCAACACTGAGACTTAAACCTAAGATTTAAGACTTAACCCTAAGACTTAGCCCCAAGACTTAAGTCTAAGACTTCAAGTTATGAATAAAACTTTAGACTTAACCCTAAGACTCAAGCCATAAGACTTCACCTTAAGACTTAACCTGAAGACTTAACCTTAAAATTTAACCCTAAGACTGAACCCTAAAATATAACTTTTAAGGCTTAACAATAAGACTGAACATTAAGACACAACCTTACGACTTCTACCCTGAGACCTAACCTTGAGACTTAACACTGAGATTTAACCCTAAGACTTAACTTTAAGATGTAACATTCGGACTTAACCTTAAAACTTAACCCTAAGCCTCAACCTTAAGAAGTAACTTGAAGACTTAACCCTGAGAATGAACTCTAAGACTTCAACTTAATAATTAACGCTCAGATATAACCCTCAGACTTAAACTTAAGAAATAGCCCTAAGACTTAACCTTAATATTTAACTTTAAGATGTAACCTTAAGGCTTAACCCTAAACTTAACCCTAAGAGTTAACCTTAAGTGTTGACCTTACAGATTTAACCCTAAGAGTTAACCTTAGGACTTAAACGTTAAGACTTAACCCTAAGACTTATCCCCAAGACTTAACTCTAAAGAGTTAACCCTAAGACTTCAACTTGTGATTTAAACTTTAGACTGAATGCTAAGACTTAAAATTACGATTTAACATTAAGATTTAACCATAAGACTTAACCCTAAGACTTCAGGTTAAGTTTTAACCTTAAGACTCAACCCTGAGACTTAGTCGTGAAATTTATCCATAAGACTTATCCCTAAAACTGAAAACTGAGACTTAAACCTAAGATTTAACCTGAAGACTTAACCCTAAAACGTAGCCCTGAGACTTATCCTTGAGCTTTAACCTTGATACTTAATCCTGAGACTTAGCCCTAAGACTTATCCCCAAGACATAACTCTAAGGCTTAACCCTAAGACTTAACCTTAAGGCTCAACCTTAAGACTTAACATTAAGACTTAACCCTGAGACTTAACCATAAGACTTATCCTCAAGATTGTACTCTAAGACTTAACCCCAAGACTTAAGATGAAGACTTAACCCTAAGACTCAATCTATGAGATGTAAACTTAAGACTTAATTAACCCTAAGGCTCAATCTATGAGATGTAAACTTAAGACTTAACCTTTAGGAATTAACCCTGACACTTAAGCTTAAGGCTTAACCCTAAGACTTAAGCTTAAGGTTTAAACTTAAGACTTATCCCTAAGACATAATCCTGAGACTTAACCCTAAGACTTAACCTCAAGTTTAACTTCAAAACTTAACCCTAAGACTGAATCCTAAGACACAACTTGACCACGTAACCCTGAGACTTAACCTTGAGACTTTACCTTGAAATTTAACCCTGGGATTTAACCCTAAGTCTTAATGCTAAGACTTAACTTTAAGATGTACCATTAAGACTTAACCTTAAAGCGTAACCTTAAGATTTACACTCAATACTTAACCCTAAGACTTAACCCTAGGATTTAAACTTAAGGTTAAACCTTAAGACAAAACTTGAAGACTTAATTCAAAGACTTATCCCTAAGACTCAACACTGAGACTTAAACCTAAGATTTAAGACTTAACCCTAAGACTTAGCCCCAAGACTTAAGTCTAAGACTTCAAGTTATGAATAAAACTTTAGACTTAACCCTAAGACTCAAGCCATAAGACTTCACCTTAAGACTTAACCTGAAGACTTAACCTTAAAATTTAACCCTAAGACTGAACCCTAAAATATAACTTTTAAGGCTTAACAATAAGACTGAACATTAAGACACAACCTTACGACTTCTACCCTGAGACCTAACCTTGAGACTTAACACTGAGATTTAACCCTAAGACTTAACTTTAAGATGTAACATTCGGACTTAACCTTAAAACTTAACCCTAAGCCTCAACCTTAAGAAGTAACTTGAAGACTTAACCCTGAGAATGAACTCTAAGACTTCAACTTAATAATTAACGCTCAGATATAACCCTCAGGCTTAAACTTAAGAAATAGCCCTAAGACTTAACCTTAATATTTAACTTTAAGATGTAACCTTAAGGCTTAACCCTAAACTTAACCCTAAGAGTTAACCTTAAGTGTTGACCTTACAGATTTAACCCTAAGAGTTAACCTTAGGACTGATACGTTAAGACTTAACCCTAAGACTTATCCCCAAGACTTAACTCTAAAGAGTTAACCCTAAGACTTCAACTTGTGATTTAAACTTTAGACTGAACGCTAAGACTTAAAATTTTGATTTAACATTAAGATTTAACCATAAGACTTAACCCTAAGACTTCAGGTTAAGTTTTAACCTTAAGACTCAACCCTGAGACTTAGTCGTGAAATTTATCCATAAGACTTATCCCTAAAACTGAAAACTGAGACTTAAACCTAAGATTTAACCCGAAGACTTAACCCTAAAACGTAGCCCTGAGACTTATCCTTGAGCTTTAACCTTGATACTTAATCCTGAGACTTAGCCCTAAGACTTATCCCCAAGACATAACTCTAAGGCTTAACCCTAAGACTTAACCTTAAGGCTCAACCTTAAGACTTAACATTAAGACTTAACCCTGAGACTTAACCATAAGACTTATCCTCAAGATTGTACTCTAAGACTTAACCCTAAGACTTAAGATGAAGACTTAACCCTAAGACTCAATCTATGAGATGTAAACTTAAGACTTAATTAACCCTAAGGCTCAATCTATGAGATGTAAACTTAAGACTTAACCTTTAGGAATTAACCCTGACACTTAAGCTTAAGGCTTAACCCTAAGACTTAAGCTTAAGGTTTAAACTTAAGACTTATCCCTAAGACATAATCCTGAGACTTAACCCTAAGACTTAACCTCAAGTTTAACTTCAAAACTTAACCCTAAGACTGAATCCTAAGACACAACTTGACCACGTAACCCTGAGACTTAACCTTGAGACTTTACCTTGAAATTTAACCCTGGGATTTAACCCTAAGTCTTAATGCTAAGACTTAACTTTAAGATGTACCATTAAGACTTAACCTTAAAGCGTAACCTTAAGATTTACACTCGATACTTAACCCTAAGACTTAACCCTAGGATTTAAACTTAAGGTTAAACCTTAAGACAAAACTTGACGACTTAATTCAAAGACTTATCCCTAAGACTCAACACTGAGACTTAAACCTAAGATTTAAGACTTAACCCTAAGACTTAGCCCCAAGACTTAAGTCTAAGACTTCAAGTTATGAATTAAACTTTAGACTTAACCCTAAGACTCAAGCCATAAGACTTCACCTTAAGACTTAACCTGAAGACTTAACCTTAAAATTTAACCCTAAGACTGAACCCTAAAATATAACTTGTAAGACTTAACAATAAGACTGAACATTAAGACACAACCTTACGACTTCTACCCTGAGACCTAACCTTGAGACTTAACACTGAGATTTAACCCTAAGACTTAACGTTAAGATGTAACATTCGGACTTAACCTTAAAACTTAACCCTAAGCCTCAACCTTAAGAAGTAACTTGAAGACTTAACCCTGAGAATGAACTCTAAGACTTCAACTTAATAATTAACGCTCAGATATAACCCTCAGGCTTAAACTTAAGAAATAGCCCTAAGACTTAACCTTACTATTTAACTTTAAGATGTAACCTTAAGGCTTAACCCTAAACTTAACCCTAAGAGTTAACCTTAAGTGTTGACCTTACAGATTTAACCCTAAGAGTTAACCTTAGGACTGAAACGTTAAGACTTAACCCTAAGACTTATCCCCAAGACTTAACTCTAAAGAGTTAACCCTAAGACTTCAACTTGTGATTTAAACTTTAGACTGAATGCTAAGACTTAAAATTACGATTTAACATTAAGATCTAACCATAAGACTTAACCCTAAGACTTCAGGTTAAGTTTTAACCTTAAGACTCAACCCTGAGCCTTAGTCGTGAAATTTATCCATAAGACTTATCCCTAAAACTGAAAACTGAGACTTAAACCTAAGATTTAACCTGAAGACTTAACCCTAAAACGTAGCCCTGAGACTTATCCTTGAGCTTTAACCTTGATACTTAATCGTGAGACTTAGCCCTAAGACTTATCCCCAAGACATAACTCTAAGGCTTAACCCTAAGACTTAACCTTAAGGCTCAACCTTAAGACTTAACATTAAGACTTAACCCTGAGACTTAACCATAAGACTTATCCTCAAGATTGTACTCTAAGACTTAACCCTAAGACTTAAGATGAAGACTTAACCCTAAGACTCAATCTATGAGATGTAAACTTAAGACTTAATTAACCCTAAGACTCAATCTATGAGATGTAAACTTAAGACTTAACCTTTAGGAATTAACCCTGACACTTAAGCTTAAGGCTTAACCCTAAGACTTAAGCTTAAGGTTTAAACTTAAGACTTATCCCTAAGACATAATCCTGAGACTTAACCCTAAGACTTAACCTCAAGTTTAACTTCAAAACTTAACCCTAAGACTGAATCCTAAGACACAACTTGACCACGTAACCCTGAGACTTAACCTTGAGACTTTACCTTGAAATTTAACCCTGGGATTTAACCCTAAGTCTTAATGCTAAGACTTAACTTTAAGATGTACCATTAAGACTTAACCTTAAAGCGTAACCTTAAGATTTACACTCGATACTTAACCCTAAGACTTAACCCTAGGATTTAAACTTAAGGTTAAACCTTAAGACAAAACTTGAAGACTTAATTCAAAGACTTATCCCTAAGACTCAACACTGAGACTTAAACCTAAGATTTAAGACTTAACCCTAAGACTTAGCCCCAAGACTTAAGTCTAAGACTTCAAGTTATGAATAAAACTTTAGACTTAACCCTAAGACTCAAGCCATAAGACTTCACCTTAAGACTTAACCTGAAGACTTAACCTTAAAATTTAACCCTAAGACTGAACCCTAAAATATAACTTTTAAGGCTTAACAATAAGACTGAACATTAAGACACAACCTTACGACTTCTACCCTGAGACCTAACCTTGAGACTTAACACTGAGATTTAACCCTAAGACTTAACTTTAAGATGTAACATTCGGACTTAACCTTAAAACTTAACCCTAAGCCTCAACCTTAAGAAGTAACTTGAAGACTTAACCCTGAGAATGAACTCTAAGACTTCAACTTAATAATTAACGCTCAGATATAACCCTCAGGCTTAAACTTAAGAAATAGCCCTAAGACTTAACCTTAATATTTAACTTTAAGATGTAACCTTAAGGCTTAACCCTAAACTTAACCCTAAGAGTTAACCTTAAGTGTTGACCTTACAGATTTAACCCTAAGAGTTAACCTTAGGACTGAAACGTTAAGACTTATCCCCAAGACTTAACTCTAAAGAGTTAACCCTAAGACTTCAACTTGTGATTTCAACTTTAGACTGAACGCTAAGACTTAAAATTACGATTTAACATTAAGATTTAACCATAAGACTTAACCCTAAGACTTCAGGTTAAGTTTTAACCTTAAGACTCAACCCTGAGACTTAGTCGTGAAATTTATCCATAAGACTTATCCCTAAAACTGAAAACTGAGACTTAAACCTAAGATTTAACCTGAAGACTTAACCCTAAAACGTAGCCCTGAGACTTATCCTTGAGCTTTAACCTTGATACTTAATCCTGAGACTTAGCCCTAAGACTTATCCCCAAGACATAACTCTAAGGCTTAACCCTAAGACTTAACCTTAAGGCTCAACCTTAAGACTTAACATTAAGACTTAACCCTGAGACTTAACCATAAGACTTATCCTCAAGATTGTACTCTAAGACTTAACCCTAAGACTTAAGATGAAGACTTAACCCTAAGACTCAATCTATGAGATGCAAACTTAAGACTTAACCTTTAGGAATTAACCCTGACACTTAACCTTAAGGCTTAACCCTAAGACTTAAGCTTAAGGTTTAAACTTAAGACTTATCCCTAAGACATAATCCTGAGACTTAACCCTAAGACTTAACCTCAAGTTTAACTTCAAAACTTAACCCTAAGACTGAATCCTAATACACAACTTGACCACGTAACCCTGAGACTTAACCTTGAGACTTTACCTTGAAATTTAACCCTGGGATTTAACCCTAAGTCTTAATGCTAAGACTTAACTTTAAGATGTACCATTAAGACTTAACCTTAAAGCGTAACCTTAAGATTTACACTCAATACTTAACCCTAAGACTTAACCCTAGGATTTAAACTTAAGGTTAAACCTTAAGACAAAACTTGAAGACTTAATTCAAAGACTTATCCCTAAGACTCAACACTGAGACTTAAACCTAAGATTTAAGACTTAACCCTAAGACTTAGCCCCAAGACTTAAGTCTAAGACTTCAAGTTATGAATAAAACTTTAGACTTAACCCTAAGACTCAAGCCATAAGACTTCACCTTAAGACTTAACCTGAAGACTTAACCTTAAAATTTAACCCTAAGACTGAACCCTAAAATATAACTTGTAAGACTTAACAATAAGACTGAACATTAAGACACAACCTTACGACTTCTACCCTGAGACCTAACCTTGAGACTTAACACTGAGATTTAACCCTAAGACTTAACGTTAAGATGTAACATTCGGACTTAACCTTAAAACTTAACCCTAAGCCTCAACCTTAAGAAGTAACTTGAAGACTTAACCCTGAGAATGAACTCTAAGACTTCAACTTAATAATTAACGCTCAGATATAACCCTCAGGCTTAAACTTAAGAAATAGCCCTAAGACTTAACCTTACTATTTAACTTTAAGATGTAACCTTAAGGCTTAACCCTAAACTTAACCCTAAGAGTTAACCTTAAGTGTTGACCTTACAGATTTAACCCTAAGAGTTAACCTTAGGACTTAAACGTTAAGACTTAACCCTAAGACTTATCCCCAAGACTTAACTCTAAAGAGTTAACCCTAAGACTTCAACTTGTGATTTAAACTTTAGACTGAATGCTAAGACTTAAAATTACGATTTAACATTAAGATTTAACCATAAGACTTAACCCTAAGACTTCAGGTTAAGTTTTAACCTTAAGACTCAACCCTGAGACTTAGTCGTGAAATTTATCCATAAGACTTATCCCTAAAACTGAAAACTGAGACTTAAACCTAAGATTTAACCTGAAGACTTAACCCTAAAACGTAGCCCTGAGACTTATCCTTGAGCTTTAACCTTGATACTTAATCCTGAGACTTAGCCCTAAGACTTATCCCCAAGACATAACTCTAAGGCTTAACCCTAAGACTTAACCTTAAGGCTCAACCTTAAGACTTAACATTAAGACTTAACCCTGAGACTTAACCATAAGACTTATCCTCAAGATTGTACTCTAAGACTTAACCCCAAGACTTAAGATGAAGACTTAACCCTAAGACTCAATCTATGAGATGTAAACTTAAGACTTAATTAACCCTAAGGCTCAATCTATGAGATGTAAACTTAAGACTTAACCTTTAGGAATTAACCCTGACACTTAAGCTTAAGGCTTAACCCTAAGACTTAAGCTTAAGGTTTAAACTTAAGACTTATCCCTAAGACATAATCCTGAGACTTAACCCTAAGACTTAACCTCAAGTTTAACTTCAAAACTTAACCCTAAGACTGAATCCTAAGACACAACTTGACCACGTAACCCTGAGACTTAACCTTGAGACTTTACCTTGAAATTTAACCCTGGGATTTAACCCTAAGTCTTAATGCTAAGACTTAACTTTAAGATGTACCATTAAGACTTAACCTTAAAGCGTAACCTTAAGATTTACACTCGATACTTAACCCTAAGACTTAACCCTAGGATTTAAACTTAAGGTTAAACCTTAAGACAAAACTTGACGACTTAATTCAAAGACTTATCCCTAAGACTCAACACTGAGACTTAAACCTAAGATTTAAGACTTAACCCTAAGACTTAGCCCCAAGACTTAAGTCTAAGACTTCAAGTTATGAATAAAACTTTAGACTTAACCCTAAGACTCAAGCCATAAGACTTCACCTTAAGACTTAACCTGAAGACTTAACCTTAAAATTTAACCCTAAGACTGAACCCTAAAATATAACTTTTAAGGCTTAACAATAAGACTGAACATTAAGACACAACCTTACGACTTCTACCCTGAGACCTAACCTTGAGACTTAACACTGAGATTTAACCCTAAGACTTAACGTTAAGATGTAACATTCGGACTTAACCTTAAAACTTAACCCTAAGCCTCAACCTTAAGAAGTAACTTGAAGACTTAACCCTGAGAATGAACTCTAAGACTTCAACTTAATAATTAACGCTCAGATATAACCCTCAGGCTTAAACTTAAGAAATAGCCCTAAGACTTAACCTTAACATTTAACTTTAAGATGTAACCTTAAGGCTTAACCCTAAACTTAACCCTAAGAGTTAACCTTAAGTGTTGACCTTACAGATTTAACCCTAAGAGTTAACCTTAGGACTGATACGTTAAGACTTAACCCTAAGACTTATCCCCAAGACTTAACTCTAAAGAGTTAACCCTAAGACTTCAACTTGTGATTTCAACTTTAGACTGAACGCTAAGACTTCAAATTACGATTTAACATTAAGATTTAACCATAAGACTTAACCCTAAGACTTCAGGTTAAGTTTTAACCTTAAGACTCAACCCTGAGACTTAGTCGTGAAATTTATCCATAAGACTTATCCCTAAAACTGAAAACTGAGACTTAAACCTAAGATTTAACCCGAAGACTTAACCCTAAAACGTAGCCCTGAGACTTATCCTTGAGCTTTAACCTTGATACTTAATCCTGAGACTTAGCCCTAAGACTTATCCCCAAGACATAACTCTAAGGCTTAACCCTAAGACTTAACCTTAAGGCTCAACCTTAAGACTTAACATTAAGACTTAACCCTGAGACTTAACCATAAGACTTATCCTCAAGATTGTACTCTAAGACTTAACCCTAAGACTTAAGATGAAGACTTAACCCTAAGACTCAATCTATGAGATGTAAACTTAAGACTTAATTAACCCTAAGGCTCAATCTATGAGATGTAAACTTAAGACTTAACCTTTAGGAATTAACCCTGACACTTAACCTTAAGGCTTAACCCTAAGACTTAAGCTTAAGGTTTAAACTTAAGACTTATCCCTAAGACATAATCCTGAGACTTAACCCTAAGACTTAACCTCAAGTTTAACTTCAAAACTTAACCCTAAGACTGAATCCTAAGACACAACTTGACCACGTAACCCTGAGACTTAACCTTGAGACTTTACCTTGAAATTTAACCCTGGGATTTAACCCTAAGTCTTAATGCTAAGACTTAACTTTAAGATGTACCATTAAGACTTAACCTTAAAGCGTAACCTTAAGATTTACACTCGATACTTAACCCTAAGACTTAACCCTAGGATTTAAACTTAAGGTTAAACCTTAAGACAAAACTTGACGACTTAATTCAAAGACTTATCCCTAAGACTCAACACTGAGACTTAAACCTAAGATTTAAGACTTAACCCTAAGACTTAGCCCCAAGACTTAAGTCTAAGACTTAAACTTATGAATTAAACTTTAGACTTAACCCTAAGACTCAAGCCATAAGACTTCACCTTAAGACTTAACCTGAAGACTTAACCTTAAAATTTAACCCTAAGACTGAACCCTAAAATATAACTTTTAAGGCTTAACAATAAGACTGAACATTAAGACACAACCTTACGACTTCTACCCTGAGACCTAACCTTGAGACTTAACACTGAGATTTAACCCTAAGACTTAACGTTAAGATGTAACATTCGGACTTAACCTTAAAACTTAACCCTAAGCCTCAACCTTAAGAAGTAACTTGAAGACTTAACCCTGAGAATGAACTCTAAGACTTCAACTTAATAATTAACGCTCAGATATAACCCTCAGGCTTAAACTTAAGAAATAGCCCTAAGACTTAACCTTACTATTTAACTTTAAGATGTAACCTTAAGGCTTAACCCTAAACTTAACCCTAAGAGTTAACCTTAAGTGTTGACCTTACAGATTTAACCCTAAGAGTTAACCTTAGGACTTAAACGTTAAGACTTAACCCTAAGACTTATCCCCAAGACTTAACTCTAAAGAGTTAACCCTAAGACTTCAACTTGTGATTTAAACTTTAGACTGAATGCTAAGACTTAAAATTACGATTTAACATTAAGATTTAACCATAAGACTTAACCCTAAGACTTCAGGTTAAGTTTTAACCTTAAGACTCAACCCTGAGCCTTAGTCGTGAAATTTATCCATAAGACTTATCCCTAAAACTGAAAACTGAGACTTAAACCTAAGATTTAACCTGAAGACTTAACCCTAAAACGTAGCCCTGAGACTTATCCTTGAGCTTTAACCTTGATACTTAATCCTGAGACTTAGCCCTAAGACTTATCCCCAAGACATAACTCTAAGGCTTAACCCTAAGACTTAACCTTAAGGCTCAACCTTAAGACTTAACATTAAGACTTAACCCTGAGACTTAACCATAAGACTTATCCTCAAGATTGTACTCTAAGACTTAACCCTAAGACTTAAGATGAAGACTTAACCCTAAGACTCAATCTATGAGATGTAAACTTAAGACTTAATTAACCCTAAGGCTCAATCTATGAGATGTAAACTTAAGACTTAACCTTTAGGAATTAACCCTGACACTTAACCTTAAGGCTTAACCCTAAGACTTAAGCTTAAGGTTTAAACTTAAGACTTACCCCTAAGACATAATCCTGAGACTTAACCCTAAGACTTAACCTCAAGTTTAACTTCAAAACTTAACCCTAAGACTGAATCCTAAGACACAACTTGACCACGTAACCCTGAGACTTAACCTTGAGACTTTACCTTGAAATTTAACCCTGGGATTTAACCCTAAGTCTTAATGCTAAGACTTAACTTTAAGATGTACCATTAAGACTTAACCTTAAAGCGTAACCTTAAGATTTACACTCGATACTTAACCCTAAGACTTAACCCTAGGATTTAAACTTAAGGTTAAACCTTAAGACAAAACTTGACGACTTAATTCAAAGACTTATCCCTAAGACTCAACACTGAGACTTAAACCTAAGATTTAAGACTTAACCCTAAGACTTAGCCCCAAGACTTAAGTCTAAGACTTAAACTTATGAATTAAACTTTAGACTTAACCCTAAGACTCAAGCCATAAGACTTCACCTTAAGACTTAACCTGAAGACTTAACCTTAAAATTTAACCCTAAGACTGAACCCTAAAATATAACTTGTAAGACTTAACAATAAGACTGAACATTAAGACACAACCTTACGACTTCTACCCTGAGACCTAACCTTGAGACTTAACACTGAGATTTAACCCTAAGACTTAACGTTAAGATGTAACATTCGGACTTAACCTTAAAACTTAACCCTAAGCCTCAACCTTAAGAAGTAACTTGAAGACTTAACCCTGAGAATGAACTCTAAGACTTCAACTTAATAATTAACGCTCAGATATAACCCTCAGGCTTAAACTTAAGAAATAGCCCTAAGACTTAACCTTACTATTTAACTTTAAGATGTAACCTTAAGGCTTAACCCTAAACTTAACCCTAAGAGTTAACCTTAAGTGTTGACCTTACAGATTTAACCCTAAGAGTTAACCTTAGGACTTAAACGTTAAGACTTAACCCTAAGACTTATCCCCAAGACTTAACTCTAAAGAGTTAACCCTAAGACTTCAACTTGTGATTTAAACTTTAGACTGAATGCTAAGACTTAAAATTACGATTTAACATTAAGATTTAACCATAAGACTTAACCCTAAGACTTCAGGTTAAGTTTTAACCTTAAGACTCAACCCTGAGCCTTAGTCGTGAAATTTATCCATAAGACTTATCCCTAAAACTGAAAACTGAGACTTAAACCTAAGATTTAACCTGAAGACTTAACCCTAAAACGTAGCCCTGAGACTTATCCTTGAGCTTTAACCTTGATACTTAATCCTGAGACTTAGCCCTAAGACTTATCCCCAAGACATAACTCTAAGGCTTAACCCTAAGACTGAACCTTAAGGCTCAACCTTAAGACTTAACCCTGAGACTTAACCATAAGACTTATCCTCAAGATTGTACTCTAAGACTTAACCCTAAGACTTAAGATGAAGACTTAACCCTAAGACTCAATCTATGAGATGTAAACTTAAGACTTAATTAACCCTAAGACTCAATCTATGAGATGTAAACTTAAGACTTAACCTTTAGGAATTAACCCTGACACTTAACCTTAAGGCTTAACCCTAAGACTTAAGCTTAAGGTTTAAACTTAAGACTTATCCCTAAGACATAATCCTGAGACTTAACCCTAAGACTTAACCTCAAGTTTACCTTCAAAACTTAACCCTAAGACTGAATCCTAAGACACAACTTGACCACGTAACCCTGAGACTTAACCTTGAGACTTTACCTTGAAATTTAACCCTGGGATTTAACCCTAAGTCTTAATGCTAAGACTTAACTTTAAGATGTACCATTAAGACTTAACCTTAAAGCGTAACCTTAAGATTTACACTCGATACTTAACCCTAAGACTTAACCCTAGGATTTAAACTTAAGGTTAAACCTTAAGACAAAACTTGACGACTTAATTCAAAGACTTATCCCTAAGACTCAACACTGAGACTTAAACCTAAGATTTAAGACTTAACCCTAAGACTTAGCCCCAAGACTTAAGTCTAAGACTTCAAGTTATGAATAAAACTTTAGACTTAACCCTAAGACTCAAGCCATAAGACTTCACCTTAAGACTTAACCTGAAGACTTAACCTTAAAATTTAACCCTAAGACTGAACCCTAAAATATAACTTTTAAGGCTTAACAATAAGACTGAACATTAAGACACAACCTTACGACTTCTACCCTGAGACCTAACCTTGAGACTTAACACTGAGATTTAACCCTAAGACTTAACTTTAAGATGTAACATTCGGACTTAACCTTAAAACTTAACCCTAAGCCTCAACCTTAAGAAGTAACTTGAAGACTTAACCCTGAGAATGAACTCTAAGACTTCAACTTAATAATTAATGCTCAGATATAACCCTCAGGCTTAAACTTAAGAAATAGCCCTAAGACTTAACCTTAATATTTAACTTTAAGATGTAACCTTAAGGCTTAACCCTAAACTTAACCCTAAGAGTTAACCTTAAGTGTTGACCTTACAGATTTAACCCTAAGAGTTAACCTTAGGACTTAAACGTTAAGACTTAACCCTAAGACTTATCCCCAAGACTTAACTCTAAAGAGTTAACCCTAAGACTTCAACTTGTGATTTAAACTTTAGACTGAATGCTAAGACTTAAAATTACGATTTAACATTAAGATTTAACCATAAGACTTAACCCTAAGACTTCAGGTTAAGTTTTAACCTTAAGACTCAACCCTGAGCCTTAGTCGTGAAATTTATCCATAAGACTTATCCCTAAAACTGAAAACTGAGACTTAAACCTAAGATTTAACCTGAAGACTTAACCCTAAAACGTAGCCCTGAGACTTATCCTTGAGCTTTAACCTTGATACTTAATCCTGAGACTTAGCCCTAAGACTTATCCCCAAGACATAACTCTAAGGCTTAACCCTAAGACTTAACCTTAAGGCTCAAACTTAAGACTTAACATTAAGACTTAACCCTGAGACTTAACCATAAGACTTATCCTCAAGATTGTACTCTAAGACTTAACCCTAAGACTTAAGATGAAGACTTAACCCTAAGACTCAATCTATGAGATGTAAACTTAAGACTTAATTAACCCTAAGGCTCAATCTATGAGATGTAAACTTAAGACTTAACCTTTAGGAATTAACCCTGACACTTAACCTTAAGGCTTAACCCTAAGACTTAAGCTTAAGGTTTAAACTTAAGACTTACCCCTAAGACATAATCCTGAGACTTAACCCTAAGACTTAACCTCAAGTTTAACTTCAAAACTTAACCCTAAGACTGAATCCTAAGACACAACTTGACCACGTAACCCTGAGACTTAACCTTGAGACTTTACCTTGAAATTTAACCCTGGGATTTAACCCTAAGTCTTAATGCTAAGACTTAACTTTAAGATGTACCATTAAGACTTAACCTTAAAGCGTAACCTTAAGATTTACACTCGATACTTAACCCTAAGACTTAACCCTAGGATTTAAACTTAAGGTTAAACCTTAAGACAAAACTTGACGACTTAATTCAAAGACTTATCCCTAAGACTCAACACTGAGACTTAAACCTAAGATTTAAGACTTAACCCTAAGACTTAGCCCCAAGACTTAAGTCTAAGACTTAAACTTATGAATTAAACTTTAGACTTAACCCTAAGACTCAAGCCATAAGACTTCACCTTAAGACTTAACCTGAAGACTTAACCTTAAAATTTAACCCTAAGACTGAACCCTAAAATATAACTTGTAAGACTTAACAATAAGACTGAACATTAAGACACAACCTTACGACTTCTACCCTGAGACCTAACCTTGAGACTTAACACTGAGATTTAACCCTAAGACTTAACGTTAAGATGTAACATTCGGACTTAACCTTAAAACTTAACCCTAAGCCTCAACCTTAAGAAGTAACTTGAAGACTTAACCCTGAGAATGAACTCTAAGACTTCAACTTAATAATTAACGCTCAGATATAACCCTCAGGCTTAAACTTAAGAAATAGCCCTAAGACTTAACCTTACTATTTAACTTTAAGATGTAACCTTAAGGCTTAACCCTAAACTTAACCCTAAGAGTTAACCTTAAGTGTTGACCTTACAGATTTAACCCTAAGAGTTAACCTTAGGACTTAAACGTTAAGACTTAACCCTAAGACTTATCCCCAAGACTTAACTCTAAAGAGTTAACCCTAAGACTTCAACTTGTGATTTAAACTTTAGACTGAATGCTAAGACTTAAAATTACGATTTAACATTAAGATTTAACCATAAGACTTAACCCTAAGACTTCAGGTTAAGTTTTAACCTTAAGACTCAACCCTGAGCCTTAGTCGTGAAATTTATCCATAAGACTTATCCCTAAAACTGAAAACTGAGACTTAAACCTAAGATTTAACCTGAAGACTTAACCCTAAAACGTAGCCCTGAGACTTATCCTTGAGCTTTAACCTTGATACTTAATCCTGAGACTTAGCCCTAAGACTTATCCCCAAGACATAACTCTAAGGCTTAACCCTAAGACTGAACCTTAAGGCTCAACCTTAAGACTTAACATTAAGACTTAACCCTGAGACTTAACCATAAGACTTATCCTCAAGATTGTACTCTAAGACTTAACCCTAAGACTTAAGATGAAGACTTAACCCTAAGACTCAATCTATGAGATGTAAACTTAAGACTTAATTAACCCTAAGACTCAATCTATGAGATGTAAACTTAAGACTTAACCTTTAGGAATTAACCCTGACACTTAACCTTAAGGCTTAACCCTAAGACTTAAGCTTAAGGTTTAAACTTAAGACTTATCCCTAAGACATAATCCTGAGACTTAACCCTAAGACTTAACCTCAAGTTTAACTTCAAAACTTAACCCTAAGACTGAATCCTAAGACACAACTTGACCACGTAACCCTGAGACTTAACCTTGAGACTTTACCTTGAAATTTAACCCTGGGATTTAACCCTAAGTCTTAATGCTAAGACTTAACTTTAAGATGTACCATTAAGACTTAACCTTAAAGCGTAACCTTAAGATTTACACTCGATACTTAACCCTAAGACTTAACCCTAGGATTTAAACTTAAGGTTAAACCTTAAGACAAAACTTGACGACTTAATTCAAAGACTTATCCCTAAGACTCAACACTGAGACTTAAACCTAAGATTTAAGACTTAACCCTAAGACTTAGCCCCAAGACTTAAGTCTAAGACTTAAACTTATGAATTAAACTTTAGACTTAACCCTAAGACTCAAGCCATAAGACTTCACCTTAAGACTTAACCTGAAGACTTAACCTTAAAATTTAACCCTAAGACTGAACCCTAAAATATAACTTTTAAGGCTTAACAATAAGACTGAACATTAAGACACAACCTTACGACTTCTACCCTGAGACCTAACCTTGAGACTTAACACTGAGATTTAACCCTAAGACTTAACGTTAAGATGTAACATTCGGACTTAACCTTAAAACTTAACCCTAAGCCTCAACCTTAAGAAGTAACTTGAAGACTTAACCCTGAGAATGAACTCTAAGACTTCAACTTAATAATTAACGCTCAGATATAACCCTCAGGCTTAAACTTAAGAAATAGCCCTAAGACTTAACCTTACTATTTAACTTTAAGATGTAACCTTAAGGCTTAACCCTAAACTTAACCCTAAGAGTTAACCTTAAGTGTTGACCTTACAGATTTAACCCTAAGAGTTAACCTTAGGACTTAAACGTTAAGACTTAACCCTAAGACTTATCCCCAAGACTTAACTCTAAAGAGTTAACCCTAAGACTTCAACTTGTGATTTAAACTTTAGACTGAATGCTAAGACTTAAAATTACGATTTAACATTAAGATTTAACCATAAGACTTAACCCTAAGACTTCAGGTTAAGTTTTAACCTTAAGACTCAACCCTGAGACTTAGTCGTGAAATTTATCCATAAGACTTATCCCTAAAACTGAAAACTGAGACTTAAACCTAAGATTTAACCTGAAGACTTAACCCTAAAACGTAGCCCTGAGACTTATCCTTGAGCTTTAACCTTGATACTTAATCCTGAGACTTAGCCCTAAGACTTATCCCCAAGACATAACTCTAAGGCTTAACCCTAAGACTTAACCTTAAGGCTCAACCTTAAGACTTAACATTAAGACTTAACCCTGAGACTTAACCATAAGACTTATCCTCAAGATTGTACTCTAAGACTTAACCCCAAGACTTAAGATGAAGACTTAACCCTAAGACTCAATCTATGAGATGTAAACTTAAGACTTAATTAACCCTAAGGCTCAATCTATGAGATGTAAACTTAAGACTTAACCTTTAGGAATTAACCCTGACACTTAAGCTTAAGGCTTAACCCTAAGACTTAAGCTTAAGGTTTAAACTTAAGACTTATCCCTAAGACATAATCCTGAGACTTAACCCTAAGACTTAACCTCAAGTTTAACTTCAAAACTTAACCCTAAGACTGAATCCTAAGACACAACTTGACCACGTAACCCTGAGACTTAACCTTGAGACTTTACCTTGAAATTTAACCCTGGGATTTAACCCTAAGTCTTAATGCTAAGACTTAACTTTAAGATGTACCATTAAGACTTAACCTTAAAGCGTAACCTTAAGATTTACACTCAATACTTAACCCTAAGACTTAACCCTAGGATTTAAACTTAAGGTTAAACCTTAAGACAAAACTTGAAGACTTAATTCAAAGACTTATCCCTAAGACTCAACACTGAGACTTAAACCTAAGATTTAAGACTTAACCCTAAGACTTAGCCCCAAGACTTAAGTCTAAGACTTCAAGTTATGAATTAAACTTTAGACTTAACCCTAAGACTCAAGCCATAAGACTTCACCTTAAGACTTAACCTGAAGACTTAACCTTAAAATTTAACCCTAAGACTGAACCCTAAAATATAACTTTTAAGGCTTAACAATAAGACTGAACATTAAGACACAACCTTACGACTTCTACCCTGAGACCTAACCTTGAGACTTAACACTGAGATTTAACCCTAAGACTTAACTTTAAGATGTAACATTCGGACTTAACCTTAAAACTTAACCCTAAGCCTCAACCTTAAGAAGTAACTTGAAGACTTAACCCTGAGAATGAACTCTAAGACTTCAACTTAATAATTAACGCTCAGATATAACCCTCAGACTTAAACTTAAGAAATAGCCCTAAGACTTAACCTTAATATTTAACTTTAAGATGTAACCTTAAGGCTTAACCCTAAACTTAACCCTAAGAGTTAACCTTAAGTGTTGACCTTACAGATTTAACCCTAAGAGTTAACCTTAGGACTGAAACGTTAAGACTTAACCCTAAGACTTATCCCCAAGACTTAACTCTAAAGAGTTAACCCTAAGACTTCAACTTGTGATTTAAACTTTAGACTGAATGCTAAGACTTAAAATTACGATTTAACATTAAGATTTAACCATAAGACTTAACCCTAAGACTTCAGGTTAAGTTTTAACCTTAAGACTCAACCCTGAGCCTTAGTCGTGAAATTTATCCATAAGACTTATCCCTAAAACTGAAAACTGAGACTTAAACCTAAGATTTAACCTGAAGACTTAACCCTAAAACGTAGCCCTGAGACTTATCCTTGAGCTTTAACCTTGATACTTAATCCTGAGACTTAGCCCTAAGACTTATCCCCAAGACATAACTCTAAGGCTTAACCCTAAGACTTAACCTTAAGGCTCAACCTTAAGACTTAACATTAAGACTTAACCCTGAGACTTAACCATAAGACTTATCCTCAAGATTGTACTCTAAGACTTAACCCTAAGACTTAAGATGAAGACTTAACCCTAAGACTCAATCTATGAGATGTAAACTTAAGACTTAATTAACCCTAAGGCTCAATCTATGAGATGTAAACTTAAGACTTAACCTTTAGGAATTAACCCTGACACTTAACCTTAAGGCTTAACCCTAAGACTTAAGCTTAAGGTTTAAACTTAAGACTTATCCCTAAGACATAATCCTGAGACTTAACCCTAAGACTTAACCTCAAGTTTAACTTCAAAACTTAACCCTAAGACTGAATCCTAAGACACAACTTGACCACGTAACCCTGAGACTTAACCTTGAGACTTTACCTTGAAATTTAACCCTGGGATTTAACCCTAAGTCTTAATGCTAAGACTTAACTTTAAGATGTACCATTAAGACTTAACCTTAAAGCGTAACCTTAAGATTTACACTCGATACTTAACCCTAAGACTTAACCCTATGACTTAAACTTAAGGTTAAACCTTAAGACAAAACTTGAAGACTTAATTCAAAGACTTATCCCTAAGACTCAACACTGAGACTTAAACCTAAGATTTAATACTTAACCCCAAGACTTAGCCCCAAGACTTAAGTCTAAGACTTCAAGTTATGAATAAAACTTTAGACTTAACCCTAAGACTCAAGCCATAAGACTTCACCTTAAGACTTAACCTGAAGACTTAACCTTAAAATTTAACCCTAAGACTGAACCCTAAAATATAACTTGTAAGACTTAACAATAAGACTGAACATTAAGACACAACCTTACGACTTCTACCCTGAGACCTAACCTTGAGACTTAACACTGAGATTTAACCCTAAGACTTAACTTTAAGATGTAACATTCGGACTTAACCTTAAAACTTAACCCTAAGCCTCAACCTTAAGAAGTAACTTGAAGACTTAACCCTGAGAATGAACTGTAAGACTTCAACTTAATAATTACCGCTCAGATATAACCCTCAGACTTAAACTTAAGAAATAGCCCTAAGACTTAACCTTAATATTTAACTTTAAGATGTAACCTTAAGGCTTAACCCTAAACTTAACCCTAAGAGTTAACCTTAAGTGTTGACCTTACAGATTTAACCCTAAGAGTTAACCTTAGGACTTAAACATTAAGACTTATCCCCAAGACTTAACTCTAAAGAGTTAACCCTAAGACTTCAGCTTGTGATTTCAACTTTAGACTGAACGCTAAGACTTAAAATTACAATTTAACATTAAGATTTAACCATAAGACTTAACCCTAAGACTTCAGGTTAAGTTTTAACCTTAAGACTCAACCCTGAGACTTAGTCGTGAAATTTATCCATAAGACTTATCCCTAAAACTGAAAACTGAGACTTAAACCTAAGATTTAACCTGAAGACTTAACCCTAAAACGTAGCCCTGAGACTTATCCTTGAGCTTTAACCTTGATACTTAATCCTGAGACTTAGCCCTAAGACTTATCCCCAAGACATAACTCTAAGGCTTAACCCTAAGACTGAACCTTAAGGCTCAACCTTAAGACTTAACATTAAGACTTAACCCTGAGACTTAACCATAAGACTTATCCTCAAGATTGTACTCTAAGACTTAACCCTAAGACTTAAGATGAAGACTTAACCCTAAGACTCAATCTATGAGATGTAAACTTAAGACTTAATTAACCCTAAGACTCAATCCATGAGATGTAAACTTAAGACTTAACCTTTAGGAATTAACCCTGACACTTAACCTTAAGGCTTAACCCTAAGACTTAAGCTTAAGGTTTAAACTTAAGACTTATCCCTAAGACATAATCCTGAGACTTAACCCTAAGACTTAACCTCAAGTTTAACTTCAAAACTTAACCCTAAGACTGAATCCTAAGACACAACTTGACCACGTAACCCTGAGACTTAACCTTGAGACTTTACCTTGAAATTTAACCCTGGGATTTAACCCTAAGTCTTAATGCTAAGACTTAACTTTAAGATGTACCATTAAGACTTAACCTTAAAGCGTAACCTTAAGATTTACACTCGATACTTAACCCTAAGACTTAACCCTAGGATTTAAACTTAAGGTTAAACCTTAAGACAAAACTTGAAGACTTAATTCAAAGACTTATCCCTAAGACTCAACACTGAGACTTAAACCTAAGATTTAAGACTTAACCCTAAGACTTAGCCCCAAGACTTAAGTCTAAGACTTCAAGTTATGAATAAAACTTTAGACTTAACCCTAAGACTCAAGCCATAAGACTTCACCTTAAGACTTAACCTGAAGACTTAACCTTAAAATTTAACCCTAAGACTGAACCCTAAAATATAACTTTTAAGGCTTAACAATAAGACTGAACATTAAGACACAACCTTACGACTTCTACCCTGAGACCTAACCTTGAGACTTAACACTGAGATTTAACCCTAAGACTTAACTTTAAGATGTAACATTCGGACTTAACCTTAAAACTTAACCCTAAGCCTCAACCTTAAGAAGTAACTTGAAGACTTAACCCTGAGAATGAACTCTAAGACTTCAACTTAATAATTAACGCTCAGATATAACCCTCAGGCTTAAACTTAAGAAATAGCCCTAAGACTTAACCTTAATATTTAACTTTAAGATGTAACCTTAAGGCTTAACCCTAAACTTAACCCTAAGAGTTAACCTTAAGTGTTGACCTTACAGATTTAACCCTAAGAGTTAACCTTAGGACTTAAACGTTAAGACTTATCCCCAAGACTTAACTCTAAAGAGTTAACCCTAAGACTTCAACTTGTGATTTCAACTTTAGACTGAACGCTAAGACTTAAAATTACGATTTAACATTAAGATTTAAGCATAAGACTTAACCCTAAGACTTCAGGTTAAGTTTTAACCTTAAGACTCAACCCTGAGACTTAGTCGTGAAATTTATCCATAAGACTTATCCCTAAAACTGAAAACTGAGACTTAAACCTAAGATTTAACCTGAAGACTTAACCCTAAAACGTAGCCCTGAGACTTATCCTTGAGCTTTAACCTTGATACTTAATCCTGAGACTTAGCCCTAAGACTTATCCCCAAGACATAACTCTAAGGCTTAACCCTAAGACTTAACCTTAAGGCTCAACCTTAAGACTTAACATTAAGACTTAACCCTGAGACTTAACCATAAGACTTATCCTCAAGATTGTACTCTAAGACTTAACCCTAAGACTTAAGATGAAGACTTAACCCTAAGACTCAATCTATGAGATGTAAACTTAAGACTTAATTAACCCTAAGACTCAATCTATGAGATGTAAACTTAAGACTTAACCTTTAGGAATTAACCCTGACACTTAACCTTAAGGCTTAACCCTAAGACTTAAGCTTAAGGTTTAAACTTAAGACTTATCCCTAAGACATAATCCTGAGACTTAACCCTAAGACTTAACCTCAAGTTTAACTTCAAAACTTAACCCTAAGACTGAATCCTAAGACACAACTTGACCACGTAACCCTGAGACTTAACCTTGAGACTTTACCTTGAAATTTAACCCTGGGATTTAACCCTAAGTCTTAATGCTAAGACTTAACTTTAAGATGTACCATTAAGACTTAACCTTAAAGCGTAACCTTAAGATTTACACTCAATACTTAACCCTAAGACTTAACCCTAGGATTTAAACTTAAGGTTAAACCTTAAGACAAAACTTGAAGACTTAATTCAAAGACTTATCCCTAAGACTCAACACTAGAGACTTAAACCTAAGATTTAAGACTTAACCCTAAGACTTAGCCCCAAGACTTAAGTCTAAGACTTAAACTTATGAATAAAACTTTAGACTTAACCCTAAGACTCAAGCCATAAGACTTCACCTTAAGACTTAACCCTAAGACTTAACCTTAAAATTTAACCCTAAGACTGAACCCTAAAATATAACTTGTAAGACTTAACAATAAGACTGAACATTAAGACACAACCTTACGACTTCTACCCTGAGACCTAACCTTGAGACTTAACACTGAGATTTAACCCTAAGACTTAACTTTAAGATGTAACATTCGGACTTAACCTTAAAACTTAACCCTAAGCCTCAACCTTAAGAAGTAACTTGAAGACTTAACCCTGAGAATGAACTCTAAGACTTCAACTTAATAATTAACGCTCAGATATAACCCTCAGGCTTAAACTTAAGAAATAACCCTAAGACTTAACCTTAATATTTAACTTTAAGATGTAACCTTAAGGCTTAACCCTAAACTTAACCTTAAGAGTTAACCTTAAGTGTTGACCTTACAGATTTAACCCTAAGAGTTAACCTTAGGACTTAAACGTTAAGACTTATCCCCAAGACTTAACTCTAAAGAGTTAACCCTAAGACTTCAACTTGTGATTTCAACTTTAGACTGAACGCTAAGACTTAAAATTACGATTTAACATTAAGATTTAACCATAAGACTTAACCCTAAGACTTCAGGTTAAGTTTTAACCTTAAGACTCAACCCTGAGACTTAGTCGTGAAATTTATCCATAAGACTTAACCCTAAAACTGAAAACTGAGACTTAAACCTAAGATTTAACCTGAAGACTTAACCCTAAAACGTAGCCCTGAGACTTATCCTTGAGCTTTAACCTTGATACTTAATCCTGAGACTTAGCCCTAAGACTTATCCCCAAGACATAACTCTAAGGCTTAACCCTAAGACTGAACCTTAAGGCTCAACCTTAAGACTTAACATTAAGACTTAACCCTGAGACTTAACCATAAGACTTATCCTCAAGATTGTACTCTAAGACTTAACCCCAAGACTTAAGATGAAGACTTAACCCTAAGACTCAATCTATGAGATGTAAACTTAAGACTTAATTAACCCTAAGACTCAATCTATGAGATGTAAACTTAAGACTTAACCTTTAGGAATTAACCCTGACACTTAACCTTAAGGCTTAACCCTAAGACTTAAGCTTAAGGTTTAAACTTAAGACTTATCCCTAAGACATAATCCTGAGACTTAACCCTAAGACTTAACCTCAAGTTTAACTTCAAAACTTAACCCTAAGACTGAATCCTAAGACACAACTTGACCACGTAACCCTGAGACTTAACCTTGAGACTTTACCTTGAAATTTAACCCTGGGATTTAACCCTAAGTCTTAATGCTAAGACTTAACTTTAAGATGTACCATTAAGACGTAACCTTAAAGCGTAACCTTAAGATTTACACTCGATACTTAACCCTAAGACGTAACCCTATGACGTAAACTTAAGGTTAAACCTTAAGACAAAACTTGACGACTTAATTCAAAGACTTATCCCTAAGACTCAACACTGAGACTTAAACCTAAGATTTAAGACTTAACCCTAAGACTTAGCCCCAAGACTTAAGTCTAAGACTTCAAGTTATGAATTAAACTTTAGACTTAACCCTAAGACTCAAGCCATAAGACTTCACCTTAAGACTTAACCTGAAGACTTAACCTTAAAATTTAACCCTAAGACTGAACCCTAAAATATAACTTGTAAGACTTAACAATAAGACTGAACATTAAGACACAACCTTACGACTTCTACCCTGAGACCTAACCTTGAGACTTAACACTGAGATTTAACCCTAAGACTTAACTTTAAGATGTAACATTCGGACTTAACCTTAAAACTTAACCCTAAGCCTCAACCTTAAGAAGTAACTTGAAGACTTAACCCTGAGAATGAACTCTAAGACTTCAACTTAATAATTAACGCTCAGATATAACCCTCAGACTTAAACTTAAGAAATAGCCCTAAGACTTAACCTTAATATTTAACTTTAAGATGTAACCTTAAGGCTTAACCCTAAACTTAACCCTAAGAGTTAACCTTAAGTGTTGACCTTACAGATTTAACCCTAAGAGTTAACCTTAGGACTGATACGTTAAGACTTAACCCTAAGACTTATCCCCAAGACTTAACTCTAAAGAGTTAACCCTAAGACTTCAACTTGTGATTTCAACTTTAGACTGAACGCTAAGACTTAAAATTTTGATTTAACATTAAGATTTAACCATAAGACTTAACCCTAAGACTTCAGGTTAAGTTTTAACCTTAAGACTCAACCCTGAGACTTAGTCGTGAAATTTATCCATAAGACTTATCCCTAAAACTGAAAACTGAGACTTAAACCTAAGATTTAACCCGAAGACTTAACCCTAAAACGTAGCCCTGAGACTTATCCTTGAGCTTTAACCTTGATACTTAATCCTGAGACTTAGCCCTAAGACTTATCCCCAAGACATAACTCTAAGGCTTAACCCTAAGACTTAACCTTAAGGCTCAACCTTAAGACTTAACATTAAGACTTAACCCTGAGACTTAACCATAAGACTTATCCTCAAGATTGTACTCTAAGACTTAACCCTAAGACTTAAGATGAAGACTTAACCCTAAGACTCAATCTATGAGATGTAAACTTAAGACTTAACCTTTAGGAATTAACCCTGACACTTAACCTTAAGGCTTAACCCTAAGACTTAAGCTTAAGGTTTAAACTTAAGACTTATCCCTAAGACATAATCCTGAGACTTAACCCTAAGACTTAACCTCAAGTTTAACTTCAAAACTTAACCCTAAGACTGAATCCTAAGACACAACTTGACCACGTAACCCTGAGACTTAACCTTGAGACTTTACCTTGAAATTTAACCCTGGGATTTAACCCTAAGTCTTAATGCTAAGACTTAACTTTAAGATGTACCATTAAGACTTAACCTTAAAGCGTAACCTTAAGATTTACACTCAATACTTAACCCTAAGACTTAACCCTAGGATTTAAACTTAAGGTTAAACCTTAAGACAAAACTTGAAGACTTAATTCAAAGACTTATCCCTAAGACTCAACACTGAGACTTAAACCTAAGATTTAAGACTTAACCCTAAGACTTAGCCCCAAGACTTAAGTCTAAGACTTCAAGTTATGAATAAAACTTTAGACTTAACCCTAAGACTCAAGCCATAAGACTTCACCTTAAGACTTAACCTGAAGACTTAACCTTAAAATTTAACCCTAAGACTGAACCCTAAAATATAACTTTTAAGGCTTAACAATAAGACTGAACATTAAGACACAACCTTACGACTTCTACCCTGAGACCTAACCTTGAGACTTAACACTGAGATTTAACCCTAAGACTTAACTTTAAGATGTAACATTCGGACTTAACCTTAAAACTTAACCCTAAGCCTCAACCTTAAGAAGTAACTTGAAGACTTAACCCTGAGAATGAACTCTAAGACTTCAACTTAATAATTAACGCTCAGATATAACCCTCAGGCTTAAACTTAAGAAATAGCCCTAAGACTTAACCTTAATATTTAACTTTAAGATGTAACCTTAAGGCTTAACCCTAAACTTAACCCTAAGAGTTAACCTTAAGTGTTGACCTTACAGATTTAACCCTAAGAGTTAACCTTAGGACTTAAACGTTAAGACTTATCCCCAAGACTTAACTCTAAAGAGTTAACCCTAAGACTTCAGCTTGTGATTTCAACTTCAGACTGAACGCTAAGACTTAAAATTACAATTTAACATTAAGATTTAAGCATAAGACTTAACCCTAAGACTTCAGGTTAAGTTTTAACCTTAAGACTCAACCCTGAGACTTAGTCGTGAAATTTATCCATAAGACTTATCCCTAAAACTGAAAACTGAGACTTAAACCTAAGATTTAACCTGAAGACTTAACCCTAAAACGTAGCCCTGAGACTTATCCTTGAGCTTTAACCTTGATACTTAATCCTGAGACTTAGCCCTAAGACTTATCCCCAAGACATAACTCTAAGGCTTAACCCTAAGACTTAACCTTAAGGCTCAACCTTAAGACTTAACATTAAGACTTAACCCTGAGACTTAACCATAAGACTTATCCTCAAGATTGTACTCTAAGACTTAACCCTAAGACTTAAGATGAAGACTTAACCCTAAGACTCAATCTATGAGATGTAAACTTAAGACTTAATTAACCCTAAGACTCAATCTATGAGATGTAAACTTAAGACTTAACCTTTAGGAATTAACCCTGACACTTAACCTTAAGGCTTAACCCTAAGACTTAAGCTTAAGGTTTAAACTTAAGACTTATCCCTAAGACATAATCCTGAGACTTAACCCTAAGACTTAACCTCAAGTTTAACTTCAAAACTTAACCCTAAGACTGAATCCTAAGACACAACTTGACCACGTAACCCTGAGACTTAACCTTGAGACTTTACCTTGAAATTTAACCCTGGGATTTAACCCTAAGTCTTAATGCTAAGACTTAACTTTAAGATGTACCATTAAGACTTAACCTTAAAGCGTAACCTTAAGATTTACACTCGATACTTAACCCTAAGACTTAACCCTAGGATTTAAACTTAAGGTTAAACCTTAAGACAAAACTTGACGACTTAATTCAAAGACTTATCCCTAAGACTCAACACTGAGACTTAAACCTAAGATTCAAGACTTAACCGTAAGACTTAGCCCCAAGACTTAAGTCTAAGACTTCAAGTTATGAATTAAACTTTAGACTTAACCCTAAGACTCAAGCCATAAGACTTCACCTTAAGACTTAACCCTAAGACTTAACCTTATAAATTTAACCCTAAGACTGAACCCTAAAATATAACTTGTAAGACTTAACAATAAGACTGAACATTAAGACACAACCTTACGACTTCTACCCTGAGACCTAACCTTGAGACTTAACACTGAGATTTAACCCTAAGACTTAACTTTAAGATGTAACATTCGGACTTAACCTTAAAACTTAACCCTAAGCCTCAACCTTAAGAAGTAACTTGAAGACTTAACCCTGAGAATGAACTCTAAGACTTCAACTTAATAATTAACGCTCAGATATAACCCTCAGGCTTAAACTTAAGAAATAACCCTAAGACTTAACCTTAATATTTAACTTGAAGATGTAACCTTAAGGCTTAACCCTAAACTTAACCCTAAGAGTTAACCTTAAGTGTTGACCTTACAGATTTAACCCTAAGAGTTAACCTTAGGACTTAAACGTTAAGACTTATCCCCAAGACTTAACTCTAAAGAGTTAACCCTAAGACTTCAACTTGTGATTTCAACTTTAGACTGAATGCTAAGACTTAAAATTACGATTTAACATTAAGATTTAACCATAAGACTTAACCCTAAGACTTCAGGTTAAGTTTTAACCTTAAGACTCAACCCTGAGCCTTAGTCGTGAAATTTATCCATAAGACTTATCCCTAAAACTGAAAACTGAGACTTAAACCTAAGATTTAACCTGAAGACTTAACCCTAAAACGTAGCCCTGAGACTTATCCTTGAGCTTTAACCTTGATACTTAATCCTGAGACTTAGCCCTAAGACTTATCCCCAAGACATAACTCTAAGGCTTAACCCTAAGACTGAACCTTAAGGCTCAACCTTAAGACTTAACATTAAGACTTAACCCTGAGACTTAACCATAAGACTTATCCTCAAGATTGTACTCTAAGACTTAACCCCAAGACTTAAGATGAAGACTTAACCCTAAGACTCAATCTATGAGATGTAAACTTAAGACTTAATTAACCCTAAGGCTCAATCTATGAGATGTAAACTTAAGACTTAACCTTTAGGAATTAACCCTGACACTTAAGCTTAAGGCTTAACCCTAAGACTTAAGCTTAAGGTTTAAACTTAAGACTTATCCCTAAGACATAATCCTGAGACTTAACCCTAAGACTTAACCTCAAGTTTAACTTCAAAACTTAACCCTAAGACTGAATCCTAAGACACAACTTGACCACGTAACCCTGAGACTTAACCTTGAGACTTTACCTTGAAATTTAACCCTGGGATTTAACCCTAAGTCTTAATGCTAAGACTTAACTTTAAGATGTACCATTAAGACTTAACCTTAAAGCGTAACCTTAAGATTTACACTCGATACTTAACCCTAAGACTTAACCCTAGGATTTAAACTTAAGGTTAAACCTTAAGACAAAACTTGACGACTTAATTCAAAGACTTATCCCTAAGACTCAACACTGAGACTTAAACCTAAGATTTAAGACTTAACCCTAAGACTTAGCCCCAAGACTTAAGTCTAAGACTTCAAGTTATGAATTAAACTTTAGACTTAACCCTAAGACTCAAGCCATAAGACTTCACCTTAAGACTTAACCTGAAGACTTAACCTTAAAATTTAACCCTAAGACTGAACCCTAAAATATAACTTGTAAGACTTAACAATAAGACTGAACATTAAGACACAACCTTACGACTTCTACCCTGAGACCTAACCTTGAGACTTAACACTGAGATTTAACCCTAAGACTTAACTTTAAGATGTAACATTCGGACTTAACCTTAAAACTTAACCCTAAGCCTCAACCTTAAGAAGTAACTTGAAGACTTAACCCTGAGAATGAACTCTAAGACTTCAACTTAATAATTAACGCTCAGATATAACCCTCAGGCTTAAACTTAAGAAATAACCCTAAGACTTAACCTTAATATTTAACTTGAAGATGTAACCTTAAGGCTTAACCCTAAACTTAACCCTAAGAGTTAACCTTAAGTGTTGACCTTACAGATTTAACCCTAAGAGTTAACCTTAGGACTTAAACGTTAAGACTTATCCCCAAGACTTAACTCTAAAGAGTTAACCCTAAGACTTCAACTTGTGATTTCAACTTTAGACTGAATGCTAAGACTTAAAATTACGATTTAACATTAAGATTTAACCATAAGACTTAACCCTAAGACTTCAGGTTAAGTTTTAACCTTAAGACTCAACCCTGAGCCTTAGTCGTGAAATTTATCCATAAGACTTATCCCTAAAACTGAAAACTGAGACTTAAACCTAAGATTTAACCTGAAGACTTAACCCTAAAACGTAGCCCTGAGACTTATCCTTGAGCTTTAACCTTGATACTTAATCCTGAGACTTAGCCCTAAGACTTATCCCCAAGACATAACTCTAAGGCTTAACCCTAAGACTGAACCTTAAGGCTCAACCTTAAGACTTAACATTAAGACTTAACCCTGAGACTTAACCATAAGACTTATCCTCAAGATTGTACTCTAAGACTTAACCCCAAGACTTAAGATGAAGACTTAACCCTAAGACTCAATCTATGAGATGTAAACTTAAGACTTAATTAACCCTAAGGCTCAATCTATGAGATGTAAACTTAAGACTTAACCTTTAGGAATTAACCCTGACACTTAAGCTTAAGGCTTAACCCTAAGACTTAAGCTTAAGGTTTAAACTTAAGACTTATCCCTAAGACATAATCCTGAGACTTAACCCTAAGACTTAACCTCAAGTTTAACTTCAAAACTTAACCCTAAGACTGAATCCTAAGACACAACTTGACCACGTAACCCTGAGACTTAACCTTGAGACTTTACCTTGAAATTTAACCCTGGGATTTAACCCTAAGTCTTAATGCTAAGACTTAACTTTAAGATGTACCATTAAGACTTAACCTTAAAGCGTAACCTTAAGATTTACACTCGATACTTAACCCTAAGACTTAACCCTAGGATTTAAACTTAAGGTTAAACCTTAAGACAAAACTTGACGACTTAATTCAAAGACTTATCCCTAAGACTCAACACTGAGACTTAAACCTAAGATTTAAGACTTAACCCTAAGACTTAGCCCCAAGACTTAAGTCTAAGACTTCAAGTTATGAATTAAACTTTAGACTTAACCCTAAGACTCAAGCCATAAGACTTCACCTTAAGACTTAACCTGAAGACTTAACCTTAAAATTTAACCCTAAGACTGAACCCTAAAATATAACTTGTAAGACTTAACAATAAGACTGAACATTAAGACACAACCTTACGACTTCTACCCTGAGACCTAACCTTGAGACTTAACACTGAGATTTAACCCTAAGACTTAACTTTAAGATGTAACATTCGGACTTAACCTTAAAACTTAACCCTAAGCCTCAACCTTAAGAAGTAACTTGAAGACTTAACCCTGAGAATGAACTCTAAGACTTCAACTTAATAATTAACGCTCAGATATAACCCTCAGACTTAAACTTAAGAAATAGCCCTAAGACTTAACCTTAATATTTAACTTGAAGATGTAACCTTAAGGCTTAACCCTAAACTTAACCCTAAGAGTTAACCTTAAGTGTTGACCTTACAGATTTAACCCTAAGAGTTAACCTTAGGACTGATACGTTAAGACTTAACCCTAAGACTTATCCCCAAGACTTAACTCTAAAGAGTTAACCCTAAGACTTCAACTTGTGATTTCAACTTTAGACTGAACGCTAAGACTTAAAATTACAATTTAACATTAAGATTTAACCATAAGACTTAACCCTAAGACTTCAGGTTAAGTTTTAACCTTAAGACTCAACCCTGAGACTTAGTCGTGAAATTTATCCATAAGACTTATCCCTAAAACTGAAAACTGAGACTTAAACCTAAGATTTAACCTGAAGACTTAACCCTAAAACGTAGCCCTGAGACTTATCCTTGAGCTTTAACCTTGATACTTAATCCTGAGACTTAGCCCTAAGACTTATCCCCAAGACATAACTCTAAGGCTTAACCCTAAGACTTAACCTTAAGGCTCAACCTTAAGACTTAACATTAAGACTTAACCCTGAGACTTAACCATAAGACTTATCCTCAAGATTGTACTCTAAGACTTAACCCCAAGACTTAAGATGAAGACTTAACCCTAAGACTCAATCTATGAGATGTAAACTTAAGACTTAATTAACCCTAAGACTCAATCCATGAGATGTAAACTTAAGACTTAACCTTTAGGAATTAACCCTGACACTTAACCTTAAGGCTTAACCCTAAGACTTAAGCTTAAGGTTTAAACTTAAGACTTATCCCTAAGACATAATCCTGAGACTTAACCCTAAGACTTAACCTCAAGTTTAACTTCAAAACTTAACCCTAAGACTGAATCCTAAGACACAACTTGACCACGTAACCCTGAGACTTAACCTTGAGACTTTACCTTGAAATTTAACCCTGGGATTTAACCCTAAGTCTTAATGCTAAGACTTAACTTTAAGATGTACCATTAAGACTTAACCTTAAAGCGTAACCTTAAGATTTACACTCGATACTTAACCCTAAGACTTAACCCTAGGATTTAAACTTAAGGTTAAACCTTAAGACAAAACTTGACGACTTAATTCAAAGACTTATCCCTAAGACTCAACACTGAGACTTAAACCTAAGATTTAAGACTTAACCCTAAGACTTAGCCCCAAGACTTAAGTCTAAGACTTCAAGTTATGAATTAAACTTTAGACTTAACCCTAAGACTCAAGCCATAAGACTTCACCTTAAGACTTAACCTGAAGACTTAACCTTAAAATTTAACCCTAAGACTGAACCCTAAAATATAACTTGTAAGACTTAACAATAAGACTGAACATTAAGACACAACCTTACGACTTCTACCCTGAGACCTAACCTTGAGACTTAACACTGAGATTTAACCCTAAGACTTAACTTTAAGATGTAACATTCGGACTTAACCTTAAAACTTAACCCTAAGCCTCAACCTTAAGAAGTAACTTGAAGACTTAACCCTGAGAATGAACTCTAAGACTTCAACTTAATAATTAACGCTCAGATATAACCCTCAGGCTTAAACTTAAGAAATAACCCTAAGACTTAACCTTAATATTTAACTTGAAGATGTAACCTTAAGGCTTAACCCTAAACTTAACCCTAAGAGTTAACCTTAAGTGTTGACCTTACAGATTTAACCCTAAGAGTTAACCTTAGGACTTAAACGTTAAGACTTATCCCCAAGACTTAACTCTAAAGAGTTAACCCTAAGACTTCAACTTGTGATTTCAACTTTAGACTGAATGCTAAGACTTAAAATTACGATTTAACATTAAGATTTAACCATAAGACTTAACCCTAAGACTTCAGGTTAAGTTTTAACCTTAAGACTCAACCCTGAGCCTTAGTCGTGAAATTTATCCATAAGACTTATCCCTAAAACTGAAAACTGAGACTTAAACCTAAGATTTAACCTGAAGACTTAACCCTAAAACGTAGCCCTGAGACTTATCCTTGAGCTTTAACCTTGATACTTAATCCTGAGACTTAGCCCTAAGACTTATCCCCAAGACATAACTCTAAGGCTTAACCCTAAGACTGAACCTTAAGGCTCAACCTTAAGACTTAACATTAAGACTTAACCCTGAGACTTAACCATAAGACTTATCCTCAAGATTGTACTCTAAGACTTAACCCCAAGACTTAAGATGAAGACTTAACCCTAAGACTCAATCTATGAGATGTAAACTTAAGACTTAATTAACCCTAAGGCTCAATCTATGAGATGTAAACTTAAGACTTAACCTTTAGGAATTAACCCTGACACTTAAGCTTAAGGCTTAACCCTAAGACTTAAGCTTAAGGTTTAAACTTAAGACTTATCCCTAAGACATAATCCTGAGACTTAACCCTAAGACTTAACCTCAAGTTTAACTTCAAAACTTAACCCTAAGACTGAATCCTAAGACACAACTTGACCACGTAACCCTGAGACTTAACCTTGAGACTTTACCTTGAAATTTAACCCTGGGATTTAACCCTAAGTCTTAATGCTAAGACTTAACTTTAAGATGTACCATTAAGACTTAACCTTAAAGCGTAACCTTAAGATTTACACTCGATACTTAACCCTAAGACTTAACCCTAGGATTTAAACTTAAGGTTAAACCTTAAGACAAAACTTGACGACTTAATTCAAAGACTTATCCCTAAGACTCAACACTGAGACTTAAACCTAAGATTTAAGACTTAACCCTAAGACTTAGCCCCAAGACTTAAGTCTAAGACTTCAAGTTATGAATTAAACTTTAGACTTAACCCTAAGACTCAAGCCATAAGACTTCACCTTAAGACTTAACCTGAAGACTTAACCTTAAAATTTAACCCTAAGACTGAACCCTAAAATATAACTTGTAAGACTTAACAATAAGACTGAACATTAAGACACAACCTTACGACTTCTACCCTGAGACCTAACCTTGAGACTTAACACTGAGATTTAACCCTAAGACTTAACTTTAAGATGTAACATTCGGACTTAACCTTAAAACTTAACCCTAAGCCTCAACCTTAAGAAGTAACTTGAAGACTTAACCCTGAGAATGAACTCTAAGACTTCAACTTAATAATTAACGCTCAGATATAACCCTCAGACTTAAACTTAAGAAATAGCCCTAAGACTTAACCTTAATATTTAACTTGAAGATGTAACCTTAAGGCTTAACCCTAAACTTAACCCTAAGAGTTAACCTTAAGTGTTGACCTTACAGATTTAACCCTAAGAGTTAACCTTAGGACTGATACGTTAAGACTTAACCCTAAGACTTATCCCCAAGACTTAACTCTAAAGAGTTAACCCTAAGACTTCAACTTGTGATTTAAACTTTAGACTGAACGCTAAGACTTAAAATTTTGATTTAACATTAAGATTTAACCATAAGACTTAACCCTAAGACTTCAGGTTAAGTTTTAACCTTAAGACTCAACCCTGAGACTTAGTCGTGAAATTTATCCATAAGACTTATCCCTAAAACTGAAAACTGAGACTTAAACCTAAGATTTAACCTGAAGACTTAACCCTAAAACGTAGCCCTGAGACTTATCCTTGAGCTTTAACCTTGATACTTAATCCTGAGACTTAGCCCTAAGACTTATCCCCAAGACATAACTCTAAGGCTTAACCCTAAGACTTAACCTTAAGGCTCAACCTTAAGACTTAACATTAAGACTTAACCCTGAGACTTAACCATAAGACTTATCCTCAAGATTGTACTCTAAGACTTAACCCTAAGACTTAAGATGAAGACTTAACCCTAAGACTCAATCTATGAGATGTAAACTTAAGACTTAATTAACCCTAAGACTCAATCTATGAGATGTAAACTTAAGACTTAACCTTTAGGAATTAACCCTGACACTTAAGCTTAAGGCTTAACCCTAAGACTTAAGCTTAAGGTTTAAACTTAAGACTTATCCCTAAGACATAATCCTGAGACTTAACCCTAAGACTTAACCTCAAGTTTAACTTCAAAACTTAACCCTAAGACTGAATCCTAAGACACAACTTGACCACGTAACCCTGAGACTTAACCTTGAGACTTTACCTTGAAATTTAACCCTGGGATTTAACCCTAAGTCTTAATGCTAAGACTTAACTTTAAGATGTACCATTAAGACTTAACCTTAAAGCGTAACCTTAAGATTTACACTCAATACTTAACCCTAAGACTTAACCCTAGGATTTAAACTTAAGGTTAAACCTTAAGACAAAACTTGAAGACTTAATTCAAAGACTTATCCCTAAGACTCAACACTGAGACTTAAACCTAAGATTTAAGACTTAACCCTAAGACTTAGCCCCAAGACTTAAGTCTAAGACTTCAAGTTATGAATAAAACTTTAGACTTAACCCTAAGACTCAAGCCATAAGACTTCACCTTAAGACTTAACCTGAAGACTTAACCTTAAAATTTAACCCTAAGACTGAACCCTAAAATATAACTTTTAAGGCTTAACAATAAGACTGAACATTAAGACACAACCTTACGACTTCTACCCTGAGACCTAACCTTGAGACTTAACACTGAGATTTAACCCTAAGACTTAACTTTAAGATGTAACATTCGGACTTAACCTTAAAACTTAACCCTAAGCCTCAACCTTAAGAAGTAACTTGAAGACTTAACCCTGAGAATGAACTCTAAGACTTCAACTTAATAATTAACGCTCAGATATAACCCTCAGGCTTAAACTTAAGAAATAGCCCTAAGACTTAACCTTAATATTTAACTTTAAGATGTAACCTTAAGGCTTAACCCTAAACTTAACCCTAAGAGTTAACCTTAAGTGTTGACCTTACAGATTTAACCCTAAGAGTTAACCTTAGGACTTAAACGTTAAGACTTATCCCCAAGACTTAACTCTAAAGAGTTAACCCTAAGACTTCAGCTTGTGATTTCAACTTCAGACTGAACGCTAAGACTTAAAATTACAATTTAACATTAAGATTTAACCATAAGACTTAACCCTAAGACTTCAGGTTAAGTTTTAACCTTAAGACTCAACCCTGAGACTTAGTCGTGAAATTTATCCATAAGACTTATCCCTAAAACTGAAAACTGAGACTTAAACCTAAGATTTAACCTGAAGACTTAACCCTAAAACGTAGCCCTGAGACTTATCCTTGAGCTTTAACCTTGATACTTAATCGTGAGACTTAGCCCTAAGACTTATCCCCAAGACATAACTCTAAGGCTTAACCCTAAGACTTAACCTTAAGGCTCAACCTTAAGACTTAACATTAAGACTTAACCCTGAGACTTAACCATAAGACTTATCCTCAAGATTGTACTCTAAGACTTAACCCTAAGACTTAAGATGAAGACTTAACCCTAAGACTCAATCTATGAGATGTAAACTTAAGACTTAATTAACCCTAAGACTCAATCTATGAGATGTAAACTTAAGACTTAACCTTTAGGAATTAACCCTGACACTTAACCTTAAGGCTTAACCCTAAGACTTAAGCTTAAGGTTTAAACTTAAGACTTATCCCTAAGACATAATCCTGAGACTTAACCCTAAGACTTAACCTCAAGTTTAACTTCAAAACTTAACCCTAAGACTGAATCCTAAGACACAACTTGACCACGTAACCCTGAGACTTAACCTTGAGACTTTACCTTGAAATTTAACCCTGGGATTTAACCCTAAGTCTTAATGCTAAGACTTAACTTTAAGATGTACCATTAAGACTTAACCTTAAAGCGTAACCTTAAGATTTACACTCGATACTTAACCCTAAGACTTAACCCTAGGATTTAAACTTAAGGTTAAACCTTAAGACAAAACTTGACGACTTAATTCAAAGACTTATCCCTAAGACTCAACACTGAGACTTAAACCTAAGATTTAAGACTTAGCCCCAAGACTTAAGTCTAAGACTTCAAGTTATGAATAAAACTTTAGACTTAACCCTAAGACTCAAGCCATAAGACTTCACCTTAAGACTTAACCCTAAGACTTAACCTTAAAATTTAACCCTAAGACTGAACCCTAAAATATAACTTGTAAGACTTAACAATAAGACTGAACATTAAGACACAACCTTACGACTTCTACCCTGAGACCTAACCTTGAGACTTAACACTGAGATTTAACCCTAAGACTTAACTTTAAGATGTAACATTCGGACTTAACCTTAAAACTTAACCCTAAGCCTCAACCTTAAGAAGTAACTTGAAGACTTAACCCTGAGAATGAACTCTAAGACTTCAACTTAATAATTAACGCTCAGATATAACCCTCAGGCTTAAACTTAAGAAATAACCCTAAGACTTAACCTTAATATTTAACTTGAAGATGTAACCTTAAGGCTTAACCCTAAACTTAACCCTAAGAGTTAACCTTAAGTGTTGACCTTACAGATTTAACCCTAAGAGTTAACCTTAGGACTTAAACGTTAAGACTTATCCCCAAGACTTAACTCTAAAGAGTTAACCCTAAGACTTCAGCTTGTGATTTAAACTTTAGACTGAACGCTAAGACTTAAAATTACGATTTAACATTAAGATTTAACCATAAGACTTAACCGTAAGACTTCAGGTTAAGTTTTAACCTTAAGACTCAACCCTGAGCCTTAGTCGTGAAATTTATCCATAAGACTTATCCCTAAAACTGAAAACTGAGACTTAAACCTAAGATTTAACCTGAAGACTTAACCCTAAAACGTAGCCCTGAGACTTATCCTTGAGCTTTAACCTTGATACTTAATCCTGAGACTTAGCCCTAAGACTTATCCCCAAGACATAACTCTAAGGCTTAACCCTAAGACTTAACCTTAAGGCTCAACCTTAAGACTTAACATTAAGACTTAACCCTGAGACTTAACCATAAGACTTATCCTCAAGATTGTACTCTAAGACTTAACCCTAAGACTTAAGATGAAGACTTAACCCTAAGACTCAATCTATGAGATGTAAACTTAAGACTTAATTAACCCTAAGACTCAATCTATGAGATGTAAACTTAAGACTTAACCTTTAGGAATTAACCCTGACACTTAACCTTAAGGCTTAACCCTAAGACTTAAGCTTAAGGTTTAAACTTAAGACTTATCCCTAAGACATAATCCTGAGACTTAACCCTAAGACTTAACCTCAAGTTTAACTTCAAAACTTAACCCTAAGACTGAATCCTAAGACACAACTTGACCACGTAACCCTGAGACTTAACCTTGAGACTTTACCTTGAAATTTAACCCTGGGATTTAACCCTAAGTCTTAATGCTAAGACTTAACTTTAAGATGTACCATTAAGACTTAACCTTAAAGCGTAACCTTAAGATTTACACTCGATACTTAACCCTAAGACTTAACCCTACGATTTAAACTTAAGGTTAAACCTTAAGACAAAACTTGACGACTTCATTCAAAGACTTATCCCTAAGACTCAACACTGAGACTTAAACCTAAGATTTAAGACTTAACCCTAAGACTTAGCCCCAAGACTTAAGTCTAAGACTTCAAGTTATGAATAAAACTTTAGACTTAACCCTAAGACTCAAGCCATAAGACTTCACCTTAAGACTTAACCTGAAGACTTAACCTTAAAATTTAACCCTAAGACTGAACCCTAAAATATAACTTTTAAGACTTAACAATAAGACTGAACATTAAGACACAACCTTACGACTTCTACCCTGAGACCTAACCTTGAGACTTAACACTGAGATTTAACCCTAAGACTTAACTTTAAGATGTAACATTCGGACTTAACCTTAAAACTTAACCCTAAGCCTCAACCTTAAGAAGTAACTTGAAGACTTAACCCTGAGAATGAACTCTAAGACTTCAACTTAATAATTAACGCTCAGATATAACCCTCAGGCTTAAACTTAAGAAATAACCCTAAGACTTAACCTTAATATTTAACTTTAAGATGTAACCTTAAGGCTTAACCCTAAACTTAACCTTAAGAGTTAACCTTAAGTGTTGACCTTACAGATTTAACCCTAAGAGTTAACCTTAGGACTGAAACGTTAAGACTTATCCCCAAGACTTAACTCTAAAGAGTTAACCCTAAGACTTCAACTTGTGATTTCAACTTTAGACTGAACGCTAAGACTTAAAATTACGATTTAACATTAAGGTTTAACCATAAGACTTAACCCTAAGACTTCAGGTTAAGTTTTAACCTTAAGACTCAACCCTGAGCCTTAGTCGTGAAATTTATCCATAAGACTTATCCCTAAAACTGAAAACTGAGACTTAAACCTAAGATTTAACCTGAAGACTTAACCCTAAAACGTAGCCCTGAGACTTATCCTTGAGCTTTAACCTTGATACTTAATCCTGAGACTTAGCCCTAAGACTTATCCCCAAGACATAACTCTAAGGCTTAACCCTAAGACTGAACCTTAAGGCTCAACCTTAAGACTTAACATTAAGACTTAACCCTGAGACTTAACCATAAGACTTATCCTCAAGATTGTACTCTAAGACTTAACCCTAAGACTTAAGATGAAGACTTAACCCTAAGACTCAATCTATGAGATGTAAACTTAAGACTTAATTAACCCTAAGACTCAATCTATGAGATGTAAACTTAAGACTTAACCTTTAGGAATTAACCCTGACACTTAAGCTTAAGGCTTAACCCTAAGACTTAAGCTTAAGGTTTAAACTTAAGACTTATCCCTAAGACATAATCCTGAGACTTAACCCTAAGACTTAACCTCAAGTTTAACTTCAAAACTTAACCCTAAGACTGAATCCTAAGACACAACTTGACCACGTAACCCTGAGACTTAACCTTGAGACTTTACCTTGAAATTTAACCCTGGGATTTAACCCTAAGTCTTAATGCTAAGACTTAACTTTAAGATGTACCATTAAGACTTAACCTTAAAGCGTAACCTTAAGATTTACACTCAATACTTAACCCTAAGACTTAACCCTAGGATTTAAACTTAAGGTTAAACCTTAAGACAAAACTTGAAGACTTAATTCAAAGACTTATCCCTAAGACTCAACACTGAGACTTAAACCTAAGATTTAAGACTTAACCCTAAGACTTAGCCCCAAGACTTAAGTCTAAGACTTCAAGTTATGAATAAAACTTTAGACTTAACCCTAAGACTCAAGCCATAAGACTTCACCTTAAGACTTAACCTGAAGACTTAACCTTAAAATTTAACCCTAAGACTGAACCCTAAAATATAACTTTTAAGGCTTAACAATAAGACTGAACATTAAGACACAACCTTACGACTTCTACCCTGAGACCTAACCTTGAGACTTAACACTGAGATTTAACCCTAAGACTTAACTTTAAGATGTAACATTCGGACTTAACCTTAAAACTTAACCCTAAGCCTCAACCTTAAGAAGTAACTTGAAGACTTAACCCTGAGACTTAACCATAAGACTTATCCTCAAGATTGTACTCTAAGACTTAACCCTAAGACTTAAGATGAAGACTTAACCCTAAGACTCAATCTATGAGATGTAAACTTAAGACTTAATTAACCCTAAGGCTCAATCTATGAGATGTAAACTTAAGACTTAACCTTTAGGAATTAACCCTGACACTTAAGCTTAAGGCTTAACCCTAAGACTTAAGCTTAAGGTTTAAACTTAAGACTTATCCCTAAGACATAATCCTGAGACTTAACCCTAAGACTTAACCTCAAGTTTAACTTCAAAACTTAACCCTAAGACTGAATCCTAAGACACAACTTGACCACGTAACCCTGAGACTTAACCTTGAGACTTTACCTTGAAATTTAACCCTGGGATTTAACCCTAAGTCTTAATGCTAAGACTTAACTTTAAGATGTACCATTAAGACTTAACCTTAAAGCGTAACCTTAAGATTTACACTCGATACTTAACCCTAAGACTTAACCCTAGGATTTAAACTTAAGGTTAAACCTTAAGACAAAACTTGAAGACTTCATTCAAAGACTTATCCCTAAGACTCAACACTGAGACTTAAACCTATGATTTAAGACTTAACCCTAAGACTTAGCCCCAAGACTTAAGTCTAAGACTTCAACTTATGAATTAAACTTTAGACTTAACCCTAAGACTCAAGCCATAAGACTTCACCTTAAGACTTAACCTGAAGACTTAACCTTAAAATTTAACCCTAAGACTGAACCCTAAAATATAACTTTTAAGGCTTAACAATAAGACTGAACATTAAGACACAACCTTACGACTTCTACCCTGAGACCTAACCTTGAGACTTAACACTGAGATTTAACCCTAAGACTTAACTTTAAGATGTAACATTCGGACTTAACCTTAAAACTTAACCCTAAGCCTCAACCTTAAGAAGTAACTTGAAGACTTAACCCTGAGAATGAACTCTAAGACTTCAACTTAATAATTAACGCTCAGATATAACCCTCAGGCTTAAACTTAAGAAATAGCCCTAAGACTTAACCTTAATATTTAACTTTAAGATGTAACCTTAAGGCTTAACCCTAAACTTAACCCTAAGAGTTAACCTTAAGTGTTGACCTTACAGATTTAACCCTAAGAGTTAACCTTAGGACTTAAACGTTAAGACTTATCCCCAAGACTTAACTCTAAAGAGTTAACCCTAAGACTTCAGCTTGTGATTTCAACTTCAGACTGAACGCTAAGACTTAAAATTACAATTTAACATTAAGATTTAACCATAAGACTTAACCCTAAGACTTCAGGTTAAGTTTTAACCTTAAGACTCAACCCTGAGACTTAGTCGTGAAATTTATCCATAAGACTTATCCCTAAAACTGAAAACTGAGACTTAAACCTAAGATTTAACCTGAAGACTTAACCCTAAAACGTAGCCCTGAGACTTATCCTTGAGCTTTAACCTTGATACTTAATCGTGAGACTTAGCCCTAAGACTTATCCCCAAGACATAACTCTAAGGCTTAACCCTAAGACTTAACCTTAAGGCTCAACCTTAAGACTTAACATTAAGACTTAACCCTGAGACTTAACCATAAGACTTATCCTCAAGATTGTACTCTAAGACTTAACCCTAAGACTTAAGATGAAGACTTAACCCTAAGACTCAATCTATGAGATGTAAACTTAAGACTTAATTAACCCTAAGACTCAATCTATGAGATGTAAACTTAAGACTTAACCTTTAGGAATTAACCCTGACACTTAACCTTAAGGCTTAACCCTAAGACTTAAGCTTAAGGTTTAAACTTAAGACTTATCCCTAAGACATAATCCTGAGACTTAACCCTAAGACTTAACCTCAAGTTTAACTTCAAAACTTAACCCTAAGACTGAATCCTAAGACACAACTTGACCACGTAACCCTGAGACTTAACCTTGAGACTTTACCTTGAAATTTAACCCTGGGATTTAACCCTAAGTCTTAATGCTAAGACTTAACTTTAAGATGTACCATTAAGACTTAACCTTAAAGCGTAACCTTAAGATTTACACTCGATACTTAACCCTAAGACTTAACCCTAGGATTTAAACTTAAGGTTAAACCTTAAGACAAAACTTGACGACTTAATTCAAAGACTTATCCCTAAGACTCAACACTGAGACTTAAACCTAAGATTTAAGACTTAACCCTAAGACTTAGCCCCAAGACTTAAGTCTAAGACTTCAAGTTATGAATAAAACTTTAGACTTAACCCTAAGACTCAAGCCATAAGACTTCACCTTAAGACTTAACCCTAAGACTTAACCTTAAAATTTAACCCTAAGACTGAACCCTAAAATATAACTTGTAAGACTTAACAATAAGACTGAACATTAAGACACAACCTTACGACTTCTACCCTGAGACCTAACCTTGAGACTTAACACTGAGATTTAACCCTAAGACTTAACTTTAAGATGTAACATTCGGACTTAACCTTAAAACTTAACCCTAAGCCTCAACCTTAAGAAGTAACTTGAAGACTTAACCCTGAGAATGAACTCTAAGACTTCAACTTAATAATTAACGCTCAGATATAACCCTCAGGCTTAAACTTAAGAAATAACCCTAAGACTTAACCTTAATATTTAACTTGAAGATGTAACCTTAAGGCTTAACCCTAAACTTAACCCTAAGAGTTAACCTTAAGTGTTGACCTTACAGATTTAACCCTAAGAGTTAACCTTAGGACTTAAACGTTAAGACTTATCCCCAAGACTTAACTCTAAAGAGTTAACCCTAAGACTTCAGCTTGTGATTTAAACTTTAGACTGAACGCTAAGACTTAAAATTACGATTTAACATTAAGATTTAACCATAAGACTTAACCGTAAGACTTCAGGTTAAGTTTTAACCTTAAGACTCAACCCTGAGCCTTAGTCGTGAAATTTATCCATAAGACTTATCCCTAAAACTGAAAACTGAGACTTAAACCTAAGATTTAACCTGAAGACTTAACCCTAAAACGTAGCCCTGAGACTTATCCTTGAGCTTTAACCTTGATACTTAATCCTGAGACTTAGCCCTAAGACTTATCCCCAAGACATAACTCTAAGGCTTAACCCTAAGACTTAACCTTAAGGCTCAACCTTAAGACTTAACATTAAGACTTAACCCTGAGACTTAACCATAAGACTTATCCTCAAGATTGTACTCTAAGACTTAACCCTAAGACTTAAGATGAAGACTTAACCCTAAGACTCAATCTATGAGATGTAAACTTAAGACTTAATTAACCCTAAGACTCAATCTATGAGATGTAAACTTAAGACTTAACCTTTAGGAATTAACCCTGACACTTAACCTTAAGGCTTAACCCTAAGACTTAAGCTTAAGGTTTAAACTTAAGACTTATCCCTAAGACATAATCCTGAGACTTAACCCTAAGACTTAACCTCAAGTTTAACTTCAAAACTTAACCCTAAGACTGAATCCTAAGACACAACTTGACCACGTAACCCTGAGACTTAACCTTGAGACTTTACCTTGAAATTTAACCCTGGGATTTAACCCTAAGTCTTAATGCTAAGACTTAACTTTAAGATGTACCATTAAGACTTAACCTTAAAGCGTAACCTTAAGATTTACACTCGATACTTAACCCTAAGACTTAACCCTACGATTTAAACTTAAGGTTAAACCTTAAGACAAAACTTGAAGACTTAATTCAAAGACTTATCCCTAAGACTCAACACTGAGACTTAAACCTAAGATTTAAGACTTAACCCTAAGACTTAGCCCCAAGACTTAAGTCTAAGACTTCAAGTTATGAATAAAACTTTAGACTTAACCCTAAGACTCAAGCCATAAGACTTCACCTTAAGACTTAACCTGAAGACTTAACCTTAAAATTTAACCCTAAGACTGAACCCTAAAATATAACTTTTAAGACTTAACAATAAGACTGAACATTAAGACACAACCTTACGACTTCTACCCTGAGACCTAACCTTGAGACTTAACACTGAGATTTAACCCTAAGACTTAACTTTAAGATGTAACATTCGGACTTAACCTTAAAACTTAACCCTAAGCCTCAACCTTAAGAAGTAACTTGAAGACTTAACCCTGAGAATGAACTCTAAGACTTCAACTTAATAATTAACGCTCAGATATAACCCTCAGGCTTAAACTTAAGAAATAACCCTAAGACTTAACCTTAATATTTAACTTTAAGATGTAACCTTAAGGCTTAACCCTAAACTTAACCTTAAGAGTTAACCTTAAGTGTTGACCTTACAGATTTAACCCTAAGAGTTAACCTTAGGACTGAAACGTTAAGACTTATCCCCAAGACTTAACTCTAAAGAGTTAACCCTAAGACTTCAACTTGTGATTTCAACTTTAGACTGAACGCTAAGACTTAAAATTACGATTTAACATTAAGGTTTAACCATAAGACTTAACCCTAAGACTTCAGGTTAAGTTTTAACCTTAAGACTCAACCCTGAGCCTTAGTCGTGAAATTTATCCATAAGACTTATCCCTAAAACTGAAAACTGAGACTTAAACCTAAGATTTAACCTGAAGACTTAACCCTAAAACGTAGCCCTGAGACTTATCCTTGAGCTTTAACCTTGATACTTAATCCTGAGACTTAGCCCTAAGACTTATCCCCAAGACATAACTCTAAGGCTTAACCCTAAGACTGAACCTTAAGGCTCAACCTTAAGACTTAACATTAAGACTTAACCCTGAGACTTAACCATAAGACTTATCCTCAAGATTGTACTCTAAGACTTAACCCCAAGACTTAAGATGAAGACTTAACCCTAAGACTCAATCTATGAGATGTAAACTTAAGACTTAATTAACCCTAAGGCTCAATCTATGAGATGTAAACTTAAGACTTAACCTTTAGGAATTAACCCTGACACTTAACCTTAAGGCTTAACCCTAAGACTTAAGCTTAAGGTTTAAACTTAAGACTTATCCCTAAGACATAATCCTGAGACTTAACCCTAAGACTTAACCTCAAGTTTAACTTCAAAACTTAACCCTAAGACTGAATCCTAAGACACAACTTGACCACGTAACCCTGAGACTTAACCTTGAGACTTTACCTTGAAATTTAACCCTGGGATTTAACCCTAAGTCTTAATGCTAAGACTTAACTTTAAGATGTACCATTAAGACTTAACCTTAAAGCGTAACCTTAAGATTTACACTCGATACTTAACCCTAAGACTTAACCCTAGGATTTAAACTTAAGGTTAAACCTTAAGACAAAACTTGAAGACTTCATTCAAAGACTTATCCCTAAGACTCAACACTGAGACTTAAACCTAAGATTTAAGACTTAACCCTAAGACTTAGCCCCAAGACTTAAGTCTAAGACTTCAACTTATGAATTAAACTTTAGACTTAACCCTAAGACTCAAGCCATAAGACTTCACCTTAAGACTTAACCCTAAGACTTAACCTTAAAATTTAACCCTAAGACTGAACCCTAAAATATAACTTGTAAGACTTAACAATAAGACTGAACATTAAGACACAACCTTACGACTTCTACCCTGAGACCTACCCTTGAGACTTAACACTGAGATTTAACCCTAAGACTTAACTTTAAGATGTAACATTCGGACTTAACCTTAAAACTTAACCCTAAGCCTCAACCTTAAGAAGTAACTTGAAGACTTAACCCTGAGAATGAACTCTAAGACTTCAACTTAATAATTAACGCTCAGATATAACCCTCAGGCTTAAACTTAAGAAATAACCCTAAGACTTAACCTTAATATTTAACTTTAAGATGTAACCTTAAGGCTTAACCCTAAACTTAACCCTAAGAGTTAACCTTAAGTGTTGACCTTACAGATTTAACCCTAAGAGTTAACCTTAGGACTTAAACGTTAAGACTTATCCCCAAGACTTAACTCTAAAGAGTTAACCCTAAGACTTCAACTTGTGATTTCAACTTTAGACTGAATGCTAAGACTTAAAATTACGATTTAACATTAAGATTTAACCATAAGACTTAACCCTAAGACTTCAGGTTAAGTTTTAACCTTAAGACTCAACCCTGAGCCTTAGTCGTGAAATTTATCCATAAGACTTATCCCTAAAACTGAAAACTGAGACTTAAACCTAAGATTTAACCTGAAGACTTAACCCTAAAACGTAGCCCTGAGACTTATCCTTGAGCTTTAACCTTGATACTTAATCCTGAGACTTAGCCCTAAGACTTATCCCCAAGACATAACTCTAAGGCTTAACCCTAAGACTGAACCTTAAGGCTCAACCTTAAGACTTAACATTAAGACTTAACCCTGAGACTTAACCATAAGACTTATCCTCAAGATTGTACTCTAAGACTTAACCCTAAGACTTAAGATGAAGACTTAACCCTAAGACTCAATCTATGAGATGTAAACTTAAGACTTAATTAACCCTAAGACTCAATCCATGAGATGTAAACTTAAGACTTAACCTTTAGGAATTAACCCTGACACTTAACCTTAAGGCTTAACCCTAAGACTTAAGCTTAAGGTTTAAACTTAAGACTTATCCCTAAGACATAATCCTGAGACTTAACCCTAAGACTTAACCTCAAGTTTAACTTCAAAACTTAACCCTAAGACTGAATCCTAAGACACAACTTGACCACGTAACCCTGAGACTTAACCTTGAGACTTTACCTTGAAATTTAACCCTGGGATTTAACCCTAAGTCTTAATGCTAAGACTTAACTTTAAGATGTACCATTAAGACTTAACCTTAAAGCGTAACCTTAAGATTTACACTCGATACTTAACCCTAAGACTTAACCCTAGGATTTAAACTTAAGGTTAAACCTTAAGACAAAACTTGAAGACTTCATTCAAAGACTTATCCCTAAGACTCAACACTGAGACTTAAACCTAAGATTTAAGACTTAACCCTAAGACTTAGCCCCAAGACTTAAGTCTAAGACTTAAACTTATGAATTAAACTTTAGACTTAACCCTAAGACTCAAGCCATAAGACTTCACCTTAAGACTTAACCCTAAGACTTAACCTTAAAATTTAACCCTAAGACTGAACCCTAAAATATAACTTGTAAGACTTAACAATAAGACTGAACATTAAGACACAACCTTACGACTTCTACCCTGAGACCTAACCTTGAGACTTAACACTGAGATTTAACCCTAAGACTTAACTTTAAGATGTAACATTCGGACTTAACCTTAAAACTTAACCCTAAGCCTCAACCTTAAGAAGTAACTTGAAGACTTAACCCTGAGAATGAACTCTAAGACTTCAACTTAATAATTAACGCTCAGATATAACCCTCAGACTTAAACTTAAGAAATAGCCCTAAGACTTAACCTTAATATTTAACTTTAAGATGTAACCTTAAGGCTTAACCCTAAACTTAACCCTAAGAGTTAACCTTAAGTGTTGACCTTACAGATTTAACCCTAAGAGTTAACCTTAGGACTTAAACGTTAAGACTTATCCCCAAGACTTAACTCTAAAGAGTTAACCCTAAGACTTCAACTTGTGATTTCAACTTTAGACTGAACGATAAGACTTAAAATTACGATTTAACATTAAGATTTAACCATAAGACTTAACCCTAAGACTTCAGGTTAAGTTTTAACCTTAAGACTCAACCCTGAGACTTAGTCGTGAAATTTATCCATAAGACTTATCCCTAAAACTGAAAACTGAGACTTAAACCTAAGATTTAACCTGAAGACTTAACCCTAAAACGTAGCCCTGAGACTTATCCTTGAGCTTTAACCTTGATACTTAATCCTGAGACTTAGCCCTAAGACTTATCCCCAAGACATAACTCTAAGGCTTAACCCTAAGACTGAACCTTAAGGCTCAATCTTAAGACTTAACATTAAGACTTAACCCTGAGACTTAACCATAAGACTTATCCTCAAGATTGTACTCTAAGACTTAACCCTAAGACTTAAGATGAAGACTTAACCCTAAGACTCAATCTATGAGATGTAAACTTAAGACTTAATTAACCCTAAGACTCAATCCATGAGATGTAAACTTAAGACTTAACCTTTAGGAATTAACCCTGACACTTAACCTTAAGGCTTAACCCTAAGACTTAAGCTTAAGGTTTAAACTTAAGACTTATCCCTAAGACATAATCCTGAGACTTAACCCTAAGACTTAACCTCAAGTTTAACTTCAAAACTTAACCCTAAGACTGAATCCTAAGACACAACTTGACCACGTAACCCTGAGACTTAACCTTGAGACTTTACCTTGAAATTTAACCCTGGGATTTAACCCTAAGTCTTAATGCTAAGACTTAACTTTAAGATGTACCATTAAGACTTAACCTTAAAGCGTAACCTTAAGATTTACACTCGATACTTAACCCTAAGACTTAACCCTAGGATTTAAACTTAAGGTTAAACCTTAAGACAAAACTTGACGACTTCATTCAAAGACTTATCCCTAAGACTCAACACTGAGACTTAAACCTAAGATTTAAGACTTAACCCTAAGACTTAGCCCCAAGACTTAAGTCTAAGACTTAAACTTATGAATTAAACTTTAGACTTAACCCTAAGACTCAAGCCATAAGACTTCACCTTAAGACTTAACCCTAAGACTTAACCTTAAAATTTAACCCTAAGACTGAACCCTAAAATATAACTTGTAAGACTTAACAATAAGACTGAACATTAAGACACAACCTTACGACTTCTACCCTGAGACCTAACCTTGAGACTTAACACTGAGATTTAACCCTAAGACTTAACTTTAAGATGTAACATTCGGACTTAACCTTAAAACTTAACCCTAAGCCTCAACCTTAAGAAGTAACTTGAAGACTTAACCCTGAGAATGAACTCTAAGACTTCAACTTAATAATTAACGCTCAGATATAACCCTCAGACTTAAACTTAAGAAATAGCCCTAAGACTTAACCTTAATATTTAACTTTAAGATGTAACCTTAAGGCTTAACCCTAAACTTAACCCTAAGAGTTAACCTTAAGTGTTGACCTTACAGATTTAACCCTAAGAGTTAACCTTAGGACTTAAACGTTAAGACTTATCCCCAAGACTTAACTCTAAAGAGTTAACCCTAAGACTTCAACTTGTGATTTCAACTTTAGACTGAACGCTAAGACTTAAAATTACGATTTAACATTAAGGTTTAACCATAAGACTTAACCCTAAGACTTCAGGTTAAGTTTTAACCTTAAGACTCAACCCTGAGACTTAGTCGTGAAATTTATCCATAAGACTTATCCCTAAAACTGAAAACTGAGACTTAAACCTAAGATTTAACCTGAAGACTTAACCCTAAAACGTAGCCCTGAGACTTATCCTTGAGCTTTAACCTTGATACTTAATCCTGAGACTTAGCCCTAAGACTTATCCCCAAGACATAACTCTAAGGCTTAACCCTAAGACTGAACCTTAAGGCTCAACCTTAAGACTTAACATTAAGACTTAACCCTGAGACTTAACCATAAGACTTATCCTCAAGATTGTACTCTAAGACTTAACCCTTACCTAAGACTTAAGATGAAGACTTAACCCTAAGACTCAATCTATGAGATGTAAACTTAAGACTTAATTAACCCTAAGACTCAATCCATGAGATGTAAACTTAAGACTTAACCTTTAGGAATTAACCCTGACACTTAACCTTAAGGCTTAACCCTAAGACTTAAGCTTAAGGTTTAAACTTAAGACTTATCCCTAAGACATAATCCTGAGACTTAACCCTAAGACTTAACCTCAAGTTTAACTTCAAAACTTAACCCTAAGACTGAATCCTAAGACACAACTTGACCACGTATCCCTGAGACTTAACCTTGAGACTTTACCTTGAAATTTAACCCTGGGATTTAACCCTAAGTCTTAATGCTAAGACTTAACTTTAAGATGTACCATTAAGACTTAACCTTAAAGCGTAACCTTAAGATTTACACTCGATACTTAACCCTAAGACTTAACCCTAGGATTTAAACTTAAGGTTAAACCTTAAGACAAAACTTGAAGACTTAATTCAAAGACTTATCCCTAAGACTCAACACTGAGACTTAAACCTAAGATTTAAGACTTAACCCTAAGACTTAGCCCCAAGACTTAAGTCTAAGACTTCAACTTATGAATTAAACTTTAGACTTAACCCTAAGACTCAAGCCATAAGACTTCACCTTAAGACTTAACCCTAAGACTTAACCTTAAAATTTAACCCTAAGACTGAACCCTAAAATATAACTTGTAAGACTTAACAATAAGACTGAACATTAAGACACAACCTTACGACTTCTACCCTGAGACCTAACCTTGAGACTTAACACTGAGATTTAACCCTAAGACTTAACTTTAAGATGTAACATTCGGACTTAACCTTAAAACTTAACCCTAAGCCTCAACCTTAAGAAGTAACTTGAAGACTTAACCCTGAGAATGAACTCTAAGACTTCAACTTAATAATTAACGCTCAGATATAACCCTCAGACTTAAACTTAAGAAATAGCCCTAAGACTTAACCTTAATATTTAACTTGAAGATGTAACCTTAAGGCTTAACCCTAAACTTAACCCTAAGAGTTAACCTTAAGTGTTGACCTTACAGATTTAACCCTAAGAGTTAACCTTAGGACTTAAACGTTAAGACTTATCCCCAAGACTTAACTCTAAAGAGTTAACCCTAAGACTTCAACTTGTGATTTCAACTTTAGACTGAACGCTAAGACTTAAAATTACGATTTAACATTAAGGTTTAACCATAAGACTTAACCCTAAGACTTCAGGTTAAGTTTTAACCTTAAGACTCAACGCTGAGCCTTAGTCGTGAAATTTATCCATAAGACTTATCCCTAAAACTGAAAACTGAGACTTAAACCTAAGATTTAACCTGAAGACTTAACCCTAAAACGTAGCCCTGAGACTTATCCTTGAGCTTTAACCTTGATACTTAATCCTGAGACTTAGCCCTAAGACTTATCCCCAAGACATAACTCTAAGGCTTAACCCTAAGACTGAACCTTAAGGCTCAACCTTAAGACTTAACATTAAGACTTAACCCTGAGACTTAACCATAAGACTTATCCTCAAGATTGTACTCTAAGACTTAACCCTAAGACTTAAGATGAAGACTTAACCCTAAGACTCAATCTATGAGATGTAAACTTAAGACTTAATTAACCCTAAGACTCAATCTATGAGATGTAAACTTAAGACTTAACCTTTAGGAATTAACCCTGACACTTAACCTTAAGGCTTAACCCTAAGACTTAAGCTTAAGGTTTAAACTTAAGACTTATCCCTAAGACATAATCCTGAGACTTAACCCTAAGACTTAACCTCAAGTTTAACTTCAAAACTTAACCCTAAGACTGAATCCTAAGACACAACTTGACCACGTAACCCTGAGACTTAACCTTGAGACTTTACCTTGAAATTTAACCCTGGGATTTAACCCTAAGTCTTAATGCTAAGACTTAACTTTAAGATGTACCATTAAGACTTAACCTTAAAGCGTAACCTTAAGATTTACACTCGATACTTAACCCTAAGACTTAACCCTAGGATTTAAACTTAAGGTTAAACCTTAAGACAAAACTTGAAGACTTAATTCAAAGACTTATCCCTAAGACTCAACACTGAGACTTAAACCTAAGATTTAAGACTTAACCCTAAGACTTAGCCCCAAGACTTAAGTCTAAGACTTCAACTTATGAATTAAACTTTAGACTTAACCCTAAGACTCAAGCCATAAGACTGCACCTTAAGAGTTAACCTGAAGACTTAACCTTAAAATTTAACCCTAAGACTGAACCCTAAAATATAACTTTTAAGACTTAACAATAAGACTGAACATTAAGACACAACCTTACGACTTCTACCCTGAGACCTAACCGTGAGACTTAACACTGAGATTTAACCCTAAGACTTAACTTTAAGATGTAACATTCGGACTTAACCTTAAAACTTAACCCTAAGCCTCAACCTTAAGAAGTAACTTGAAGACTTAACCCTGAGAATGAACTCTAAGACTTCAACTTAATAATTAACGCTCAGATATAACCCTCAGGCTTAAACTTAAGAAATAACCCTAAGACTTAACCTTAATATTTAACTTTAAGATGTAACCTTAAGGCTTAACCCTAAACTTAACCCTAAGAGTTAACCTTAAGTGTTGACCTTACAGATTTAACCCTAAGAGTTAACCTTAGGACTGAAACGTTAAGACTTAACCCTAAGACTTATCCCCAAGACTTAACTCTAAAGAGTTAACCCTAAGACTTCAACTTGTGATTTCAACTTTAGACTGAACGCTAAGACTTAAAATTACGATTTAACATTAAGATTTAACCATAAGACTTAACCCTAAGACTTCAGGTTAAGTTTTAACCTTAAGACTCAACCCTGAGACTTAGTCGTGAAATTTATCCATAAGACTTATCCCTAAAACTGAAAACTGAGACTTAAACCTAAGATTTAACCCGAAGACTTAACCCTAAAACGTAGCCCTGAGACTTATCCTTGAGCTTTAACCTTGATACTTAATCCTGAGACTTAGCCCTAAGACTTATCCCCAAGACATAACTCTAAGGCTTAACCCTAAGACTTAACCTTAAGGCTCAACCTTAAGACTTAACATTAAGACTTAACCCTGAGACTTAACCATAAGACTTATCCTCAAGATTGTACTCTAAGACTTAACCCTAAGACTTAAGATGAAGACTTAACCCTAAGACTCAATCTATGAGATGTAAACTTAAGACTTAATTAACCCTAAGGCTCAATCTATGAGATGTAAACTTAAGACTTAACCTTTAGGAATTAACCCTGACACTTAACCTTAAGGCTTAACCCTAAGACTTAAGCTTAAGGTTTAAACTTAAGACTTATCCCTAAGACATAATCCTGAGACTTAACCCTAAGACTTAACCTCAAGTTTAACTTCAAAACTTAACCCTAAGACTGAATCCTAAGACACAACTTGACCACGTAACCCTGAGACTTAACCTTGAGACTTTACCTTGAAATTTAACCCTGGGATTTAACCCTAAGTCTTAATGCTAAGACTTAACTTTAAGATGTACCATTAAGACTTAACCTGAAAGCGTAACCTTAAGATTTACACTCGATACTTAACCCTAAGACTTAACCCTAGGATTTAAACTTAAGGTTAAACCTTAAGACAAAACTTGAAGACTTAATTCAAAGACTTATCCCTAAGACTCAACACTGAGACTTAAACCTAAGATTTAAGACTTAACCCTAAGACTTAGCCCCAAGACTTAAGTCTAAGACTTCAAGTTATGAATTAAACTTTAGACTTAACCCTAAGACTCAAGCCATAAGACTTCACCTTAAGACTTAACCCTAAGACTTAACCTTAAAATTTAACCCTAAGACTGAACCCTAAAATATAACTTGTAAGACTTAACAATAAGACTGAACATTAAGACACAACCTTACGACTTCTACCCTGAGACCTAACCTTGAGACTTAACACTGAGATTTAACCCTAAGACTTAACTTTAAGATGTAACATTCGGACTTAACCTTAAAACTTAACCCTAAGCCTCAACCTTAAGAAGTAACTTGAAGACTTAACCCTGAGAATGAACTCTAAGACTTCAACTTAATAATTAACGCTCAGATATAACCCTCAGACTTAAACTTAAGAAATAGCCCTAAGACTTAACCTTAATATTTAACTTTAAGATGTAACCTTAAGGCTTAACCCTAAACTTAACCCTAAGAGTTAACCTTAAGTGTTGACCTTACAGATTTAACCCTAAGAGTTAACCTTAGGACTTAAACGTTAAGACTTATCCCCAAGACTTAACTCTAAAGAGTTAACCCTAAGACTTCAACATGTGATTTCAACTTTAGACTGAACGCTAAGACTTAAAATTACGATTTAACATTAAGATTTAACCATAAGACTTAACCCTAAGACTTCAGGTTAAGTTTTAACCTTAAGACTCAACCCTGAGACTTAGTCGTGAAATTTATCCATAAGACTTATCCCTAAAACTGAAAACTGAGACTTAAACCTAAGATTTAACCTGAAGACTTAACCCTAAAACGTAGCCCTGAGACTTATCCTTGAGCTTTAACCTTGATACTTAATCCTGAGACTTAGCCCTAAGACTTATCCCCAAGACATAACTCTAAGGCTTAACCCTAAGACTGAACCTTAAGGCTCAATCTTAAGACTTAACATTAAGACTTAACCCTGAGACTTAACCATAAGACTTATCCTCAAGATTGTACTCTAAGACTTAACCATAAGACTTAAGATGAAGACTTAACCCTAAGACTCAATCTATGAGATGTAAACTTAAGACTTAATTAACCCTAAGACTCAATCTATGAGATGTAAACTTAAGACTTAACCTTTAGGAATTAACCCTGACACTTAACCTTAAGGCTTAACCCTAAGACTTAAGCTTAAGGTTTAAACTTAAGACTTATCCCTAAGACATAATCCTGAGACTTAACCCTAAGACTTAACCTCAAGTTTAACTTCAAAACTTAACCCTAAGACTGAATCCTAAGACACAACTTGACCACGTAACCCTGAGACTTAACCTTGAGACTTTACCTTGAAATTTAACCCTGGGATTTAACCCTAAGTCTTAATGCTAAGACTTAACTTTAAGATGTACCATTAAGACTTAACCTTAAAGCATAACCTTAAGATTTACACTCGATACTTAACCCTAAGACTTAACCCTAGGATTTAAACTTAAGGTTAAACCTTAAGACAAAACTTGAAGACTTAATTCAAAGACTTATCCCTAAGACTCAACACTGAGACTTAAACCTAAGATTTAAGACTTAACCCTAAGACTTAGCCCCAAGACTTAAGTCTAAGACTTCAAGTTATGAATTAAACTTTAGACTTAACCCTAAGACTCAAGCCATAAGACTTCACCTTAAGACTTAACCTGAAGACTTAACCTTAAAATTTAACCCTAAGACTGAACCCTAAAATATAACTTGTAAGACTTAACAATAAGACTGAACATTAAGACACAACCTTACGACTTCTACCCTGAGACCTAACCTTGAGACTTAACACTGAGATTTAACCCTAAGACTTAACTTTAAGATGTAACATTCGGACTTAACCTTAAAACTTAACCCTAAGCCTCAACCTTAAGAAGTAACTTGAAGACTTAACCCTGAGAATGAACTCTAAGACTTCAACTTAATAATTAACGCTCAGATATAACCCTCAGACTTAAACTTAAGAAATAGCCCTAAGACTTAACCTTAATATTTAACTTTAAGATGTAACCTTAAGGCTTAACCCTAAACTTAACCCTAAGAGTTAACCTTAAGTGTTGACCTTACAGATTTAACCCTAAGAGTTAACCTTAGGACTGAAACGTTAAGACTTATCCCCAAGACTTAACTCTAAAGAGTTAACCCTAAGACTTCAACTTGTGATTTCAACTTTAGACTGAATGCTAAGACTTAAAATTACGATTTAACATTAAGATTTAACCATAAGACTTAACCCTAAGACTTCAGGTTAAGTTTTAACCTTAAGACTCAACCCTGAGCCTTAGTCGTGAAATTTATCCATAAGACTTATCCCTAAAACTGAAAACTGAGACTTAAACCTAAGATTTAACCTGAAGACTTAACCCTAAAACGTAGCCCTGAGACTTATCCTTGAGCTTTAACCTTGATACTTAATCCTGAGACTTAGCCCTAAGACTTATCCCCAAGACATAACTCTAAGGCTTAACCCTAAGACTTAACCTTAAGGCTCAACCTTAAGACTTAACATTAAGACTTAACCCTGAGACTTAACCATAAGACTTATCCTCAAGATTGTACTCTAAGACTTAACCCTAAGACTTAAGATGAAGACTTAACCCTAAGACTCAATCTATGAGATGTAAACTTAAGACTTAATTATCCCTAAGACTCAATCTATGAGATGTAAACTTAAGACTTAACCTTTAGGAATTAACCCTGACACTTAACCTTAAGGCTTAACCCTAAGACTTAAGCTTAAGGTTTAAACTTAAGACTTATCCCTAAGACATAATCCTGAGACTTAACCCTAAGACTTAACCTCAAGTTTAACTTCAAAACTTAACCCTAAGACTGAATCCTAAGACACAACTTGACCACGTAACCCTGAGACTTAACCTTGAGACTTTACCTTGAAATTTAACCCTGGGATTTAACCCTAAGTCTTAATGCTAAGACTTAACTTTAAGATGTACCATTAAGACTTAACCTTAAAGCGTAACCTTAAGATTTACACTCGATACTTAACCCTAAGACTTAACCCTAGGATTTAAACTTAAGGTTAAACCTTAAGACAAAACTTGAAGACTTAATTCAAAGACTTATCCCTAAGACTCAACACTGAGACTTAAACCTAAGATTTAAGACTTAACCCTAAGACTTAGCCCCAAGACTTAAGTCTAAGACTTAAACTTATGAATTAAACTTTAGACTTAACCCTAAGACTCAAGCCATAAGACTTCACCTTAAGACTTAACCCTAAGACTTAACCTTAAAATTTAACCCTAAGACTGAACCCTAAAATATAACTTTTAAGACTTAACAATAAGACTGAACATTAAGACACAACCTTACGACTTCTACCCTGAGACCTAACCTTGAGACTTAACACTGAGATTTAACCCTAAGACTTAACTTTAAGATGTAACATTCGGACTTAACCTTAAAACTTAACCCTAAGCCTCAACCTTAAGAAGTAACTTGAAGACTTAACCCTGAGAATGAACTCTAAGACTTCAACTTAATAATTAACGCTCAGATATAACCCTCAGACTTAAACTTAAGAAATAGCCCTAAGACTTAACCTTAATATTTAACTTTAAGATGTAACCTTAAGGCTTAACCCTAAACTTAACCCTAAGAGTTAACCTTAAGTGTTGACCTTACAGATTTAACCCTAAGAGTTAACCTTAGGACTTAAACATTAAGACTTATCCCCAAGACTTAACTCTAAAGAGTTAACCCTAAGACTTCAACTTGTGATTTCAACTTTAGACTGAACGCTAAGACTTCAAATTACGATTTAACATTAAGATTTAACCATAAGACTTAACCCTAAGACTTCAGGTTAAGTTTTAACCTTAAGACTCAACCCTGAGACTTAGTCGTGAAATTTATCCATAAGACTTATCCCTAAAACTGAAAACTGAGACTTAAACCTAAGATTTAACCTGAAGACTTAACCCTAAAACGTAGCCCTGAGACTTATCCTTGAGCTTTAACCTTGATACTTAATCCTGAGACTTAGCCCTAAGACTTATCCCCAAGACATAACTCTAAGGCTTAACCCTAAGACTGAACCTTAAGGCTCAATCTTAAGACTTAACATTAAGACTTAACCCTGAGACTTAACCATAAGACTTATCCTCAAGATTGTACTCTAAGACTTAACCCTAAGACTTAAGATGAAGACTTAACCCTAAGACTCAATCTATGAGATGTAAACTTAAGACTTAATTAACCCTAAGACTCAATCCATGAGATGTAAACTTAAGACTTAACCTTTAGGAATTAACCCTGACACTTAACCTTAAGGCTTAACCCTAAGACTTAAGCTTAAGGTTTAAACTTAAGACTTATCCCTAAGACATAATCCTGAGACTTAACCCTAAGACTTAACCTCAAGTTTAACTTCAAAACTTAACCCTAAGACTGAATCCTAAGACACAACTTGACCACGTAACCCTGAGACTTAACCTTGAGACTTTACCTTGAAATTTAACCCTGGGATTTAACCCTAAGTCTTAATGCTAAGACTTAACTTTAAGATGTACCATTAAGACTTAACCTTAAAGCATAACCTTAAGATTTACACTCGATACTTAACCCTAAGACTTAACCCTAGGATTTAAACTTAAGGTTAAACCTTAAGACAAAACTTGAAGACTTAATTCAAAGACTTACCCCTAAGACTCAACACTGAGACTTAAACCTAAGATTTAAGACTTAACCCTAAGACTTAGCCCCAAGACTTAAGTCTAAGACTTAAACTTATGAATTAAACTTTAGACTTAACCCTAAGACTCAAGCCATAAGACTTCACCTTAAGACTTAACCCTAAGACTTAACCTTAAAATTTAACCCTAAGACTGAACCCTAAAATATAACTTTTAAGACTTAACAATAAGACTGAACATTAAGACACAACCTTACGACTTCTACCCTGAGACCTAACCTTGAGACTTAACACTGAGATTTAACCCTAAGACTTAACTTTAAGATGTAACATTCGGACTTAACCTTAAAACTTAACCCTAAGCCTCAACCTTAAGAAGTAACTTGAAGACTTAACCCTGAGAATGAACTCTAAGACTTCAACTTAATAATTAACGCTCAGATATAACCCTCAGACTTAAACTTAAGAAATAGCCCTAAGACTTAACCTTAATATTTAACTTTAAGATGTAACCTTAAGGCTTAACCCTAAACTTAACCCTAAGAGTTAACCTTAGGACTTAAACGTTAAGACTTATCCCCAAGACTTAACTCTAAAGAGTTAACCCTAAGACTTCAACTTGTGATTTCAACTTTAGACTGAACGCTAAGACTTAAAATTACGATTTAACATTAAGGTTTAACCATAAGACTTAACCCTAAGACTTCAGGTTAAGTTTTAACCTTAAGACTCAACCCTGAGACTTAGTCGTGAAATTTATCCATAAGACTTATCCCTAAAACTGAAAACTGAGACTTAAACCTAAGATTTAACCTGAAGACTTAACCCTAAAACGTAGCCCTGAGACTTATCCTTGAGCTTTAACCTTGATACTTAATCCTGAGACTTAGCCCTAAGACTTATCCCCAAGACATAACTCTAAGGCTTAACCCTAAGACTGAACCTTAAGGCTCAACCTTAAGACTTAACATTAAGACTTAACCCTGAGACTTAACCATAAGACTTATCCTCAAGATTGTACTCTAAGACTTAACCCTAAGACTTAAGATGAAGACTTAACCCTAAGACTCAATCTATGAGATGTAAACTTAAGACTTAATTAACCCTAAGACTCAATCTATGAGATGTAAACTTAAGACTTAACCTTTAGGAATTAACCCTGACACTTAACCTTAAGGCTTAACCCTAAGACTTGAGCTTAAGGTTTAAACTTAAGACTTATCCCTAAGACATAATCCTGAGACTTAACCCTAAGACTTAACCTCAAGTTTAACTTCAAAACTTAACCCTAAGACTGAATCCTAAGACACAACTTGACCACGTAACCCTGAGACTTAACCTTGAGACTTTACCTTGAAATTTAACCCTGGGATTTAACCCTAAGTCTTAATGCTAAGACTTAACTTTAAGATGTACCATTAAGACTTAACCTTAAAGCGTAACCTTAAGATTTACACTCGATACTTAACCCTAAGACTTAACCCTAGGATTTAAACTTAAAGTTAAACCTTAAGACAAAACTTGAAGACTTAATTCAAAGACTTACCCCTAAGACTCAACACTGAGACTTAAACCTAAGATTTAAGACTTAACCCTAAGACTTAGCCCCAAGACTTAAGTCTAAGACTTCAAGTTATGAATTAAACTTTAGACTTAACCCTAAGACTCAAGCCATAAGACTTCACCTTAAGACTTAACCCTAAGACTTAACCTTAAAATTTAACCCTAAGACTGAACCCTAAAATATAACTTGTAAGACTTAACAATAAGACTGAACATTAAGACACAACCTTACGACTTCTACCCTGAGACCTACCCTTGAGACTTAACACTGAGATTTAACCCTAAGACTTAACTTTAAGATGTAACATTCGGACTTAACCTTAAAACTTAACCCTAAGCCTCAACCTTAAGAAGTAACTTGAAGACTTAACCCTGAGAATGAACTCTAAGACTTCAACTTAATAATTAACGCTCAGATATAACCCTCAGGCTTAAACTTAAGAAATAACCCTAAGACTTAACCTTAATATTTAACTTGAAGATGTAACCTTAAGGCTTAACCCTAAACTTAACCCTAAGAGTTAACCTTAAGTGTTGACCTTACAGATTTAACCCTAAGAGTTAACCTTAGGACTTAAACGTTAAGACTTATCCCCAAGACTTAACTCTAAAGAGTTAACCCTAAGACTTCAACTTGTGATTTCAACTTTAGACTGAACGCTAAGACTTAAAATTACGATTTAACATTAAGATTTAACCATAAGACTTAACCCTAAGACTTCAGGTTAAGTTTTAACCTTAAGACTCAACCCTGAGACTTAGTCGTGAAATTTATCCATAAGACTTATCCCTAAAACTGAAAACTGAGACTTAAACCTAAGATTTAACCTGAAGACTTAACCCTAAAACGTAGCCCTGAGACTTATCCTTGAGCTTTAACCTTGATACTTAATCCTGAGACTTAGCCCTAAGACTTATCCCCAAGACATAACTCTAAGGCTTAACCCTAAGACTGAACCTTAAGGCTCAACCTTAAGACTTAACATTAAGACTTAACCCTGAGACTTAACCATAAGACTTATCCTCAAGATTGTACTCTAAGACTTAACCCTAAGACTTAAGATGAAGACTTAACCCTAAGACTCAATCTATGAGATGTAAACTTAAGACTTAACCTTTAGGAATTAACCCTGACACTTAACCTTAAGGCTTAACCCTAAGACTTGAGCTTAAGGTTTAAACTTAAGACTTATCCCTAAGACATAATCCTGAGACTTAACCCTAAGACTTAAGATGAAGACTTAACCCTAAGACTCAATCTATGAGATGTAAACTTAAGACTTAATTAACCCTAAGACTCAATCTATGAGATGTAAACTTAAGACTTAATTATCCCTAAGACTCAATCTATGAGATGTAAACTTAAGACTTAACCTTTAGGAATTAACCCTGACACTTAACCTTAAGGCTTAACCCTAAGACTTAAGCTTAAGGTTTAAACTTAAGACTTATCCCTAAGACATAATCCTGAGACTTAACCCTAAGACTTAACCTCAAGTTTAACTTCAAAACTTAACCCTAAGACTGAATCCTAAGACACAACTTGACCACGTAACCCTGAGACTTAACCTTGAGACTTTACCTTGAAATTTAACCCTGGGATTTAACCCTAAGTCTTAATGCTAAGACTTAACTTTAAGATGTACCATTAAGACTTAACCTTAAAGCGTAACCTTAAGATTTACACTCGATACTTAACCCTAAGACTTAACCCTAGGATTTAAACTTAAGGTTAAACCTTAAGACAAAACTTGAAGACTTAATTCAAAGACTTATCCCTAAGACTCAACACTGAGACTTAAACCTAAGATTTAAGACTTAACCCTAAGACTTAGCCCCAAGACTTAAGTCTAAGACTTAAACTTATGAATTAAACTTTAGACTTAACCCTAAGACTCAAGCCATAAGACTTCACCTTAAGACTTAACCCTAAGACTTAACCTTAAAATTTAACCCTAAGACTGAACCCTAAAATATAACTTTTAAGACTTAACAATAAGACTGAACATTAAGACACAACCTTACGACTTCTACCCTGAGACCTAACCTTGAGACTTAACACTGAGATTTAACCCTAAGACTTAACTTTAAGATGTAACATTCGGACTTAACCTTAAAACTTAACCCTAAGCCTCAACCTTAAGAAGTAACTTGAAGACTTAACCCTGAGAATGAACTCTAAGACTTCAACTTAATAATTAACGCTCAGATATAACCCTCAGACTTAAACTTAAGAAATAGCCCTAAGACTTAACCTTAATATTTAACTTTAAGATGTAACCTTAAGGCTTAACCCTAAACTTAACCCTAAGAGTTAACCTTAAGTGTTGACCTTACAGATTTAACCCTAAGAGTTAACCTTAGGACTTAAACATTAAGACTTATCCCCAAGACTTAACTCTAAAGAGTTAACCCTAAGACTTCAACTTGTGATTTCAACTTTAGACTGAACGCTAAGACTTCAAATTACGATTTAACATTAAGATTTAACCATAAGACTTAACCCTAAGACTTCAGGTTAAGTTTTAACCTTAAGACTCAACCCTGAGACTTAGTCGTGAAATTTATCCATAAGACTTATCCCTAAAACTGAAAACTGAGACTTAAACCTAAGATTTAACCTGAAGACTTAACCCTAAAACGTAGCCCTGAGACTTATCCTTGAGCTTTAACCTTGATACTTAATCCTGAGACTTAGCCCTAAGACTTATCCCCAAGACATAACTCTAAGGCTTAACCCTAAGACTGAACCTTAAGGCTCAATCTTAAGACTTAACATTAAGACTTAACCCTGAGACTTAACCATAAGACTTATCCTCAAGATTGTACTCTAAGACTTAACCCTAAGACTTAAGATGAAGACTTAACCCTAAGACTCAATCTATGAGATGTAAACTTAAGACTTAATTAACCCTAAGACTCAATCCATGAGATGTAAACTTAAGACTTAACCTTTAGGAATTAACCCTGACACTTAACCTTAAGGCTTAACCCTAAGACTTAAGCTTAAGGTTTAAACTTAAGACTTATCCCTAAGACATAATCCTGAGACTTAACCCTAAGACTTAACCTCAAGTTTAACTTCAAAACTTAACCCTAAGACTGAATCCTAAGACACAACTTGACCACGTAACCCTGAGACTTAACCTTGAGACTTTACCTTGAAATTTAACCCTGGGATTTAACCCTAAGTCTTAATGCTAAGACTTAACTTTAAGATGTACCATTAAGACTTAACCTTAAAGCATAACCTTAAGATTTACACTCGATACTTAACCCTAAGACTTAACCCTAGGATTTAAACTTAAGGTTAAACCTTAAGACAAAACTTGAAGACTTAATTCAAAGACTTACCCCTAAGACTCAACACTGAGACTTAAACCTAAGATTTAAGACTTAACCCTAAGACTTAGCCCCAAGACTTAAGTCTAAGACTTAAACTTATGAATTAAACTTTAGACTTAACCCTAAGACTCAAGCCATAAGACTTCACCTTAAGACTTAACCCTAAGACTTAACCTTAAAATTTAACCCTAAGACTGAACCCTAAAATATAACTTTTAAGACTTAACAATAAGACTGAACATTAAGACACAACCTTACGACTTCTACCCTGAGACCTAACCTTGAGACTTAACACTGAGATTTAACCCTAAGACTTAACTTTAAGATGTAACATTCGGACTTAACCTTAAAACTTAACCCTAAGCCTCAACCTTAAGAAGTAACTTGAAGACTTAACCCTGAGAATGAACTCTAAGACTTCAACTTAATAATTAACGCTCAGATATAACCCTCAGACTTAAACTTAAGAAATAGCCCTAAGACTTAACCTTAATATTTAACTTTAAGATGTAACCTTAAGGCTTAACCCTAAACTTAACCCTAAGAGTTAACCTTAGGACTTAAACGTTAAGACTTATCCCCAAGACTTAACTCTAAAGAGTTAACCCTAAGACTTCAACTTGTGATTTCAACTTTAGACTGAACGCTAAGACTTAAAATTACGATTTAACATTAAGGTTTAACCATAAGACTTAACCCTAAGACTTCAGGTTAAGTTTTAACCTTAAGACTCAACCCTGAGACTTAGTCGTGAAATTTATCCGTAAGACTTATCCCTAAAACTGAAAACTGAGACTTAAACCTAAGATTTAACCTGAAGACTTAACCCTAAAACGTAGCCCTGAGACTTATCCTTGAGCTTTAACCTTGATACTTAATCCTGAGACTTAGCCCTAAGACTTATCCCCAAGACATAACTCTAAGGCTTAACCCTAAGACTGAACCTTAAGGCTCAACCTTAAGACTTAACATTAAGACTTAACCCTGAGACTTAACCATAAGACTTATCCTCAAGATTGTACTCTAAGACTTAACCCTAAGACTTAAGATGAAGACTTAACCCTAAGACTCAATCTATGAGATGTAAACTTAAGACTTAATTAACCCTAAGACTCAATCTATGAGATGTAAACTTAAGACTTAACCTTTAGGAATTAACCCTGACACTTAACCTTAAGGCTTAACCCTAAGACTTGAGCTTAAGGTTTAAACTTAAGACTTATCCCTAAGACATAATCCTGAGACTTAACCCTAAGACTTAACCTCAAGTTTAACTTCAAAACTTAACCCTAAGACTGAATCCTAAGACACAACTTGACCACGTAACCCTGAGACTTAACCTTGAGACTTTACCTTGAAATTTAACCCTGGGATTTAACCCTAAGTCTTAATGCTAAGACTTAACTTTAAGATGTACCATTAAGACTTAACCTTAAAGCGTAACCTTAAGATTTACACTCGATACTTAACCCTAAGACTTAACCCTAGGATTTAAACTTAAAGTTAAACCTTAAGACAAAACTTGAAGACTTAATTCAAAGACTTACCCCTAAGACTCAACACTGAGACTTAAACCTAAGATTTAAGACTTAACCCTAAGACTTAGCCCCAAGACTTAAGTCTAAGACTTCAAGTTATGAATTAAACTTTAGACTTAACCCTAAGACTCAAGCCATAAGACTTCACCTTAAGACTTAACCCTAAGACTTAACCTTAAAATTTAACCCTAAGACTGAACCCTAAAATATAACTTGTAAGACTTAACAATAAGACTGAACATTAAGACACAACCTTACGACTTCTACCCTGAGACCTACCCTTGAGACTTAACACTGAGATTTAACCCTAAGACTTAACTTTAAGATGTAACATTCGGACTTAACCTTAAAACTTAACCCTAAGCCTCAACCTTAAGAAGTAACTTGAAGACTTAACCCTGAGAATGAACTCTAAGACTTCAACTTAATAATTAACGCTCAGATATAACCCTCAGGCTTAAACTTAAGAAATAACCCTAAGACTTAACCTTAATATTTAACTTGAAGATGTAACCTTAAGGCTTAACCCTAAACTTAACCCTAAGAGTTAACCTTAAGTGTTGACCTTACAGATTTAACCCTAAGAGTTAACCTTAGGACTTAAACGTTAAGACTTATCCCCAAGACTTAACTCTAAAGAGTTAACCCTAAGACTTCAACTTGTGATTTCAACTTTAGACTGAACGCTAAGACTTAAAATTACGATTTAACATTAAGATTTAACCATAAGACTTAACCCTAAGACTTCAGGTTAAGTTTTAACCTTAAGACTCAACCCTGAGACTTAGTCGTGAAATTTATCCATAAGACTTATCCCTAAAACTGAAAACTGAGACTTAAACCTAAGATTTAACCTGAAGACTTAACCCTAAAACGTAGCCCTGAGACTTATCCTTGAGCTTTAACCTTGATACTTAATCCTGAGACTTAGCCCTAAGACTTATCCCCAAGACATAACTCTAAGGCTTAACCCTAAGACTTAACCTTAAGGCTCAACCTTAAGACTTAACATTAAGACTTAACCCTGAGACTTAACCATAAGACTTATCCTCAAGATTGTACTCTAAGACTTAACCCTAAGACTTAAGATGAAGACTTAACCCTAAGACTCAATCTATGAGATGTAAACTTAAGACTTAATTAACCCTAAGACTCAATCTATGAGATGTAAACTTAAGACTTAACCTTTAGGAATTAACCCTGACACTTAACCTTAAGGCTTAACCCTAAGACTTGAGCTTAAGGTTTAAACTTAAGACTTATCCCTAAGACATAATCCTGAGACTTAACCCTAAGACTTAACCTCAAGTTTAACTTCAAAACTTAACCCTAAGACTGAATCCTAAGACACAACTTGACCACGTAACCCTGAGACTTAACCTTGAGACTTTACCTTGAAATTTAACCCTGGGATTTAACCCTAAGTCTTAATGCTAAGACTTAACTTTAAGATGTACCATTAAGACTTAACCTTAAAGCGTAACCTTAAGATTTACACTCGATACTTAACCCTAAGACTTAACCCTAGGATTTAAACTTAAAGTTAAACCTTAAGACAAAACTTGAAGACTTAATTCAAAGACTTACCCCTAAGACTCAACACTGAGACTTAAACCTAAGATTTAAGACTTAACCCTAAGACTTAGCCCCAAGACTTAAGTCTAAGACTTCAAGTTATGAATTAAACTTTAGACTTAACCCTAAGACTCAAGCCATAAGACTTCACCTTAAGACTTAACCCTAAGACTTAACCTTAAAATTTAACCCTAAGACTGAACCCTAAAATATAACTTGTAAGACTTAACAATAAGACTGAACATTAAGACACAACCTTACGACTTCTACCCTGAGACCTACCCTTGAGACTTAACACTGAGATTTAACCCTAAGACTTAACTTTAAGATGTAACATTCGGACTTAACCTTAAAACTTAACCCTAAGCCTCAACCTTAAGAAGTAACTTGAAGACTTAACCCTGAGAATGAACTCTAAGACTTCAACTTAATAATTAACGCTCAGATATAACCCTCAGGCTTAAACTTAAGAAATAACCCTAAGACTTAACCTTAATATTTAACTTGAAGATGTAACCTTAAGGCTTAACCCTAAACTTAACCCTAAGAGTTAACCTTAAGTGTTGACCTTACAGATTTAACCCTAAGAGTTAACCTTAGGACTTAAACGTTAAGACTTATCCCCAAGACTTAACTCTAAAGAGTTAACCCTAAGACTTCAACTTGTGATTTCAACTTTAGACTGAACGCTAAGACTTAAAATTACGATTTAACATTAAGATTTAACCATAAGACTTAACCCTAAGACTTCAGGTTAAGTTTTAACCTTAAGACTCAACCCTGAGACTTAGTCGTGAAATTTATCCATAAGACTTATCCCTAAAACTGAAAACTGAGACTTAAACCTAAGATTTAACCTGAAGACTTAACCCTAAAACGTAGCCCTGAGACTTATCCTTGAGCTTTAACCTTGATACTTAATCCTGAGACTTAGCCCTAAGACTTATCCCCAAGACATAACTCTAAGGCTTAACCCTAAGACTTAACCTTAAGGCTCAACCTTAAGACTTAACATTAAGACTTAACCCTGAGACTTAACCATAAGACTTATCCTCAAGATTGTACTCTAAGACTTAACCCTAAGACTTAAGATGAAGACTTAACCCTAAGACTCAATCTATGAGATGTAAACTTAAGACTTAACCTTTAGGAATTAACCCTGACACTTAACCTTAAGGCTTAACCCTAAGACTTGAGCTTAAGGTTTAAACTTAAGACTTATCCCTAAGACATAATCCTGAGACTTAACCCTAAGACTTAAGATGAAGACTTAACCCTAAGACTCAATCTATGAGATGTAAACTTAAGACTTAATTAACCCTAAGACTCAATCTATGAGATGTAAACTTAAGACTTAACCTTTAGGAATTAACCCTGACACTTAACCTTAAGGCTTAACCCTAAGACTTGAGCTTAAGGTTTAAACTTAAGACTTATCCCTAAGACATAATCCTGAGACTTAACCCTAAGACTTAACCTCAAGTTTAACTTCAAAACTTAACCCTAAGACTGAATCCTAAGACACAACTTGACCACGTAACCCTGAGACTTAACCTTGAGACTTTACCTTGAAATTTAACCCTGGGATTTAACCCTAAGTCTTAATGCTAAGACTTAACTTTAAGATGTACCATTAAGACTTAACCTTAAAGCGTAACCTTAAGATTTACACTCGATACTTAACCCTAAGACTTAACCCTAGGATTTAAACTTAAGGTTAAACCTTAAGACAAAACTTGAAGACTTCATTCAAAGACTTATCCCTAAGACTCAACACTGAGACTTAAACCTAAGATTTAAGACTTAACCCTAAGACTTAGCCCCAAGACTTAAGTCTAAGACTTCAAGTTATGAATTAAACTTTAGACTTAACCCTAAGACTCAAGCCATAAGACTTCACCTTAAGACTTCACCTGAAGACTTAACCTTAAAATTTAACCCTAAGACTGAACCCTAAAATATAACTTGTAAGACTTAACAATAAGACTGAACATTAAGACACAACCTTACGACTTCTACCCTGAGACCTAACCTTGAGACTTAACACTGAGATTTAACCCTAAGACTTAACTTTAAGATGTAACATTCGGACTTAACCTTAAAACTTAACCCTAAGCCTCAACCTTAAGAAGTAACTTGAAGACTTAACCCTGAGAATGAACTCTAAGACTTCAACTTAATAATTAACGCTCAGATATAACCCTCAGGCTTAAACTTAAGAAATAACCCTAAGACTTAACCTTATTATTTAACTTGAAGATGTAACCTTAAGGCTTAACCCTAAACTTAACCCTAAGAGTTAACCTTAAGTGTTGACCTTACAGATTTAACCCTAAGAGTTAACCTTAGGACTGAAACGTTAAGACTTAACCCTAAGACTTATCCCCAAGACTTAACTCTAAAGAGTTAACCCTAAGACTTCAACTTGTGATTTCAACTTTAGACTGAACGCTAAGACTTAAAATTACGATTTAACATTAAGATTTAACCATAAGACTTAACCCTAAGACTTCAGGTTAAGTTTTAACCTTAAGACTCAACCCTGAGACTTAGTCGTGAAATTTATCCATAAGACTTATCCCTAAAACTGAAAACTGAGACTTAAACCTAAGATTTAACCTGAAGACTTAACCCTAAAACGTAGCCCTGAGACTTATCCTTGAGCTTTAACCTTGATACTTAATCCTGAGACTTAGCCCTAAGACTTATCCCCAAGACATAACTCTAAGGCTTAACCCTAAGACTGAACCTTAAGGCTCAACCTTAAGACTTAACATTAAGACTTAACCCTGAGACTTAACCATAAGACTTATCCTCAAGATTGTACTCTAAGACTTAACCCTAAGACTTAAGATGAAGACTTAACCCTAAGACTCAATCTATGAGATGTAAACTTAAGACTTAATTAACCCTAAGACTCAATCTATGAGATGTAAACTTAAGACTTAACCTTTAGGAATTAACCCTGACACTTAACCTTAAGGCTTAACCCTAAGACTTAAGCTTAAGGTTTAAACTTAAGACTTATCCCTAAGACATAATCCTGAGACTTAACCCTAAGACTTAACCTCAAGTTTAACTTCAAAACTTAACCCTAAGACTGAATCCTAAGACACAACTTGACCACGTAACCCTGAGACTTAACCTTGAGACTTTACCTTGAAATTTAACCCTGGGATTTAACCCTAAGTCTTAATGCTAAGACTTAACTTTAAGATGTACCATTAAGACTTAACCTTAAAGCGTAACCTTAAGATTTACACTCGATACTTAACCCTAAGACTTAACCCTAGGATTTAAACTTAAGGTTAAACCTTAAGACAAAACTTGAAGACTTAATTCAAAGACTTATCCCTAAGACTCAACACTGAGACTTAAACCTAAGATTTAAGACTTAACCCTAAGACTTAGCCCCAAGACTTAAGTCTAAGACTTCAAGTTATGAATTAAACTTTAGACTTAACCCTAAGACTCAAGCCATAAGACTTCACCTTAAGACTTCACCTGAAGACTTAACCTTAAAATTTAACCCTAAGACTGAACCCTAAAATATAACTTGTAAGACTTAACAATAAGACTGAACATTAAGACACAACCTTACGACTTCTACCCTGAGACCTAACCTTGAGACTTAACACTGAGATTTAACCCTAAGACTTAACTTTAAGATGTAACATTCGGACTTAACCTTAAAACTTAACCCTAAGCCTCAACCTTAAGAAGTAACTTGAAGACTTAACCCTGAGAATGAACTCTAAGACTTCAACTTAATAATTAACGCTCAGATATAACCCTCAGGCTTAAACTTAAGAAATAACCCTAAGACTTAACCTTAATATTTAACTTGAAGATGTAACCTTAAGGCTTAACCCTAAACTTAACCCTAAGAGTTAACCTTAAGTGTTGACCTTACAGATTTAACCCTAAGAGTTAACCTTAGGACTTAAACGTTAAGACTTATCCCCAAGACTTAACTCTAAAGAGTTAACCCTAAGACTTCAACTTGTGATTTCAACTTTAGACTGAACGCTAAGACTTAAAATTACGATTTAACATTAAGATTTAACCATAAGACTTAACCCTAAGACTTCAGGTTAAGTTTTAACCTTAAGACTCAACCCTGAGCCTTAGTCGTGAAATTTATCCATAAGACTTATCCCTAAAACTGAAAACTGAGACTTAAACCTAAGATTTAACCTGAAGACTTAACCCTAAAACGTAGCCCTGAGACTTATCCTTGAGCTTTAACCTTGATACTTAATCCTGAGACTTAGCCCTAAGACTTATCCCCAAGACATAACTCTAAGGCTTAACCCTAAGACTGAACCTTAAGGCTCAATCTTAAGACTTAACATTAAGACTTAACCCTGAGACTTAACCATAAGACTTATCCTCAAGATTGTACTCTAAGACTTAACCCTAAGACTTAAGATGAAGACTTAACCCTAAGACTCAATCTATGAGATGTAAACTTAAGACTTAATTAACCCTAAGACTCAATCTATGAGATGTAAACTTAAGACTTAACCTTTAGGAATTAACCCTGACACTTAACCTTAAGGCTTAACCCTAAGACTTAAGCTTAAGGTTTAAACTTAAGACTTATCCCTAAGACATAATCCTGAGACTTAACCCTAAGACTTAACCTCAAGTTTAACTTCAAAACTTAACCCTAAGACTGAATCCTAAGACACAACTTGACCACGTAACCCTGAGACTTAACCTTGAGACTTTACCTTGAAATTTAACCCTGGGATTTAACCCTAAGTCTTAATGCTAAGACTTAACTTTAAGATGTACCATTAAGACTTAACCTTAAAGCGTAACCTTAAGATTTACACTCGATACTTAACCCTAAGACTTAACCCTAGGATTTAAACTTAAGGTTAAACCTTAAGACAAAACTTGAAGACTTAATTCAAAGACTTATCCCTAAGACTCAACACTGAGACTTAAACCTAAGATTTAAGACTTAACCCTAAGACTTAGCCCCAAGACTTAAGTCTAAGACTTCAAGTTATGAATTAAACTTTAGACTTAACCCTAAGACTCAAGCCATAAGACTTCACCTTAAGACTTCACCTGAAGACTTAACCTTAAAATTTAACCCTAAGACTGAACCCTAAAATATAACTTTTAAGACTTAACAATAAGACTGAACATTAAGACACAACCTTACGACTTCTACCCTGAGACCTAACCTTGAGACTTAACACTGAGATTTAACCCTAAGACTTAACTTTAAGATGTAACATTCGGACTTAACCTTAAAACTTAACCCTAAGCCTCAACCTTAAGAAGTAACTTGAAGACTTAACCCTGAGAATGAACTCTAAGACTTCAACTTAATAATTAACGCTCAGATATAACCCTCAGGCTTAAACTTAAGAAATAACCCTAAGACTTAACCTTAATATTTAACTTGAAGATGTAACCTTAAGGCTTAACCCTAAACTTAACCCTAAGAGTTAACCTTAAGTGTTGACCTTACAGATTTAACCCTAAGAGTTAACCTTAGGACTGAAACGTTAAGACTTAACCCTAAGACTTATCCCCAAGACTTAACTCTAAAGAGTTAACCCTAAGACTTCAACTTGTGATTTCAACTTTAGACTGAACGCTAAGACTTAAAATTACGATTTAACATTAAGATTTAACCATAAGACTTAACCCTAAGACTTCAGGTTAAGTTTTAACCTTAAGACTCAACCCTGAGACTTAGTCGTGAAATTTATCCATAAGACTTATCCCTAAAACTGAAAACTGAGACTTAAACCTAAGATTTAACCTGAAGACTTAACCCTAAAACGTAGCCCTGAGACTTATCCTTGAGCTTTAACCTTGATACTTAATCCTGAGACTTAGCCCTAAGACTTATCCCCAAGACATAACTCTAAGGCTTAACCCTAAGACTGAACCTTAAGGCTCAACCTTAAGACTTAACATTAAGACTTAACCCTGAGACTTAACCATAAGACTTATCCTCAAGATTGTACTCTAAGACTTAACCCTAAGACTTAAGATGAAGACTTAACCCTAAGACTCAATCTATGAGATGTAAACTTAAGACTTAATTAACCCTAAGACTCAATCTATGAGATGTAAACTTAAGACTTAACCTTTAGGAATTAACCCTGACACTTAACCTTAAGGCTTAACCCTAAGACTTAAGCTTAAGGTTTAAACTTAAGACTTATCCCTAAGACATAATCCTGAGACTTAACCCTAAGACTTAACCTCAAGTTTAACTTCAAAACTTAACCCTAAGACTGAATCCTAAGACACAACTTGACCACGTAACCCTGAGACTTAACCTTGAGACTTTACCTTGAAATTTAACCCTGGGATTTAACCCTAAGTCTTAATGCTAAGACTTAACTTTAAGATGTACCATTAAGACTTAACCTTAAAGCGTAACCTTAAGATTTACACTCAATACTTAACCCTAAGACTTAACCCTAGGATTTAAACTTAAGGTTAAACCTTAAGACAAAACTTGAAGACTTAATTCAAAGACTTATCCCTAAGACTCAACACTGAGACTTAAACCTAAGATTTAAGACTTAACCCTAAGACTTAGCCCCAAGACTTAAGTCTAAGACTTCAAGTTATGAATTAAACTTTAGACTTAACCCTAAGACTCAAGCCATAAGACTTCACCTTAAGACTTCACCTGAAGACTTAACCTTAAAATTTAACCCTAAAACTGAACCCTAAAATATAACTTGTAAGACTTAACAATAAGACTGAACATTAAGACACAACCTTACGACTTCTACCCTGAGACCTAACCTTGAGACTTAACACTGAGATTTAACCCTAAGACTTAACTTTAAGATGTAACATTCGGACTTAACCTTAAAACTTAACCCTAAGCCTCAACCTTAAGAAGTAACTTGAAGACTTAACCCTGAGAATGAACTCTAAGACTTCAACTTAATAATTAACGCTCAGATATAACCCTCAGACTTAAACTTAAGAAATAGCCCTAAGACTTAACCTTAATATTTAACTTTAAGATGTAACCTTAAGGCTTAACCCTAAACTTAACCCTAAGAGTTAACCTTAAGTGTTGACCTTACAGATTTAACCCTAAGAGTTAACCTTAGGACTGAAACGTTAAGACTTATCCCCAAGACTTAACTCTAAAGAGTTAACCCTAAGACTTCAACTTGTGATTTCAACTTTAGACTGAACGCTAAGACTTAAAATTACGATTTAACATTAAGATTTAACCATAAGACTTAACCCTAAGACTTCAGGTTAAGTTTTAACCTTAAGACTCAACCCTGAGCCTTAGTCGTGAAATTTATCCATAAGACTTATCCCTAAAACTGAAAACTGAGACTTAAACCTAAGATTTAACCTGAAGACTTAACCCTAAAACGTAGCCCTGAGACTTATCCTTGAGCTTTAACCTTGATACTTAATCCTGAGACTTAGCCCTAAGACTTATCCCCAAGACATAACTCTAAGGCTTAACCCTAAGACTGAACCTTAAGGCTCAATCTTAAGACTTAACATTAAGACTTAACCCTGAGACTTAACCATAAGACTTATCCTCAAGATTGTACTCTAAGACTTAACCCTAAGACTTAAGATGAAGACTTAACCCTAAGACTCAATCTATGAGATGTAAACTTAAGACTTAATTAACCCTAAGACTCAATCTATGAGATGTAAACTTAAGACTTAACCTTTAGGAATTAACCCTGACACTTAACCTTAAGGCTTAACCCTAAGACTTAAGCTTAAGGTTTAAACTTAAGACTTATCCCTAAGACATAATCCTGAGACTTAACCCTAAGACTTAACCTCAAGTTTAACTTCAAAACTTAACCCTAAGACTGAATCCTAAGACACAACTTGACCACGTAACCCTGAGACTTAACCTTGAGACTTTACCTTGAAATTTAACCCTGGGATTTAACCCTAAGTCTTAATGCTAAGACTTAACTTTAAGATGTACCATTAAGACTTAACCTTAAAGCGTAACCTTAAGATTTACACTCGATACTTAACCCTAAGACTTAACCCTAGGATTTAAACTTAAGGTTAAACCTTAAGACAAAACTTGAAGACTTCATTCAAAGACTTATCCCTAAGACTCAACACTGAGACTTAAACCTAAGATTTAAGACTTAGCCCCAAGACTTAAGTCTAAGACTTCAAGTTATGAATTAAACTTTAGACTTAACCCTAAGACTCAAGCCATAAGACTTCACCTTAAGACTTAACCCTAAGACTTAACCTTAAAATTTAACCCTAAGACTGAACCCTAAAATATAACTTGTAAGACTTAACAATAAGACTGAACATTAAGACACAACCTTACGACTTCTACCCTGAGACCTACCCTTGAGACTTAACACTGCGATTTAACCCTAAGACTTAACTTTAAGATGTAACATTCGGACTTAACCTTAAAACTTAACCCTAAGCCTCAACCTTAAGAAGTAACTTGAAGACTTAACCCTGAGAATGAACTCTAAGACTTCAACTTAATAATTAACGCTCAGATATAACCCTCAGACTTAAACTTAAGAAATAGCCCTAAGACTTAACCTTAATATTTAACTTGAAGATGTAACCTTAAGGCTTAACCCTAAACTTAACCCTAAGAGTTAACCTTAAGTGTTGACCTTACAGATTTAACCCTAAGAGTTAACCTTAGGACTTAAACGTTAAGACTTATCCCCAAGACTTAACTCTAAAGAGTTAACCCTAAGACTTCAACTTGTGATTTCAACTTTAGACTGAACGCTAAGACTTAAAATTACGATTTAACATTAAGATTTAACCATAAGACTTAACCCTAAGACTTCAGGTTAAGTTTTAACCTTAAGACTCAACCCTGAGCCTTAGTCGTGAAATTTATCCATAAGACTTATCCCTAAAACTGAAAACTGAGACTTAAACCTAAGATTTAACCTGAAGACTTAACCCTAAAACGTAGCCCTGAGACTTATCCTTGAGCTTTAACCTTGATACTTAATCCTGAGACTTAGCCCTAAGACTTATCCCCAAGACATAACTCTAAGGCTTAACCCTAAGACTGAACCTTAAGGCTCAATCTTAAGACTTAACATTAAGACTTAACCCTGAGACTTAACCATAAGACTTATCCTCAAGATTGTACTCTAAGACTTAACCCTAAGACTTAAGATGAAGACTTAACCCTAAGACTCAATCTATGAGATGTAAACTTAAGACTTAATTAACCCTAAGACTCAATCTATGAGATGTAAACTTAAGACTTAATTAACCCTAAGACTCAATCTATGAGATGTAAACTTAAGACTTAACCTTTAGGAATTAACCCTGACACTTAACCTTAAGGCTTAACCCTAAGACTTAAGCTTAAGGTTTAAACTTAAGACTTATCCCTAAGACATAATCCTGAGACTTAACCCTAAGACTTAACCTCAAGTTTAACTTCAAAACTTAACCCTAAGACTGAATCCTAAGACACAACTTGACCACGTAACCCTGAGACTTAACCTTGAGACTTTACCTTGAAATTTAACCCTGGGATTTAACCCTAAGTCTTAATGCTAAGACTTAACTTTAAGATGTACCATTAAGACTTAACCTTAAAGCGTAACCTTAAGATTTACACTCAATACTTAACCCTAAGACTTAACCCTAGGATTTAAACTTAAGGTTAAACCTTAAGACAAAACTTGAAGACTTAATTCAAAGACTTATCCCTAAGACTCAACACTGAGACTTAAACCTAAGATTTAAGACTTAACCCTAAGACTTAGCCCCAAGACTTAAGTCTAAGACTTCAAGTTATGAATTAAACTTTAGACTTAACCCTAAGACTCAAGCCATAAGACTTCACCTTAAGACTTAACCTGAAGACTTAACCTTAAAATTTAACCCTAAGACTGAACCCTAAAATATAACTTGTAAGACTTAACAATAAGACTGAACATTAAGACACAACCTTACGACTTCTACCCTGAGACCTAACCTTGAGACTTAACACTGAGATTTAACCCTAAGACTTAACTTTAAGATGTAACATTCGGACTTAACCTTAAAACTTAACCCTAAGCCTCAACCTTAAGAAGTAACTTGAAGACTTAACCCTGAGAATGAACTCTAAGACTTCAACTTAATAATTAACGCTCAGATATAACCCTCAGACTTAAACTTAAGAAATAGCCCTAAGACTTAACCTTAATATTTAACTTGAAGATGTAACCTTAAGGCTTAACCCTAAACTTAACCCTAAGAGTTAACCTTAAGTGTTGACCTTACAGATTTAACCCTAAGAGTTAACCTTAGGACTTAAACGTTAAGACTTATCCCCAAGACTTAACTCTAAAGAGTTAACCCTAAGACTTCAACTTGTGATTTCAACTTTAGACTGAACGCTAAGACTTAAAATTACGATTTAACATTAAGATTTAACCATAAGACTTAACCCTAAGACTTCAGGTTAAGTTTTAACCTTAAGACTCAACCCTGAGCCTTAGTCGTGAAATTTATCCATAAGACTTATCCCTAAAACTGAAAACTGAGACTTAAACCTAAGATTTAACCTGAAGACTTAACCCTAAAACGTAGCCCTGAGACTTATCCTTGAGCTTTAACCTTGATACTTAATCCTGAGACTTAGCCCTAAGACTTATCCCCAAGACATAACTCTAAGGCTTAACCCTAAGACTGAACCTTAAGGCTCAATCTTAAGACTTAACATTAAGACTTAACCCTGAGACTTAACCATAAGACTTATCCTCAAGATTGTACTCTAAGACTTAACCCTAAGACTTAAGATGAAGACTTAACCCTAAGACTCAATCTATGAGATGTAAACTTAAGACTTAATTAACCCTAAGACTCAATCTATGAGATGTAAACTTAAGACTTAACCTTTAGGAATTAACCCTGACACTTAACCTTAAGGCTTAACCCTAAGACTTAAGCTTAAGGTTTAAACTTAAGACTTATCCCTAAGACATAATCCTGAGACTTAACCCTAAGACTTAACCTCAAGTTTAACTTCAAAACTTAACCCTAAGACTGAATCCTAAGACACAACTTGACCACGTAACCCTGAGACTTAACCTTGAGACTTTACCTTGAAATTTAACCCTGGGATTTAACCCTAAGTCTTAATGCTAAGACTTAACTTTAAGATGTACCATTAAGACTTAACCTTAAAGCGTAACCTTAAGATTTACACTCGATACTTAACCCTAAGACTTAACCCTAGGATTTAAACTTAAGGTTAAACCTTAAGACAAAACTTGAAGACTTCATTCAAAGACTTATCCCTAAGACTCAACACTGAGACTTAAACCTAAGATTTAAGACTTAGCCCCAAGACTTAAGTCTAAGACTTCAAGTTATGAATTAAACTTTACACTTAACCCTAAGACTCAAGCCATAAGACTTCACCTTAAGACTTAACCCTAAGACTTAACCTTAAAATTTAACCCTAAGACTGAACCCTAAAATATAACTTGTAAGACTTAACAATAAGACTGAACATTAAGACACAACCTTACGACTTCTACCCTGAGACCTACCCTTGAGACTTAACACTGCGATTTAACCCTAAGACTTAACTTTAAGATGTAACATTCGGACTTAACCTTAAAACTTAACCCTAAGCCTCAACCTTAAGAAGTAACTTGAAGACTTAACCCTGAGAATGAACTCTAAGACTTCAACTTAATAATTAACGCTCAGATATAACCCTCAGACTTAAACTTAAGAAATAGCCCTAAGACTTAACCTTAATATTTAACTTGAAGATGTAACCTTAAGGCTTAACCCTAAACTTAACCCTAAGAGTTAACCTTAAGTGTTGACCTTACAGATTTAACCCTAAGAGTTAACCTTAGGACTTAAACGTTAAGACTTATCCCCAAGACTTAACTCTAAAGAGTTAACCCTAAGACTTCAACTTGTGATTTCAACTTTAGACTGAACGCTAAGACTTAAAATTACGATTTAACATTAAGATTTAACCATAAGACTTAACCCTAAGACTTCAGGTTAAGTTTTAACCTTAAGACTCAACCCTGAGCCTTAGTCGTGAAATTTATCCATAAGACTTATCCCTAAAACTGAAAACTGAGACTTAAACCTAAGATTTAACCTGAAGACTTAACCCTAAAACGTAGCCCTGAGACTTATCCTTGAGCTTTAACCTTGATACTTAATCCTGAGACTTAGCCCTAAGACTTATCCCCAAGACATAACTCTAAGGCTTAACCCTAAGACTTAACCTTAAGGCTCAACCTTAAGACTTAACATTAAGACTTAACCCTGAGACTTAACCATAAGACTTATCCTCAAGATTGTACTCTAAGACTTAACCCTAAGACTTAAGATGAAGACTTAACCCTAAGACTCAATCTATGAGATGTAAACTTAAGACTTAATTAACCCTAAGACTCAATCCATGAGATGTAAACTTAAGACTTAACCTGTAGGAATTAACCCTGACACTTAAGCTTAAGGCTTAACCCTAAGACTTAAGCTTAAGGTTTAAACTTAAGACTTATCCCTAAGACATAATCCTGAGACTTAACCCTAAGACTTAACCTCAAGTTTAACTTCAAAACTTAACCCTAAGACTGAATCCTAAGACACAACTTGACCACGTAACCCTGAGACTTAACCTTGAGACTTTACCTTGAAATTTAACCCTGGGATTTAACCCTAAGTCTTAATGCTAAGACTTAACTTTAAGATGTACCATTAAGACTTAACCTTAAAGCGTAACCTTAAGATTTACACTCGATACTTAACCCTAAGACTTAACCCTAGGATTTAAACTTAAGGTTAAACCTTAAGACAAAACTTGAAGACTTAATTCAAAGACTTATCCCTAAGACTCAACACTGAGACTTAAACCTAAGATTTAAGACTTAGCCCCAAGACTTAAGTCTAAGACTTCAAGTTATGAATAAAACTTTAGACTTAACCCTAAGACTCAAGCCATAAGACTTCACCTTAAGACTTCACCTGAAGACTTAACCTTAAAATTTAACCCTAAGACTGAACCCTAAAATATAACTTGTAAGACTTAACAATAAGACTGAACATTAAGACACAACCTTACGACTTCTACCCTGAGACCTAACCTTGAGACTTAACACTGAGATTTAACCCTAAGACTTAACTTTAAGATGTAACATTCGGACTTAACCTTAAAACTTAACCCTAAGCCTCAACCTTAAGAAGTAACTTGAAGACTTAACCCTGAGAATGAACTCTAAGACTTCAACTTAATAATTAACGCTCAGATATAACCCTCAGACTTAAACTTAAGAAATAGCCCTAAGACTTAACCTTAATATTTAACTTTAAGATGTAACCTTAAGGCTTAACCCTAAACTTAACCCTAAGAGTTAACCTTAAGTGTTGACCTTACAGATTTAACCCTAAGAGTTAACCTTAGGACTTAAACGTTAAGACTTATCCCCAAGACTTAACTCTAAAGAGTTAACCCTAAGACTTCAACTTGTGATTTCAACTTTAGACTGAACGCTAAGACTTAAAATTACGATTTAACATTAAGGTTTAACCATAAGACTTAACCCTAAGACTTCAGGTTAAGTTTTAACCTTAAGAATCAACCCTGAGACTTAGTCGTGAAATTTATCCATAAGACTTATCCCTAAAACTGAAAACTGAGACTTAAACCTAAGATTTAACCTGAAGACTTAACCCTAAAACGTAGCCCTGAGACTTATCCTTGAGCTTTAACCTTGATACTTAATCCTGAGACTTAGCCCTAAGACTTATCCCCAAGACATAACTCTAAGGCTTAACCCTAAGACTTAACCTTAAGGCTCAACCTTAAGACTTAACATTAAGACTTAACCCTGAGACTTAACCATAAGACTTATCCTCAAGATTGTACTCTAAGACTTAACCCTAAGACTTAAGATGAAGACTTAACCCTAAGACTCAATCTATGAGATGTAAACTTAAGACTTAATTAACCCTAAGACTCAATCTATGAGATGTAAACTTAAGACTTAACCTTTAGGAATTAACCCTGACACTTAACCTTAAGGCTTAACCCTAAGACTTAAGCTTAAGGTTTAAACTTAAGACTTATCCCTAAGACATAATCCTGAGACTTAACCCTAAGACTTAACCTCAAGTTTAACTTCAAAACTTAACCCTAAGACTGAATCCTAAGACACAACTTGACCACGTAACCCTGAGACTTAACCTTGAGACTTTACCTTGAAATTTAACCCTGGGATTTAACCCTAAGTCTTAATGCTAAGACTTAACTTTAAGGTGTACCATTAAGACTTAACCTTAAAGCGTAACCTTAAGATTTACACTCGATACTTAACCCTAAGACTTAACCCTAGGATTTAAACTTAAGGTTAAACCTTAAGACAAAACTTGAAGACTTAATTCAAAGACTTATCCCTAAGACTCAACACTGAGACTTAAACCTAAGATTTAAGACTTAACCCTAAGACTTATCCCCAAGACTTAACTCTAAAGAGTTAACCCTAAGACTTCAACTTGTGATTTCAACTTTAGACTGAACGCTAAGACTTAAAATTACGATTTAACATTAAGATTTAACCATAAGACTTAACCCTAAGACTTCAGGTTAAGTTTTAACCTTAAGACTCAACCCTGAGACTTAGTCGTGAAATTTATCCATAAGACTTATCCCTAAAACTGAAAACTGAGACTTAAACCTAAGATTTAACCTGAAGACTTAACCCTAAAACGTAGCCCTGAGACTTATCCTTGAGCTTTAACCTTGATACTTAATCCTGAGACTTAGCCCTAATACTTATCCCCAAGACATAACTCTAAGGCTTAACCCTAAGACTTAACCTTAAGGCTCAACCTTAAGACTTAACATTAAGACTTAACCCTGAGACTTAACCATAAGACTTATCCTCAAGATTGTACTCTAAGACTTAACCCTAAGACTTAAGATGAAGACTTAACCCTAAGACTCAATCTATGAGATGTAAACTTAAGACTTAATTAACCCTAAGACTCAATCTATGAGATGTAAACTTAAGACTTAACCTTTAGGAATTAACCCTGACACTTAACCTTAAGGCTTAACCCTAAGACTTAAGCTTAAGGTTTAAACTTAAGACTTATCCCTAAGACATAATCCTGAGACTTAACCCTAAGACTTAACCTCAAGTTTAACTTCAAAACTTAACCCTAAGACTGAATCCTAAGACACAACTTGACCACGTAACCCTGAGACTTAACCTTGAGATTTTACCTTGAAATTTAACCCTGGGATTTAACCCTAAGTCTTAATGCTAAGACTTAACTTTAAGATGTACCATTAAGACTTAACCTTAAAGCGTAACCTTAAGATTTACACTCGATACTTAACCCTAAGACTTAACCCTAGGATTTAAACTTAAGGTTAAACCTTAAGACAAAACTTGAAGACTTAATTCAAAGACTTATCCCTAAGACTCAACACTGAGACTTAAACCTAAGATTTAAGACTTAACCCTAAGACTTAGCCCCAAGACTTAAGTCTAAGACTTCAACTTATGAATTAAACTTTAGACTTAACCCTAAGACTCAAGCCATAAGACTTCACCTTAAGACTTAACCCTAAGACTTAACCTTAAAATTTAACCCTAAGACTGAACCCTAAAATATAACTTGTAAGACTTAACAATAAGACTGAACATTAAGACACAACCTTACGACTTCTACCCTGAGACCTACCCTTGAGACTTAACACTGAGATTTAACCCTAAGACTTAACTTTAAGATGTAACATTCGGACTTAACCTTAAAACTTAACCCTAAGCCTCAACCTTAAGAAGTAACTTGAAGACTTAACCCTGAGAATGAACTCTAAGACTTCAACTTAATAATTAACGCTCAGATATAACCCTCAGACTTAAACTTAAGAAATAGCCCTAAGACTTAACCTTAATATTTAACTTTAAGATGTAACCTTAAGGCTTAACCCTAAACTTAACCCTAAGAGTTAACCTTAAGTGTTGACCTTACAGATTTAACCCTAAGAGTTAACCTTAGGACTGAAACGTTAAGACTTATCCCCAAGACTTAACTCTAAAGAGTTAACCCTAAGACTTCAACTTGTGATTTAAACTTTAGACTGAACGCTAAGACTTAAAATTACAATTTAACATTAAGATTTAACCATAAGACTTAACCCTAAGACTTCAGGTTAAGTTTTAACCTTAAGACTCAACCCTGAGACTTAGTCGTGAAATTTATCCATAAGACTTATCCCTAAAACTGAAAACTGAGACTTAAACCTAAGATTTAACCTGAAGACTTAACCCTAAAACGTAGCCCTGAGACTTATCCTTGAGCTTTAACCTTGATACTTAATCCTGAGACTTAGCCCTAAGACTTATCCCCAAGACATAACTCTAAGGCTTAACCCTAAGACTGAACCTTAAGGCTCAATCTTAAGACTTAACATTAAGACTTAACCCTGAGACTTAACCATAAGACTTATCCTCAAGATTGTACTCTAAGACTTAACCCTAAGACTTAAGATGAAGACTTAACCCTAAGACTCAATCTATGAGATGTAAACTTAAGACTTAATTAACCCTAAGACTCAATCCATGAGATGTAAACTTAAGACTTAACCTTTAGGAATTAACCCTGACACTTAACCTTAAGGCTTAACCCTAAGACTTAAGCTTAAGGTTTAAACTTAAGACTTATCCCTAAGACATAATCCTGAGACTTAACCCTAAGACTTAACCTCAAGTTTAACTTCAAAACTTAACCCTAAGACTGAATCCTAAGACACAACTTGACCACGTATCCCTGAGACTTAACCTTGAGACTTTACCTTGAAATTTAACCCTGGGATTTAACCCTAAGTCTTAATGCTAAGACTTAACATTAAGATGTACCATTAAGACTTAACCTTAAAGCGTAACCTTAAGATTTACACTCGATACTTAACCCTAAGACTTAACCCTAGGATTTAAACTTAAGGTTAAACCTTAAGACAAAACTTGAAGACTTAATTCAAAGACTTATCCCTAAGACTCAACACTGAGACTTAAACCTAAGATTTAAGACTTAACCCTAAGACTTAGCCCCAAGACTTAAGTCTAAGACTTCAAGTTATGAATTAAACTTTAGACTTAACCCTAAGACTCAAGCCATAAGACTTCACCTTAAGACTTAACCTGAAGACTTAACCTTAAAATTTAACCCTAAGACTGAACCCTAAAATATAACTTGTAAGACTTAACAATAAGACTGAACATTAAGACACAACCTTACGACTTCTACCCTGAGACCTACCCTTGAGACTTAACACTGAGATTTAACCCTAAGACTTAACTTTAAGATGTAACATTCGGACTTAACCTTAAAACTTAACCCTAAGCCTCAACCTTAAGAAGTAACTTGAAGACTTAACCCTGAGAATGAACTCTAAGACTTCAACTTAATAATTAACGCTCAGATATAACCCTCAGACTTAAACTTAAGAAATAGCCCTAAGACTTAACCTTAATATTTAACTTGAAGATGTAACCTTAAGGCTTAACCCTAAACTTAACCCTAAGAGTTAACCTTAAGTGTTGACCTTACAGATTTAACCCTAAGAGTTAACCTTAGGACTGAAACGTTAAGACTTATCCCCAAGACTTAACTCTAAAGAGTTAACCCTAAGACTTCAACTTGTGATTTAAACTTTAGACTGAACGCTAAGACTTAAAATTACGATTTAACATTAAGATTTAACCATAAGACTTAACCCTAAGACTTCAGGTTAAGTTTTAACCTTAAGACTCAACCCTGAGACTTAGTCGTGAAATTTATCCATAAGACTTATCCCTAAAACTGAAAACTGAGACTTAAACCTAAGATTTAACCTGAAGACTTAACCCTAAAACGTAGCCCTGAGACTTATCCTTGAGCTTTAACCTTGATACTTAATCCTGAGACTTAGCCCTAAGACTTATCCCCAAGACATAACTCTAAGGCTTAACCCTAAGACTGAACCTTAAGGCTCAACCTTAAGACTTAACATTAAGACTTAACCCTGAGACTTAACCATAAGACTTATCCTCAAGATTGTACTCTAAGACTTAACCCTTACCTAAGACTTAAGATGAAGACTTAACCCTAAGACTCAATCTATGAGATGTAAACTTAAGACTTAATTAACCCTAAGACTCAATCCATGAGATGTAAACTTAAGACTTAACCTTTAGGAATTAACCCTGACACTTAACCTTAAGGCTTAACCCTAAGACTTAAGCTTAAGGTTTAAACTTAAGACTTATCCCTAAGACATAATCCTGAGACTTAACCCTAAGACTTAACCTCAAGTTTAACTTCAAAACTTAACCCTAAGACTGAATCCTAAGACACAACTTGACCACGTAACCCTGAGACTTAACCTTGAGACTTTACCTTGAAATTTAACCCTGGGATTTAACCCTAAGTCTTAATGCTAAGACTTAACTTTAAGATGTACCATTAAGACTTAACCTTAAAGCGTAACCTTAAGATTTACACTCGATACTTAACCCTAAGACTTAACCCTAGGATTTAAACTTAAGGTTAAACCTTAAGACAAAACTTGAAGACTTAATTCAAAGACTTATCCCTAAGACTCAACACTGAGACTTAAACCTAAGATTCAAGACTTAACCCTAAGACTTAACCTTAAAATTTAACCCTAAGACTGAACCCTAAAATATAACTTGTAAGACTTAACAATAAGACTGAACATTAAGACACAACCTTACGACTTCTACCCTGAGACCTAACCTTGAGACTTAACACTGAGATTTAACCCTAAGACTTATCCCCAAGACTTAACTCTAAAGAGTTAACCCTAAGACTTCAACTTGTGATTTCAACTTTAGACTGAACGCTAAGACTTAAAATTACGATTTAACGTTAAGATTTAACCATAAGACTTAACCCTAAGACTTCAGGTTAAGTTTTAACCTTAAGACTCAACCCTGAGACTTAGTCGTGAAATTTATCCATAAGACTTATCCCTAAAACTGAAAACTGAGACTTAAACCTAAGATTTAACCTGAAGACTTAACCCTAAAACGTAGCCCTGAGACTTATCATTGAGCTTTAACCTTGATACTTAATCCTGAGACTTAGCCCTAAGACTTATCCCCAAGACATAACTCTAAGGCTTAACCCTAAGACTGAACCTTAAGGCTCAACCTTAAGACTTAACATTAAGACTTAACCCTGAGACTTAACCATAAGACTTATCCTCAAGATTGTACTCTAAGACTTAACCCTAAGACTTAAGATGAAGACTTAACCCTAAGACTCAATCTATGAGATGTAAACTTAAGACTTAATTAACCCTAAGACTCAATCCATGAGATGTAAACTTAAGACTTAATTAACCCTAAGACTCAATCCATGAGATGTAAACTTAAGACTTAACCTTTAGGAATTAACCCTGACACTTAAGCTTAAGGCTTAACCCTAAGACTTAAGCTTAAGGTTTAAACTTAAGACTTATCCCTAAGACATAATCCTGAGACTTAACCCTAAGACTTAACCTCAAGTTTAACTTCAAAACTTAACCCTAAGACTGAATCCTAAGACACAACTTGACCACGTATCCCTGAGACTTAACCTTGAGACTTTACCTTGAAATTTAACCCTGGGATTTAACCCTAAGTCTTAATGCTAAGACTTAACTTTAAGATGTACCATTAAGACTTAACCTTAAAGCGTAACCTTAAGATTTACACTCGATACTTAACCCTAAGACTTAACCCTAGGATTTAAACTTAAGGTTAAACCTTAAGACAAAACTTGAAGACTTAATTCAAAGACTTATCCCTAAGACTCAACACTGAGACTTAAACCTAAGATTTAAGACTTAACCCTAAGACTTAACCTTAAAATTTAACCCTAAGACTGAACCCTAAAATATAACTTGTAAGACTTAACAATAAGACTGAACATTAAGACACAACCTTACGACTTCTACCCTGAGACCTAACCTTGAGACTTAACACTGAGATTTAACCCTAAGACTTAACTTTAAGATGTAACATTCGGACTTAACCTTAAAACTTAACCCTAAGCCTCAACCTTAAGAAGTAACTTGAAGACTTAACCCTGAGAATGAACTCTAAGACTTCAACTTAATAATTAACGCTCAGATATAACCCTCAGACTTAAACTTAAGAAATAGCCCTAAGACTTAACCTTAATATTTAACTTTAAGATGTAACCTTAAGGCTTAACCCTAAACTTAACCCTAAGAGTTAACCTTAAGTGTTGACCTTACAGATTTAACCCTAAGAGTTAACCTTAGGACTTAAACGTTAAGACTTATCCCCAAGACTTAACTCTAAAGAGTTAACCCTAAGACTTCAACTTGTGATTTCAACTTTAGACTGAACGCTAAGACTTAAAATTACGATTTAACATTAAGGTTTAACCATAAGACTTAACCCTAAGACTTCAGGTTAAGTTTTAACCTTAAGACTCAACCCTGAGACTTAGTCGTGAAATTTATCCATAAGACTTATCCCTAAAACTGAAAACTGAGACTTAAACCTAAGATTTAACCTGAAGACTTAACCCTAAAACGTAGCCCTGAGACTTATCCTTGAGCTTTAACCTTGATACTTAATCCTGAGACTTAGCCCTAAGACTTATCCCCAAGACATAACTCTAAGGCTTAACCCTAAGACTGAACCTTAAGGCTCAACCTTAAGACTTAACATTAAGACTTAACCCTGAGACTTAACCATAAGACTTATCCTCAAGATTGTACTCTAAGACTTAACCCTTACCTAAGACTTAAGATGAAGACTTAACCCTAAGACTCAATCTATGAGATGTAAACTTAAGACTTAATTAACCCTAAGACTCAATCCATGAGATGTAAACTTAAGACTTAACCTTTAGGAATTAACCCTGACACTTAACCTTAAGGCTTAACCCTAAGACTTAAGCTTAAGGTTTAAACTTAAGACTTATCCCTAAGACATAATCCTGAGACTTAACCCTAAGACTTAACCTCAAGTTTAACTTCAAAACTTAACCCTAAGACTGAATCCTAAGACACAACTTGACCACGTATCCCTGAGACTTAACCTTGAGACTTTACCTTGAAATTTAACCCTGGGATTTAACCCTAAGTCTTAATGCTAAGACTTAACTTTAAGATGTACCATTAAGACTTAACCTTAAAGCGTAACCTTAAGATTTACACTCGATACTTAACCCTAAGACTTAACCCTAGGATTTAAACTTAAGGTTAAACCTTAAGACAAAACTTGAAGACTTAATTCAAAGACTTATCCCTAAGACTCAACACTGAGACTTAAACCTAAGATTTAAGACTTAACCCTAAGACTTAGCCCCAAGACTTAAGTCTAAGACTTCAAGTTATGAATTAAACTTTAGACTTAACCCTAAGACTCAAGCCATAAGACTTCACCTTAAGACTTAACCCTAAGACTTAACCTTAAAATTTAACCCTAAGACTGAACCCTAAAATATAACTTGTAAGACTTAACAATAAGACTGAACATTAAGACACAACCTTACGACTTCTACCCTGAGACCTAACCTTGAGACTTAACACTGAGATTTAACCCTAAGACTTAACTTTAAGATGTAACATTCGGACTTAACCTTAAAACTTAACCCTAAGCCTCAACCTTAAGAAGTAACTTGAAGACTTAACCCTGAGAATGAACTCTAAGACTTCAACTTAATAATTAACGCTCAGATATAACCCTCAGACTTAAACTTAAGAAATAGCCCTAAGACTTAACCTTAATATTTAACTTGAAGATGTAACCTTAAGGCTTAACCCTAAACTTAACCCTAAGAGTTAACCTTAAGTGTTGACCTTACAGATTTAACCCTAAGAGTTAACCTTAGGACTTAAACGTTAAGACTTATCCCCAAGACTTAACTCTAAAGAGTTAACCCTAAGACTTCAACTTGTGATTTCAACTTTAGACTGAACGCTAAGACTTAAAATTACAATTTAACATTAAGATTTAACCATAAGACTTAACCCTAAGACTTCAGGTTAAGTTTTAACCTTAAGACTCAACCCTGAGACTTAGTCGTGAAATTTATCCATAAGACTTATCCCTAAAACTGAAAACTGAGACTTAAACCTAAGATTTAACCTGAAGACTTAACCCTAAAACGTAGCCCCGAGACTTATCCTTGAGCTTTAACCTTGATACTTAATCCTGAGACTTAGCCCTAAGACTTATCCCCAAGACATAACTCTAAGGCTTAACCCTAAGACTTAACCTTAAGGCTCAACCTTAAGACTTAACATTAAGACTTAACCCTGAGACTTAACCATAAGACTTATCCTCAAGATTGTACTCTAAGACTTAACCCTAAGACTTAAGATGAAGACTTAACCCTAAGACTCAATCTATGAGATGTAAACTTAAGACTTAATTAACCCTAAGGCTCAATCTATGAGATGTAAACTTAAGACTTAACCTTTAGGAATTAACCCTGACACTTAACCTTAAGGCTTAACCCTAAGACTTAAGCTTAAGGTTTAAACTTAAGACTTATCCCTAAGACATAAGCCTGAGACTTAACCCTAAGACTTAACCTCAAGTTTAACTTCAAAACTTAACCCTAAGACTGAATCCTAAGACACAACTTGACCACGTAACCCTGAGACTTAACCTTGAGACTTTACCTTGAAATTTAACCCTGGGATTTAACCCTAAGTCTTAATGCTAAGACTTAACTTTAAGATGTACCATTAAGACTTAACCTTAAAGCGTAACCTTAAGATTTACACTCGATACTTAACCCTAAGACTTAACCCTAGGATTTAAACTTAAGGTTAAACCTTAAGACAAAACTTGAAGACTTAATTCAAAGACTTATCCCTAAGACTCAACACTGAGACTTAAACCTAAGATTTAAGACTTAACCCTAAGACTTAGCCCCAAGACTTAAGTCTAAGACTTCAAGTTATGAATTAAACTTTAGACTTAACCCTAAGACTCAAGCCATAAGACTTCACCTTAAGACTTAACCCTAAGACTTAACCTTAAAATTTAACCCTAAGACTGAACCCTAAAATATAACTTGTAAGACTTAACAATAAGACTGAACATTAAGACACAACCTTACGACTTCTACCCTGAGACCTAACCTTGAGACTTAACACTGAGATTTAACCCTAAGACTTAACGTTAAGATGTAACATTCGGACTTAACCTTAAAACTTAACCCTAAGCCTCAACCTTAAGAAGTAACTTGAAGACTTAACCCTGAGAATGAACTCTAAGACTTCAACTTAATAATTAACGCTCAGATATAACCCTCAGACTTAAACTTAAGAAATAGCCCTAAGACTTAACCTTAATATTTAACTTTAAGATGTAACCTTAAGGCTTAACCCTAAACTTAACCCTAAGAGTTAACCTTAAGTGTTGACCTTACAGATTTAACCCTAAGAGTTAACCTTAGGACTTAAACGTTAAGACTTATCCCCAAGACTTAACTCTAAAGAGTTAACCCTAAGACTTCAACTTGTGATTTCAACTTTAGACTGAACGCTAAGACTTAAAATTACGATTTAACATTAAGATTTAACCATAAGACTTAACCCTAAGACTTCAGGTTAAGTTTTAACCTTAAGACTCAACCCTGAGACTTAGTCGTGAAATTTATCCATAAGACTTATCCCTAAAACTGAAAACTGAGACTTAAACCTAAGATTTAACCTGAAGACTTAACCCTAAAACGTAGCCCTGAGACTTATCCTTGAGCTTTAACCTTGATACTTAATCCTGAGACTTAGCCCTAAGACTTATCCCCAAGACATAACTCTAAGGCTTAACCCTAAGACTGAACCTTAAGGCTCAACCTTAAGACTTAACATTAAGACTTAACCCTGAGACTTAACCATAAGACTTATCCTCAAGATTGTACTCTAAGACTTAACCCTTACCTAAGACTTAAGATGAAGACTTAACCCTAAGACTCAATCTATGAGATGTAAACTTAAGACTTAATTAACCCTAAGACTCAATCCATGAGATGTAAACTTAAGACTTAACCTTTAGGAATTAACCCTGACACTTAACCTTAAGGCTTAACCCTAAGACTTAAGCTTAAGGTTTAAACTTAAGACTTATCCCTAAGACATAATCCTGAGACTTAACCCTAAGACTTAACCTCAAGTTTAACTTCAAAACTTAACCCTAAGACTGAATCCTAAGACACAACTTGACCACGTATCCCTGAGACTTAACCTTGAGACTTTACCTTGAAATTTAACCCTGGGATTTAACCCTAAGTCTTAATGCTAAGACTTAACTTTAAGATGTACCATTAAGACTTAACCTTAAAGCGTAACCTTAAGATTTACACTCGATACTTAACCCTAAGACTTAACCCTAGGATTTAAACTTAAGGTTAAACCTTAAGACAAAACTTGAAGACTTAATTCAAAGACTTATCCCTAAGACTCAACACTGAGACTTAAACCTAAGATTTAAGACTTAACCCTAAGACTTAGCCCCAAGACTTAAGTCTAAGACTTAAACTTATGAATTAAACTTTAGACTTAACCCTAAGACTCAAGCCATAAGACTTCACCTTAAGACTTAACCCTAAGACTTAACCTTAAAATTTAACCCTAAGTCTGAACCCTAAAATATAACTTGTAAGACTTAACAATAAGACTGAACATTAAGACACAACCTTACGACTTCTACCCTGAGACCTAACCTTGAGACTTAACACTGAGATTTAACCCTAAGACTTAACTTTAAGATGTAACATTCGGACTTAACCTTAAAACTTAACCCTAAGCCTCAACCTTAAGAAGTAACTTGAAGACTTAACCCTGAGAATGAACTCTAAGACTTCAACTTAATAATTAACGCTCAGATATAACCCTCAGACTTAAACTTAAGAAATAGCCCTAAGACTTAACCTTAATATTTAACTTGAAGATGTAACCTTAAGGCTTAACCCTAAACTTAACCCTAAGAGTTAACCTTAAGTGTTGACCTTACAGATTTAACCCTAAGAGTTAACCTTAGGACTTAAACGTTAAGACTTATCCCCAAGACTTAACTCTAAAGAGTTAACCCTAAGACTTCAACTTGTGATTTCAACTTTAGACTGAACGCTAAGACTTAAAATTACAATTTAACATTAAGATTTAACCATAAGACTTAACCCTAAGACTTCAGGTTAAGTTTTAACCTTAAGACTCAACCCTGAGACTTAGTCGTGAAATTTATCCATAAGACTTATCCCTAAAACTGAAAACTGAGACTTAAACCTAAGATTTAACCTGAAGACTTAACCCTAAAACGTAGCCCCGAGACTTATCCTTGAGCTTTAACCTTGATACTTAATCCTGAGACTTAGCCCTAAGACTTATCCCCAAGACATAACTCTAAGGCTTAACCCTAAGACTTAACCTTAAGGCTCAACCTTAAGACTTAACATTAAGACTTAACCCTGAGACTTAACCATAAGACTTATCCTCAAGATTGTACTCTAAGACTTAACCCTAAGACTTAAGATGAAGACTTAACCCTAAGACTCAATCTATGAGATGTAAACTTAAGACTTAATTAACCCTAAGGCTCAATCTATGAGATGTAAACTTAAGACTTAACCTTTAGGAATTAACCCTGACACTTAACCTTAAGGCTTAACCCTAAGACTTAAGCTTAAGGTTTAAACTTAAGACTTATCCCTAAGACATAATCCTGAGACTTAACCCTAAGACTTAACCTCAAGTTTAACTTCAAAACTTAACCCTAAGACTGAATCCTAAGACACAACTTGACCACGTAACCCTGAGACTTAACCTTGAGACTTTACCTTGAAATTTAACCCTGGGATTTAACCCTAAGTCTTAATGCTAAGACTTAACTTTAAGATGTACCATTAAGACTTAACCTTAAAGCGTAACCTTAAGATTTACACTCGATACTTAACCCTAAGACTTAACCCTAGGATTTAAACTTAAGGTTAAACCTTAAGACAAAACTTGAAGACTTAATTCAAAGACTTATCCCTAAGACTCAACACTGAGACTTAAACCTAAGATTTAAGACTTAACCCTAAGACTTAGCCCCAAGACTTAAGTCTAAGACTTCACGTTATGAATTAAACTTTAGACTTAACCCTAAGACTCAAGCCATAAGACTTCACCTTAAGACTTAACCTGAAGACTTAACCTTAAAATTTAACCCTAAGACTGAACCCTAAAATATAACTTTTAAGACTTAACAATAAGACTGAACATTAAGACACAACCTTACGACTTCTACCCTGAGACCTAACCTTGAGACTTAACACTGAGATTTAACCCTAAGACTTAACTTTAAGATGTAACATTCGGACTTAACCTTAAAACTTAACCCTAAGCCTCAACCTTAAGAAGTAACTTGAAGACTTAACCCTGAGAATGAACTCTAAGACTTCAACTTAATAATTAACGCTCAGATATAACCCTCAGACTTAAACTTAAGAAATAACCCTAAGACTTAACCTTAATATTTAACTTTAAGATGTAACCTTAAGGCTTAACCCTAAACTTAACCCTAAGAGTTAACCTTAAGTGTTGACCTTACAGATTTAACCCTAAGAGTTAACCTTAGGACTGAAACGTTAAGACTTATCCCCAAGACTTAACTCTAAAGAGTTAACCCTAAGACTTCAACTTGTGATTTCAACTTTAGACTGAACGCTAAGACTTAAAATTACGATTTAACATTAAGATTTAACCATAAGACTTAACCCTAAGACTTCAGGTTAAGTTTTAACCTTAAGACTCAACCCTGAGACTTAGTCGTGAAATTTATCCATAAGACTTAACCCTAAAACTGAAAACTGAGACTTAAACCTAAGATTTAACCTGAAGACTTAACCCTAAAACGTAGCCCTGAGACTTATCCTTGAGCTTTAACCTTGATACTTAATCCTGAGACTTAGCCCTAAGACTTATCCCCAAGACATAACTCTAAGGCTTAACCCTAAGACTTAAACTTAAGGCTCAACCTTAAGACTTAACATTAAGACTTAACCCTGAGACTTAACCATAAGACTTATCCTCAAGATTGTACTCTAAGACTTAACCCTAAGACTTAAGATGAAGACTTAACCCTAAGACTCAATCTATGAGATGCAAACTTAAGACTTAACCTTTAGGAATTAACCCTGACACTTAACCTTAAGACTTAACCCTAAGACTTAAGCTTAAGGTTTAAACTTAAGACTTATCCCTAAGACATAATCCTGAGACTTAACCCTAAGACTTAACCTCAAGTTTAACTTCAAAACTTAACCCTAAGACTGAATCCTAAGACACAACTTGACCACGTAACCCTGAGACTTAACCTTGAGACTTTACCTTGAAATTTAACCCTGGGATTTAACCCTAAGTCTTAATGCTAAGACTTAACTTTAAGATGTACCATTAAGACTTAACCTTAAAGCGTAACCTTAAGATTTACACTCGATACTTAACCCTAAGACTTAACCCTAGGATTTAAACTTAAGGTTAAACCTTAAGACAAAACTTGAAGACTTAATTCAAAGACTTATCCCTAAGACTCAACACTGAGACTTAAACCTAAGATTTAAGACTTAACCCTAAGACTTAGCCCCAAGACTTAAGTCTAAGACTTCACGTTATGAATTAAACCTTAGACTTAACCCTAAGACTCAAGCCATAAGACTTCACCTTAAGACTTAACCCGAAGACTTAACCTTAAAATTTAACCCTAAGACTGAACCCTAAAATATAACTTTTAAGACTTAACAATAAGACTGAACATTAAGACACAACCTTACGACTTCTACCCTGAGACCTAACCTTGAGACTTAACACTGAGATTTAACCCTAAGACTTATCTTTAAGATGTAACATTCGGACTTAACCTTAAAACTTAACCCTAAGCCTCAACCTTAAGAAGTAACTTGAAGACTTAACCCTGAGAATGAACTCTAAGACTTCAACTTAATAATTAACGCTCAGATATAACCCTCAGACTTAAACTTAAGAAATAACCCTAAGACTTAACCTTAATATTTAACTTTAAGATGTAACCTTAAGGCTTAACCCTAAACTTAACCCTAAGAGTTAACCTTAAGTGTTGACCTTACAGATTTAACCCTAAGAGTTAACCTTAGGACTGAAACGTTAAGACTTATCCCCAAGACTTAACTCTAAAGAGTTAACCCTAAGACTTCAACTTGTGATTTCAACTTTAGACTGAACGCTAAGACTTAAAATTACGATTTAACATTAAGATTTAAGCATAAGACTTAACCCTAAGACTTCAGGTTAAGTTTTAACCTTAAGACTCAACCCTGAGACTTAGTCGTGAAATTTATCCATAAGACTTAACCCTAAAACTGAAAACTGAGACTTAAACCTAAGATTTAACCTGAAGACTTAACCCTAAAACGTAGCCCTGAGACTTATCCTTGAGCTTTAACCTTGATACTTAATCCTGAGACTTAGCCCTAAGACTTATCCCCAAGACATAACTCTAAGGCTTAACCCTAAGACTTAACCTTAAGGCTCAACCTTAAGACTTAACATTAAGACTTAACCCTGAGACTTAACCATAAGACTTATCCTCAAGATTGTACTCTAAGACTTAACCCTAAGACTTAAGATGAAGACTTAACCCTAAGACTCAATCTATGAGATGTAAACTTAAGACTTAATTAACCCTAAGGCTCAATCTATGAGATGTAAACTTAAGACTTAACCTTTAGGAATTAACCCTGACACTTAACCTTAAGGCTTAACCCTAAGACTTAAGCTTAAGGTTTAAACTTAAGACTTATCCCTAAGACATAAGCCTGAGACTTAACCCTAAGACTTAACCTCAAGTTTAACTTCAAAACTTAACCCTAAGACTGAATCCTAAGACACAACTTGACCACGTAACCCTGAGACTTAACCTTGAGACTTTACCTTGAAATTTAACCCTGGGATTTAACCCTAAGTCTTAATGCTAAGACTTAACTTTAAGATGTACCATTAAGACTTAACCTTAAAGCGTAACCTTAAGATTTACACTCGATACTTAACCCTAAGACTTAACCCTAGGATTTAAACTTAAGGTTAAACCTTAAGACAAAACTTGAAGACTTAATTCAAAGACTTATCCCTAAGACTCAACACTGAGACTTAAACCTAAGATTTAAGACTTAACCCTAAGACTTAGCCCCAAGACTTAAGTCTAAGACTTCAAGTTATGAATTAAACTTTAGACTTAACCCTAAGACTCAAGCCATAAGACTTCACCTTAAGACTTAACCCTAAGACTTAACCTTAAAATTTAACCCTAAGACTGAACCCTAAAATATAACTTGTAAGACTTAACAATAAGACTGAACATTAAGACACAACCTTACGACTTCTACCCTGAGACCTAACCTTGAGACTTAACACTGAGATTTAACCCTAAGACTTAACGTTAAGATGTAACATTCGGACTTAACCTTAAAACTTAACCCTAAGCCTCAACCTTAAGAAGTAACTTGAAGATTTAACCCTGAGAATGAACTCTAAGACTTCAACTTAATAATTAACGCTCAGATATAACCCTCAGACTTAAACTTAAGAAATAGCCCTAAGACTTAACCTTAATATTTAACTTTAAGATGTAACCTTAAGGCTTAACCCTAAACTTAACCCTAAGAGTTAACCTTAAGTGTTGACCTTACAGATTTAACCCTAAGAGTTAACCTTAGGACTGAAACGTTAAGACTTATCCCCAAGACTTAACTCTAAAGAGTTAACCCTAAGACTTCAACTTGTGATTTAAACTTTAGACTGAACGCTAAGACTTAAAATTACGATTTAACATTAAGATTTAACCATAAGACTTAACCCTAAGACTTCAGGTTAAGTTTTAACCTTAAGACTCAACCCTGAGACTTAGTCGTGAAATTTATCCATAAGACTTAACCCTAAAACTGAAAACTGAGACTTAAACCTAAGATTTAACCTGAAGACTTAACCCTAAAACGTAGCCCTGAGACTTATCCTTGAGCTTTAACCTTGATACTTAATCCTGAGACTTAGCCCTAAGACTTATCCCCAAGACATAACTCTAAGGCTTAACCCTAAGACTTAAACTTAAGGCTCAACCTTAAGACTTAACATTAAGACTTAACCCTGAGACTTAACCATAAGACTTATCCTCAAGATTGTACTCTAAGACTTAACCCTAAGACTTAAGATGAAGACTTAACCCTAAGACTCAATCTATGAGATGCAAACTTAAGACTTAACCTTTAGGAATTAACCCTGACACTTAACCTTAAGACTTAACCCTAAGACTTAAGCTTAAGGTTTAAACTTAAGACTTATCCCTAAGACATAATCCTGAGACTTAACCCTAAGACTTAACCTCAAGTTTAACTTCAAAACTTAACCCTAAGACTGAATCCTAAGACACAACTTGACCACGTAACCCTGAGACTTAACCTTGAGACTTTACCTTGAAATTTAACCCTGTGATTTAACCCTAAGTCTTAATGCTAAGACTTAACTATAAGATGTACCATTAAGACTTAACCTTAAAGCGTAACCTTAAGATTTACACTCGATACTTAACCCTAAGACTTAACCCTAGGATTTAAACTTAAGGTTAAACCTTAAGACAAAACTTGAAGACTTAATTCAAAGACTTATCCCTAAGACTCAACACTGAGACTTAAACCTAAGATTTAAGACTTAACCCTAAGACTTAGCCCCAAGACTTAAGTCTAAGACTTCACGTTATGAATTAAACTTTAGACTTAACCCTAAGACTCAAGCCATAAGACTTCACCTTAAGACTTAACCTGAAGACTTAACCTTAAAATTTAACCCTAAGACTGAACCCTAAAATATAACTTTTAAGACTTAACAATAAGACTGAACATTAAGACACAACCTTACGACTTCTACCCTGAGACCTAACCTTGAGACTTAACACTGAGATTTAACCCTAAGACTTAACTTTAAGATGTAACATTCGGACTTAACCTTAAAACTTAACCCTAAGCCTCAACCTTAAGAAGTAACTTGAAGACTTAACCCTGAGAATGAACTCTAAGACTTCAACTTAATAATTAACGCTCAGATATAACCCTCAGACTTAAACTTAAGAAATAACCCTAAGACTTAACCTTAATATTTAACTTTAAGATGTAACCTTAAGGCTTAACCCTAAACTTAACCCTAAGAGTTAACCTTAAGTGTTGACCTTACAGATTTAACCCTAAGAGTTAACCTTAGGACTGAAACGTTAAGACTTATCCCCAAGACTTAACTCTAAAGAGTTAACCCTAAGACTTCAACTTGTGATTTCAACTTTAGACTGAACGCTAAGACTTAAAATTACGATTTAACATTAAGATTTAAGCATAAGACTTAACCCTAAGACTTCAGGTTAAGTTTTAACCTTAAGACTCAACCCTGAGACTTAGTCGTGAAATTTATCCATAAGACTTAACCCTAAAACTGAAAACTGAGACTTAAACCTAAGATTTAACCTGAAGACTTAACCCTAAAACGTAGCCCTGAGACTTATCCTTGAGCTTTAACCTTGATACTTAATCCTGAGACTTAGCCCTAAGACTTATCCCCAAGACATAACTCTAAGGCTTAACCCTAAGACTTAACCTTAAGGCTCAACCTTAAGACTTAACATTAAGACTTAACCCTGAGACTTAACCATAAGACTTATCCTCAAGATTGTACTCTAAGACTTAACCCTAAGACTTAAGATGAAGACTTAACCCTAAGACTCAATCTATGAGATGTAAACTTAAGACTTAATTAACCCTAAGACTCAATCCATGAGATGTAAACTTAAGACTTAACCTTTAGGAATTAACCCTGACACTTAACCTTAAGGCTTAACCCTAAGACTTAAGCTTAAGGTTTAAACTTAAGACTTATCCCTAAGACATAAGCCTGAGACTTAACCCTAAGACTTAACCTCAAGTTTAACTTCAAAACTTAACCCTAAGACTGAATCCTAAGACACAACTTGACCACGTAACCCTGAGACTTAACCTTGAGACTTTACCTTGAAATTTAACCCTGGGATTTAACCCTAAGTCTTAATGCTAAGACTTAACTTTAAGATGTACCATTAAGACTTAACCTTAAAGCGTAACCTTAAGATTTACACTCGATACTTAACCCTAAGACTTAACCCTAGGATTTAAACTTAAGGTTAAACCTTAAGACAAAACTTGAAGACTTAATTCAAAGACTTATCCCTAAGACTCAACACTGAGACTTAAACCTAAGATTTAAGACTTAACCCTAAGACTTAGCCCCAAGACTTAAGTCTAAGACTTCAAGTTATGAATTAAACTTTAGACTTAACCCTAAGACTCAAGCCATAAGACTGCACCTTAAGACTTAACCTGAAGACTTAACCTTAAAATTTAACCCTAAGACTGAACCCTAAAATATAACTTGTAAGACTTAACAATAAGACTGAACATTAAGACACAACCTTACGACTTCTACCCTGAGACCTAACCTTGAGACTTAACACTGAGATTTAACCCTAAGACTTAACGTTAAGATGTAACATTCGGACTTAACCTTAAAACTTAACCCTAAGCCTCAACCTTAAGAAGTAACTTGAAGACTTAACCCTGAGAATGAACTCTAAGACTTCAACTTAATAATTAACGCTCAGATATAACCCTCAGACTTAAACTTAAGAAATAGCCCTAAGACTTAACCTTAATATTTAACTTTAAGATGTAACCTTAAGGCTTAACCCTAAACTTAACCCTAAGAGTTAACCTTAAGTGTTGACCTTACAGATTTAACCCTAAGAGTTAACCTTAGGACTGAAACGTTAAGACTTATCCCCAAGACTTAACTCTAAAGAGTTAACCCTAAGACTTCAACTTGTGATTTCAACTTTAGACTGAACGCTAAGACTTCAAATTACGATTTAACATTAAGATTTAACCATAAGACTTAACCCTAAGACTTCAGGTTAAGTTTTAACCTTAAGACTCAACCCTGAGACTTAGTCGTGAAATTTATCCATAAGACTTAACCCTAAAACTGAAAACTGAGACTTAAACCTAAGATTTAACCTGAAGACTTAACCCTAAAACGTAGCCCTGAGACTTATCCTTGAGCTTTAACCTTGATACTTAATCCTGAGACTTAGCCCTAAGACTTATCCCCAAGACATAACTCTAAGGCTTAACCCTAAGACTTAACCTTAAGGCTCAACCTTAAGACTTAACATTAAGACTTAACCCTGAGACTTAACCATAAGACTTATCCTCAAGATTGTACTCTAAGACTTAACCCTAAGACTTAAGATGAAGACTTAACCCTAAGACTCAATCTATGAGATGCAAACTTAAGACTTAACCTTTAGGAATTAACCCTGACACTTAACCTTAAGGCTTAACCCTAAGACTTAAGCTTAAGGTTTAAACTTAAGACTTATCCCTAAGACATAATCCTGAGACTTAACCCTAAGACTTAACCTCAAGTTTAACTTCAAAACTTAACCCTAAGACTGAATCCTAAGACACAACTTGACCACGTAACCCTGAGACTTAACCTTGAGACTTTACCTTGAAATTTAACCCTGGGATTTAACCCTAAGTCTTAATGCTAAGACTTAACTTTAAGATGTACCATTAAGACTTAACCTTAAAGCGTAACCTTAAGATTTACACTCGATACTTAACCCTAAGACTTAACCCTAGGATTTAAACTTAAGGTTAAACCTTAAGACAAAACTTGAAGACTTAATTCAAAGACTTATCCCTAAGACTCAACACTGAGACTTAAACCTAAGATTTAAGACTTAACCCTAAGACTTAGCCCCAAGACTTAAGTCTAAGACTTCACGTTATGAATTAAACTTTAGACTTAACCCTAAGACTCAAGCCATAAGACTTCACCTTAAGACTTAACCTGAAGACTTAACCTTAAAATTTAACCCTAAGACTGAACCCTAAAATATAACTTTTAAGGCTTAACAATAAGACTGAACATTAAGACACAACCTTACGACTTCTACCCTGAGACCTAACCTTGAGACTTAACACTGAGATTTAACCCTAAGACTTAACGTTAAGATGTAACATTCGGACTTAACCTTAAAACTTAACCCTAAGCCTCAACCTTAAGAAGTAACTTGAAGACTTAACCCTGAGAATGAACTCTAAGACTTCAACTTAATAATTAACGCTCAGATATAACCCTCAGGCTTAAACTTAAGAAATAACCCTAAGACTTAACCTTAATATTTAACTTTAAGATGTAACCTTAAGGCTTAACCCTAAACTTAACCCTAAGAGTTAACCTTAAGTGTTGACCTTACAGATTTAACCCTAAGAGTTAACCTTAGGACTTAAACGTTAAGACTTATCCCCAAGACTTAACTCTAAAGAGTTAACCCTAAGACTTCAACTTGTGATTTCAACTTTAGACTGAACGCTAAGACTTAAAATTACAATTTAACATTAAGATTTAACCATAAGACTTAACCCTAAGACTTCAGGTTAAGTTTTAACCTTAAGACTCAACCCTGAGACTTAGTCGTGAAATTTATCCATAAGACTTATCCCTAAAACTGAAAACTGAGACTTAAACCTAAGATTTAACCTGAAGACTTAACCCTAAAACGTAGCCCTGAGACTTATCCTTGAGCTTTAACCTTGATACTTAATCCTGAGACTTAGCCCTAAGACTTATCCCCAAGACATAACTCTAAGGCTTAACCCTAAGACTTAACCTTAAGGCTCAACCTTAAGACTTAACATTAAGACTTAACCCTGAGACTTAACCATAAGACTTATCCTCAAGATTGTACTCTAAGACTTAACCCTAAGACTTAAGATGAAGACTTAACCCTAAGACTCAATCTATGAGATGTAAACTTAAGACTTAATTAACCCTAAGGCTCAATCTATGAGATGTAAACTTAAGACTTAACCTTTAGGAATTAACCCTGACACTTAACCTTAAGGCTTAACCCTAAGACTTAAGCTTAAGGTTTAAACTTAAGACTTATCCCTAAGACATAAGCCTGAGACTTAACCCTAAGACTTAACCTCAAGTTTAACTTCAAAACTTAACCCTAAGACTGAATCCTAAGACACAACTTGACCACGTAACCCTGAGACTTAACCTTGAGACTTTACCTTGAAATTTAACCCTGGGATTTAACCCTAAGTCTTAATGCTAAGACTTAACTTTAAGATGTACCATTAAGACTTAACCTTAAAGCGTAACCTTAAGATTTACACTCGATACTTAACCCTAAGACTTAACCCTAGGATTTAAACTTAAGGTTAAACCTTAAGACAAAACTTGAAGACTTAATTCAAAGACTTATCCCTAAGACTCAACACTGAGACTTAAACCTAAGATTTAAGACTTAACCCTAAGACTTAGCCCCAAGACTTAAGTCTAAGACTTCAAGTTATGAATTAAACTTTAGACTTAACCCTAAGACTCAAGCCATAAGACTTCACCTTAAGACTTAACCCTAAGACTTAACCTTAAAATTTAACCCTAAGACTGAACCCTAAAATATAACTTTTAAGACTTAACAATAAGACTGAACATTAAGACACAACCTTACGACTTCTACCCTGAGACCTAACCTTGAGACTTAACACTGAGATTTAACCCTAAGACTTATCTTTAAGATGTAACATTCGGACTTAACCTTAAAACTTAACCCTAAGCCTCAACCTTAAGAAGTAACTTGAAGACTTAACCCTGAGAATGAACTCTAAGACTTCAACTTAATAATTAACGCTCAGATATAACCCTCAGACTTAAACTTAAGAAATAGCCCTAAGACTTAACCTTAATATTTAACTTTAAGATGTAACCTTAAGGCTTAACCCTAAACTTAACCCTAAGAGTTAACCTTAAGTGTTGACCTTACAGATTTAACCCTAAGAGTTAACCTTAGGACTGAAACGTTAAGACTTATCCCCAAGACTTAACTCTAAAGAGTTAACCCTAAGACTTCAACTTGTGATTTCAACTTTAGACTGAACGCTAAGACTTAAAATTACGATTTAACATTAAGATTTAACCATAAGACTTAACCCTAAGACTTCAGGTTAAGTTTTAACCTTAAGACTCAACCCTGAGACTTAGTCGTGAAATTTATCCATAAGACTTAACCCTAAAACTGAAAACTGAGACTTAAACCTAAGATTTAACCTGAAGACTTAACCCTAAAACGTAGCCCTGAGACTTATCCTTGAGCTTTAACCTTGATACTTAATCCTGAGACTTAGCCCTAAGACTTATCCCCAAGACATAACTCTAAGGCTTAACCCTAAGACTTAACCTTAAGGCTCAACCTTAAGACTTAACATTAAGACTTAACCCTGAGACTTAACCATAAGACTTATCCTCAAGATTGTACTCTAAGACTTAACCCTAAGACTTAAGATGAAGACTTAACCCTAAGACTCAATCTATGAGATGTAAACTTAAGACTTAATTAACCCTAAGGCTCAATCTATGAGATGTAAACTTAAGACTTAACCTTTAGGAATTAACCCTGACACTTAACCTTAAGGCTTAACCCTAAGACTTAAGCTTAAGGTTTAAACTTAAGACTTATCCCTAAGACATAAGCCTGAGACTTAACCCTAAGACTTAACCTCAAGTTTAACTTCAAAACTTAACCCTAAGACTGAATCCTAAGACACAACTTGACCACGTAACCCTGAGACTTAACCTTGAGACTTTACCTTGAAATTTAACCCTGGGATTTAACCCTAAGTCTTAATGCTAAGACTTAACTTTAAGATGTACCATTAAGACTTAACCTTAAAGCGTAACCTTAAGATTTACACTCGATACTTAACCCTAAGACTTAACCCTAGGATTTAAACTTAAGGTTAAACCTTAAGACAAAACTTGAAGACTTAATTCAAAGACTTATCCCTAAGACTCAACACTGAGACTTAAACCTAAGATTTAAGACTTAACCCTAAGACTTAGCCCCAAGACTTAAGTCTAAGACTTCAAGTTATGAATTAAACTTTAGACTTAACCCTAAGACTCAAGCCATAAGACTTCACCTTAAGACTTAACCTGAAGACTTAACCTTAAAATTTAACCCTAAGACTGAACCCTAAAATATAACTTGTAAGACTTAACAATAAGACTGAACATTAAGACACAACCTTACGACTTCTACCCTGAGACCTAACCTTGAGACTTAACACTGAGATTTAACCCTAAGACTTAACGTTAAGATGTAACATTCGGACTTAACCTTAAAACTTAACCCTAAGCCTCAACCTTAAGAAGTAACTTGAAGACTTAACCCTGAGAATGAACTCTAAGACTTCAACTTAATAATTAACGCTCAGATATAACCCTCAGACTTAAACTTAAGAAATAGCCCTAAGACTTAACCTTAATATTTAACTTTAAGATGTAACCTTAAGGCTTAACCCTAAACTTAACCCTAAGAGTTAACCTTAAGTGTTGACCTTACAGATTTAACCCTAAGAGTTAACCTTAGGACTGAAACGTTAAGACTTATCCCCAAGACTTAACTCTAAAGAGTTAACCCTAAGACTTCAACTTGTGATTTCAACTTTAGACTGAACGCTAAGACTTAAAATTACGATTTAACATTAAGATTGAACCATAAGACTTAACCCTAAGACTTCAGGTTAAGTTTTAACCTTAAGACTCAACCCTGAGACTTAGTCGTGAAATTTATCCATAAGACTTATCCCTAAAACTGAAAACTGAGACTTAAACCTAAGATTTAACCTGAAGACTTAACCCTAAAACGTAGCCCTGAGACTTATCCTTGAGCTTTAACCTTGATACTTAATCCTGAGACTTAGCCCTAAGACTTATCCCCAAGACATAACTCTAAGGCTTAACCCTAAGACTTAACCTTAAGGCTCAACCTTAAGACTTAACATTAAGACTTAACCCTGAGACTTAACCATAAGACTTATCCTCAAGATTGTACTCTAAGACTTAACCCTAAGACTTAAGATGAAGACTTAACCCTAAGACTCAATCTATGAGATGCAAACTTAAGACTTAACCTTTAGGAATTAACCCTGACACTTAACCTTAAGGCTTAACCCTAAGACTTAAGCTTAAGGTTTAAACTTAAGACTTATCCCTAAGACATAAGCCTGAGACTTAACCCTAAGACTTAACCTCAAGTTTAACTTCAAAACTTAACCCTAAGACTGAATCCTAAGACACAACTTGACCACGTAACCCTGAGACTTAACCTTGAGACTTTACCTTGAAATTTAACCCTGGGATTTAACCCTAAGTCTTAATGCTAAGACTTAACTTTAAGATGTACCATTAAGACTTAACCTTAAAGCGTAACCTTAAGATTTACACTCGATACTTAACCCTAAGACTTAACCCTAGGATTTAAACTTAAGGTTAAACCTTAAGACAAAACTTGAAGACTTAATTCAAAGACTTATCCCTAAGACTCAACACTGAGACTTAAACCTAAGATTTAAGACTTAACCCTAAGACTTAGCCCCAAGACTTAAGTCTAAGACTTCAAGTTATGAATTAAACTTTAGACTTAACCCTAAGACTCAAGCCATAAGACTTCACCTTAAGACTTAACCTGAAGACTTAACCTTAAAATTTAACCCTAAGACTGAACCCTAAAATATAACTTTTAAGACTTAACAATAAGACTGAACATTAAGACACAACCTTACGACTTCTACCCTGAGACCTAACCTTGAGACTTAACACTGAGATTTAACCCTAAGACTTAACGTTAAGATGTAACATTCGGACTTAACCTTAAAACTTAACCCTAAGCCTCAACCTTAAGAAGTAACTTGAAGACTTAACCCTGAGAATGAACTCTAAGACTTCAACTTAATAATTAACGCTCAGATATAACCCTCAGACTTAAACTTAAGAAATAGCCCTAAGACTTAACCTTAATATTTAACTTTAAGATGTAACCTTAAGGCTTAACCCTAAACTTAACCCTAAGAGTTAACCTTAAGTGTTGACCTTACAGATTTAACCCTAAGAGTTAACCTTAGGACTTAAACGTTAAGACTTATCCCCAAGACTTAACTCTAAAGAGTTAACCCTAAGACTTCAACTTGTGATTTCAACTTTAGACTGAACGCTAAGACTTAAAATTACAATTTAACATTAAGATTTAACCATAAGACTTAACCCTAAGACTTCAGGTTAAGTTTTAACCTTAAGACTCAACCCTGAGACTTAGTCGTGAAATTTATCCATAAGACTTATCCCTAAAACTGAAAACTGAGACTTAAACCTAAGATTTAACCTGAAGACTTAACCCTAAAACGTAGCCCTGAGACTTATCCTTGAGCTTTAACCTTGATACTTAATCCTGAGACTTAGCCCTAAGACTTATCCCCAAGACATAACTCTAAGGCTTAACCCTAAGACTTAACCTTAAGGCTCAACCTTAAGACTTAACATTAAGACTTAACCCTGAGACTTAACCATAAGACTTATCCTCAAGATTGTACTCTAAGACTTAACCCTAAGACTTAAGATGAAGACTTAACCCTAAGACTCAATCTATGAGATGCAAACTTAAGACTTAACCTTTAGGAATTAACCCTGACACTTAACCTTAAGGCTTAACCCTAAGACTTAAGCTTAAGGTTTAAACTTAAGACTTATCCCTAAGACATAAGCCTGAGACTTAACCCTAAGACTTAACCTCAAGTTTAACTTCAAAACTTAACCCTAAGACTGAATCCTAAGACACAACTTGACCACGTAACCCTGAGACTTAACCTTGAGACTTTACCTTGAAATTTAACCCTGGGATTTAACCCTAAGTCTTAATGCTAAGACTTAACTTTAAGATGTACCATTAAGACTTAACCTTAAAGCGTAACCTTAAGATTTACACTCGATACTTAACCCTAAGACTTAACCCTAGGATTTAAACTTAAGGTTAAACCTTAAGACAAAACTTGAAGACTTAATTCAAAGACTTATCCCTAAGACTCAACACTGAGACTTAAACCTAAGATTTAAGACTTAACCCTAAGACTTAGCCCCAAGACTTAAGTCTAAGACTTCAAGTTATGAATTAAACTTTAGACTTAACCCTAAGACTCAAGCCATAAGACTTCACCTTAAGACTTAACCCTAAGACTTAACCTTAAAATTTAACCCTAAGACTGAACCCTAAAATATAACTTTTAAGACTTAACAATAAGACTGAACATTAAGACACAACCTTATGACTTCTACCCTGAGACCTAACCTTGAGACTTAACACTGAGATTTAACCCTAAGACTTATCTTTAAGATGTAACATTCGGACTTAACCTTAAAACTTAACCCTAAGCCTCAACCTTAAGAAGTAACTTGAAGACTTAACCCTGAGAATGAACTCTAAGACTTCAACTTAATAATTAACGCTCAGATATAACCCTCAGACTTAAACTTAAGAAATAGCCCTAAGACTTAACCTTAATATTTAACTTTAAGATGTAACCTTAAGGCTTAACCCTAAACTTAACCCTAAGAGTTAACCTTAAGTGTTGACCTTACAGATTTAACCCTAAGAGTTAACCTTAGGACTGAAACGTTAAGACTTATCCCCAAGACTTAACTCTAAAGAGTTAACCCTAAGACTTCAACTTGTGATTTCAACTTTAGACTGAACGCTAAGACTTAAAATTACGATTTAACATTAAGATTTAACCATAAGACTTAACCCTAAGACTTCAGGTTAGTTTTAACCTTAAGACTCAACCCTGAGACTTAGTCGTGAAATTTATCCATAAGACTTATCCCTAAAACTGAAAACTGAGACTTAAACCTAAGATTTAACCTGAAGACTTAACCCTAAAACGTAGCCCTGAGACTTATCCTTGAGCTTTAACCTTGATACTTAATCCTGAGACTTAGCCCTAAGACTTATCCCCAAGACATAACTCTAAGGCTTAACCCTAAGACTTAACCTTAAGGCTCAACCTTAAGACTTAACATTAAGACTTAACCCTGAGACTTAACCATAAGACTTATCCTCAAGATTGTACTCTAAGACTTAACCCTAAGACTTAAGATGAAGACTTAACCCTAAGACTCAATCTATGAGATGCAAACTTAAGACTTAACCTTTAGGAATTAACCCTGACACTTAACCTTAAGGCTTAACCCTAAGACTTAAGCTTAAGGTTTAAACTTAAGACTTATCCCTAAGACATAATCCTGAGACTTAACCCTAAGACTTAACCTCAAGTTTAACTTCAAAACTTAACCCTAAGACTGAATCCTAAGACACAACTTGACCACGTAACCCTGAGACTTAACCTTGAGACTTTACCTTGAAATTTAACCCTGGGATTTAACCCTAAGTCTTAATGCTAAGACTTAACTTTAAGATGTACCATTAAGACTTAACCTTAAAGCGTAACCTTAAGATTTACACTCGATACTTAACCCTAAGACTTAACCCTAGGATTTAAACTTAAGGTTAAACCTTAAGACAAAACTTGAAGACTTAATTCAAAGACTTATCCCTAAGACTCAACACTGAGACTTAAACCTAAGATTTAAGACTTAACCCTAAGACTTAGCCCCAAGACTTAAGTCTAAGACTTCAAGTTATGAATTAAACTTTAGACTTAACCCTAAGACTCAAGCCATAAGACTTCACCTTAAGACTTAACCCTAAGACTTAACCTTAAAATTTAACCCTAAGACTGAACCCTAAAATATAACTTGTAAGACTTAACAATAAGACTGAACATTAAGACACAACCTTACGACTTCTACCCTGAGACCTAACCTTGAGACTTAACACTGAGATTTAACCCTAAGACTTAACTTTAAGATGTAACATTCGGACTTAACCTTAAAACTTAACCCTAAGCCTCAACCTTAAGAAGTAACTTGAAGACTTAACCCTGAGAATGAACTCTAAGACTTCAACTTAATAATTAACGCTCAGATATAACCCTCAGACTTAAACTTAAGAAATAACCCTAAGACTTAACCTTAATATTTAACTTGAAGATGTAACCTTAAGGCTTAACCCTAAACTTAACCCTAAGAGTTAACCTTAAGTGTTGACCTTACAGATTTAACCCTAAGAGTTAACCTTAGGACTGAAACGTTAAGACTTATCCCCAAGACTTAACTCTAAAGAGTTAACCCTAAGACTTCAACTTGTGATTTCAACTTTAGACTGAACGCTAAGACTTAAAATTACGATTTAACATTAAGATTTAAGCATAAGACTTAACCCTAAGACTTCAGGTTAAGTTTTAACCTTAAGACTCAACCCTGAGACTTAGTCGTGAAATTTATCCATAAGACTTAACCCTAAAACTGAAAACTGAGACTTAAACCTAAGATTTAACCTGAAGACTTAACCCTAAAACGTAGCCCTGAGACTTATCCTTGAGCTTTAACCTTGATACTTAATCCTGAGACTTAGCCCTAAGACTTATCCCCAAGACATAACTCTAAGGCTTAACCCTAAGACTTAACCTTAAGGCTCAACCTTAAGACTTAACATTAAGACTTAACCCTGAGACTTAACCATAAGACTTATCCTCAAGATTGTACTCTAAGACTTAACCCTAAGACTTAAGATGAAGACTTAACCCTAAGACTCAATCTATGAGATGTAAACTTAAGACTTAATTAACCCTAAGGCTCAATCTATGAGATGTAAACTTAAGACTTAACCTTTAGGAATTAACCCTGACACTTAACCTTAAGGCTTAACCCTAAGACTTAAGCTTAAGGTTTAAACTTAAGACTTATCCCTAAGACATAAGCCTGAGACTTAACCCTAAGACTTAACCTCAAGTTTAACTTCAAAACTTAACCCTAAGACTGAATCCTAAGACACAACTTGACCACGTAACCCTGAGACTTAACCTTGAGACTTTACCTTGAAATTTAACCCTGGGATTTAACCCTAAGTCTTAATGCTAAGACTTAACTTTAAGATGTACCATTAAGACTTAACCTTAAAGCGTAACCTTAAGATTTACACTCGATACTTAACCCTAAGACTTAACCCTAGGATTTAAACTTAAGGTTAAACCTTAAGACAAAACTTGAAGACTTAATTCAAAGACTTATCCCTAAGACTCAACACTGAGACTTAAACCTAAGATTTAAGACTTAACCCTAAGACTTAGCCCCAAGACTTAAGTCTAAGACTTCAAGTTATGAATTAAACTTTAGACTTAACCCTAAGACTCAAGCCATAAGACTTCACCTTAAGACTTAACCTGAAGACTTAACCTTAAAATTTAACCCTAAGACTGAACCCTAAAATATAACTTTTAAGACTTAACAATAAGACTGAACATTAAGACACAACCTTACGACTTCTACCCTGAGACCTAACCTTGAGACTTAACACTGAGATTTAACCCTAAGACTTAACTTTAAGATGTAACATTCGGACTTAACCTTAAAACTTAACCCTAAGCCTCAACCTTAAGAAGTAACTTGAAGACTTAACCCTGAGAATGAACTCTAAGACTTCAACTTAATAATTAACGCTCAGATATAACCCTCAGACTTAAACTTAAGAAATAGCCCTAAGACTTAACCTTAATATTTAACTTTAAGATGTAACCTTAAGGCTTAACCCTAAACTTAACCCTAAGAGTTAACCTTAAGTGTTGACCTTACAGATTTAACCCTAAGAGTTAACCTTAGGACTGAAACGTTAAGACTTATCCCCAAGACTTAACTCTAAAGAGTTAACCCTAAGACTTCAACTTGTGATTTCAACTTTAGACTGAACGCTAAGACTTCAAATTACGATTTAACATTAAGATTTAACCATAAGACTTAACCCTAAGACTTCAGGTGAAGTTTTAACCTTAAGACTCAACCCTGAGACTTAGTCGTGAAATTTATCCATAAGACTTATCCCTAAAACTGAAAACTGAGACTTAAACCTAAGATTTAACCTGAAGACTTAACCCTAAAACGTAGCCCTGAGACTTATCCTTGAGCTTTAACCTTGATACTTAATCCTGAGACTTAGCCCTAAGACTTATCCCCAAGACATAACTCTAAGGCTTAACCCTAAGACTTAACCTTAAGGCTCAACCTTAAGACTTAACATTAAGACTTAACCCTGAGACTTAACCATAAGACTTATCCTCAAGATTGTACTCTAAGACTTAACCCTAAGACTTAAGATGAAGACTTAACCCTAAGACTCAATCTATGAGATGTAAACTTAAGACTTAATTAACCCTAAGGCTCAATCTATGAGATGTAAACTTAAGACTTAACCTTTAGGAATTAACCCTGACACTTAACCTTAAGGCTTAACCCTAAGACTTAAGCTTAAGGTTTAAACTTAAGACTTATCCCTAAGACATAAGCCTGAGACTTAACCCTAAGACTTAACCTCAAGTTTAACTTCAAAACTTAACCCTAAGACTGAATCCTAAGACACAACTTGACCACGTAACCCTGAGACTTAACCTTGAGACTTTACCTTGAAATTTAACCCTGGGATTTAACCCTAAGTCTTAATGCTAAGACTTAACTTTAAGATGTACCATTAAGACTTAACCTTAAAGCGTAACCTTAAGATTTACACTCGATACTTAACCCTAAGACTTAACCCTAGGATTTAAACTTAAGGTTAAACCTTAAGACAAAACTTGAAGACTTAATTCAAAGACTTATCCCTAAGACTCAACACTGAGACTTAAACCTAAGATTTAAGACTTAACCCTAAGACTTAGCCCCAAGACTTAAGTCTAAGACTTCAAGTTATGAATTAAACTTTAGACTTAACCCTAAGACTCAAGCCATAAGACTTCACCTTAAGACTTAACCTGAAGACTTAACCTTAAAATTTAACCCTAAGACTGAACCCTAAAATATAACTTTTAAGACTTAACAATAAGACTGAACATTAAGACACAACCTTACGACTTCTACCCTGAGACCTAACCTTGAGACTTAACACTGAGATTTAACCCTAAGACTTAACGTTAAGATGTAACATTCGGACTTAACCTTAAAACTTAACCCTAAGCCTCAACCTTAAGAAGTAACTTGAAGACTTAACCCTGAGAATGAACTCTAAGACTTCAACTTAATAATTAACGCTCAGATATAACCCTCAGGCTTAAACTTAAGAAATAGCCCTAAGACTTAACCTTAATATTTAACTTTAAGATGTAACCTTAAGGCTTAACCCTAAACTTAACCCTAAGAGTTAACCTTAAGTGTTGACCTTACAGATTTAACCCTAAGAGTTAACCTTAGGACTGAAACGTTAAGACTTATCCCCAAGACTTAACTCTAAAGAGTTAACCCTAAGACTTCAACTTGTGATTTCAACTTTAGACTGAACGCTAAGACTTCAAATTACGATTTAACATTAAGATTGAACCATAAGACTTAACCCTAAGACTTCAGGTTAAGTTTTAACCTTAAGACTCAACCCTGAGACTTAGTCGTGAAATTTATCCATAAGACTTAACCCTAAAACTGAAAACTGAGACTTAAACCTAAGATTTAACCTGAAGACTTAACCCTAAAACGTAGCCCTGAGACTTATCCTTGAGCTTTAACCTTGATACTTAATCCTGAGACTTAGCCCTAAGACTTATCCCCAAGACATAACTCTAAGGCTTAACCCTAAGACTTAAACTTAAGGCTCAACCTTAAGACTTAACATTAAGACTTAACCCTGAGACTTAACCATAAGACTTATCCTCAAGATTGTACTCTAAGACTTAACCCTAAGACTTAAGATGAAGACTTAACCCTAAGACTCAATCTATGAGATGCAAACTTAAGACTTAACCTTTAGGAATTAACCCTGACACTTAACCTTAAGACTTAACCCTAAGACTTAAGCTTAAGGTTTAAACTTAAGACTTATCCCTAAGACATAAGCCTGAGACTTAACCCTAAGACTTAACCTCAAGTTTAACTTCAAAACTTAACCCTAAGACTGAATCCTAAGACACAACTTGACCACGTAACCCTGAGACTTAACCTTGAGACTTTACCTTGAAATTTAACCCTGGGATTTAACCCTAAGTCTTAATGCTAAGACTTAACTTTAAGATGTACCATTAAGACTTAACCTTAAAGCGTAACCTTAAGATTTACACTCGATACTTAACCCTAAGACTTAACCCTAGGATTTAAACTTAAGGTTAAACCTTAAGACAAAACTTGAAGACTTAATTCAAAGACTTATCCCTAAGACTCAACACTGAGACTTAAACCTAAGATTTAAGACTTAACCCTAAGACTTAGCCCCAAGACTTAAGTCTAAGACTTCAAGTTATGAATTAAACTTTAGACTTAACCCTAAGACTCAAGCCATAAGACTTCACCTTAAGACTTAACCTGAAGACTTAACCTTAAAATTTAACCCTAAGACTGAACCCTAAAATATAACTTGTAAGACTTAACAATAAGACTGAACATTAAGACACAACCTTACGACTTCTACCCTGAGACCTAACCTTGAGACTTAACACTGAGATTTAACCCTAAGACTTAACGTTAAGATGTAACATTCGGACTTAACCTTAAAACTTAACCCTAAGCCTCAACCTTAAGAAGTAACTTGAAGACTTAACCCTGAGAATGAACTCTAAGACTTCAACTTAATAATTAACGCTCAGATATAACCCTCAGACTTAAACTTAAGAAATAGCCCTAAGACTTAACCTTAATATTTAACTTTAAGATGTAACCTTAAGGCTTAACCCTAAACTTAACCCTAAGAGTTAACCTTAAGTGTTGACCTTACAGATTTAACCCTAAGAGTTAACCTTAGGACTGAAACGTTAAGACTTATCCCCAAGACTTAACTCTAAAGAGTTAACCCTAAGACTTCAACTTGTGATTTCAACTTTAGACTGAACGCTAAGACTTAAAATTACGATTTAACATTAAGATTTAACCATAAGACTTAACCCTAAGACTTCAGGTTAAGTTTTAACCTTAAGACTCAACCCTGAGACTTAGTCGTGAAATTTATCCATAAGACTTATCCCTAAAACTGAAAACTGAGACTTAAACCTAAGATTTAACCTGAAGACTTAACCCTAAAACGTAGCCCTGAGACTTATCCTTGAGCTTTAACCTTGATACTTAATCCTGAGACTTAGCCCTAAGACTTATCCCCAAGACATAACTCTAAGGCTTAACCCTAAGACTTAACCTTAAGGCTCAACCTTAAGACTTAACATTAAGACTTAACCCTGAGACTTAACCATAAGACTTATCCTCAAGATTGTACTCTAAGACTTAACCCTAAGACTTAAGATGAAGACTTAACCCTAAGACTCAATCTATGAGATGTAAACTTAAGACTTAATTAACCCTAAGACTCAATCTATGAGATGTAAACTTAAGACTTAACCTTTAGGAATTAACCCTGACACTTAACCTTAAGGCTTAACCCTAAGACTTAAGCTTAAGGTTTAAACTTAAGACTTATCCCTAAGACATAAGCCTGAGACTTAACCCTAAGACTTCAGGTTAAGTTTTAACCTTAAGACTCAACCCTGAGACTTAGTCGTGAAATTTATCCATAAGACTTATCCCTAAAACTGAAAACTGAGACTTAAACCTAAGATTTAACCTGAAGACTTAACCCTAAAACGTAGCCCTGAGACTTATCCTTGAGCTTTAACCTTGATACTTAATCCTGAGACTTAGCCCTAAGACTTATCCCCAAGACATAACTCTAAGGCTTAACCCTAAGACTTAACCTTAAGGCTCAACCTTAAGACTTAACATTAAGACTTAACCCTGAGACTTAACCATAAGACTTATCCTCAAGATTGTACTCTAAGACTTAACCCTAAGACTTAAGATGAAGACTTAACCCTAAGACTCAATCTATGAGATGTAAACTTAAGACTTAATTAACCCTAAGGCTCAATCTATGAGATGTAAACTTAAGACTTAACCTTTAGGAATTAACCCTGACACTTAACCTTAAGGCTTAACCCTAAGACTTAAGCTTAAGGTTTAAACTTAAGACTTATCCCTAAGACATAAGCCTGAGACTTAACCCTAAGACTTAACCTCAAGTTTAACTTCAAAACTTAACCCTAAGACTGAATCCTAAGACACAACTTGACCACGTAACCCTGAGACTTAACCTTGAGACTTTACCTTGAAATTTAACCCTGGGATTTAACCCTAAGTCTTAATGCTAAGACTTAACTTTAAGATGTACCATTAAGACTTAACCTTAAAGCGTAACCTTAAGATTTACACTCGATACTTAACCCTAAGACTTAACCCTAGGATTTAAACTTAAGGTTAAACCTTAAGACAAAACTTGAAGACTTAATTCAAAGACTTATCCCTAAGACTCAACACTGAGACTTAAACCTAAGATTTAAGACTTAACCCTAAGACTTAGCCCCAAGACTTAAGTCTAAGACTTCAAGTTATGAATTAAACTTTAGACTTAACCCTAAGACTCAAGCCATAAGACTTCACCTTAAGACTTAACCTGAAGACTTAACCTTAAAATTTAACCCTAAGACTGAACCCTAAAATATAACTTTTAAGACTTAACAATAAGACTGAACATTAAGACACAACCTTACGACTTCTACCCTGAGACCTAACCTTGAGACTTAACACTGAGATTTAACCCTAAGACTTAACGTTAAGATGTAACATTCGGACTTAACCTTAAAACTTAACCCTAAGCCTCAACCTTAAGAAGTAACTTGAAGACTTAACCCTGAGAATGAACTCTAAGACTTCAACTTAATAATTAACGCTCAGATATAACCCTCAGACTTAAACTTAAGAAATAGCCCTAAGACTTAACCTTAATATTTAACTTTAAGATGTAACCTTAAGGCTTAACCCTAAACTTAACCCTAAGAGTTAACCTTAAGTGTTGACCTTACAGATTTAACCCTAAGAGTTAACCTTAGGACTGAAACGTTAAGACTTATCCCCAAGACTTAACTCTAAAGAGTTAACCCTAAGACTTCAACTTGTGATTTCAACTTTAGACTGAACGCTAAGACTTAAAATTACGATTTAACATTAAGATTGAACCATAAGACTTAACCCTAAGACTTCAGGTTAAGTTTTAACCTTAAGACTCAACCCTGAGACTTAGTCGTGAAATTTATCCATAAGACTTAACCCTAAAACTGAAAACTGAGACTTAAACCTAAGATTTAACCTGAAGACTTAACCCTAAAACGTAGCCCTGAGACTTATCCTTGAGCTTTAACCTTGATACTTAATCCTGAGACTTAGCCCTAAGACTTATCCCCAAGACATAACTCTAAGGCTTAACCCTAAGACTTAAACTTAAGGCTCAACCTTAAGACTTAACATTAAGACTTAACCCTGAGACTTAACCATAAGACTTATCCTCAAGATTGTACTCTAAGACTTAACCCTAAGACTTAAGATGAAGACTTAACCCTAAGACTCAATCTATGAGATGCAAACTTAAGACTTAACCTTTAGGAATTAACCCTGACACTTAACCTTAAGACTTAACCCTAAGACTTAAGCTTAAGGTTTAAACTTAAGACTTATCCCTAAGACATAATCCTGAGACTTAACCCTAAGACTTAACCTCAAGTTTAACTTCAAAACTTAACCCTAAGACTGAATCCTAAGACACAACTTGACCACGTAACCCTGAGACTTAACCTTGAGACTTTACCTTGAAATTTAACCCTGGGATTTAACCCTAAGTCTTAATGCTAAGACTTAACTTTAAGATGTACCATTAAGACTTAACCTTAAAGCGTAACCTTAAGATTTACACTCGATACTTAACCCTAAGACTTAACCCTAGGATTTAAACTTAAGGTTAAACCTTAAGACAAAACTTGAAGACTTAATTCAAAGACTTATCCCTAAGACTCAACACTGAGACTTAAACCTAAGATTTAAGACTTAACCCTAAGACTTAGCCCCAAGACTTAAGTCTAAGACTTCAAGTTATGAATTAAACTTTAGACTTAACCCTAAGACTCAAGCCATAAGACTGCACCTTAAGACTTAACCTGAAGACTTAACCTTAAAATTTAACCCTAAGACTGAACCCTAAAATATAACTTGTAAGACTTAACAATAAGACTGAACATTAAGACACAACCTTACGACTTCTACCCTGAGACCTAACCTTGAGACTTAACACTGAGATTTAACCCTAAGACTTAACTTTAAGATGTAACATTCGGACTTAACCTTAAAACTTAACCCTAAGCCTCAACCTTAAGAAGTAACTTGAAGACTTAACCCTGAGAATGAACTCTAAGACTTCAACTTAATAATTAACGCTCAGATATAACCCTCAGACTTAAACTTAAGAAATAGCCCTAAGACTTAACCTTAATATTTAACTTTAAGATGTAACCTTAAGGCTTAACCCTAAACTTAACCCTAAGAGTTAACCTTAAGTGTTGACCTTACAGATTTAACCCTAAGAGTTAACCTTAGGACTGAAACGTTAAGACTTAACCCTAAGACTTATCCCCAAGACTTAACTCTAAAGAGTTAACCCTAAGACTTCAACTTGTGATTTCAACTTTAGACTGAACGCTAAGACTTCAAATTACAATTTAACATTAAGATTTAACCATAAGACTTAACCCTAAGACTTCAGGTTAAGTTTTAACCTTAAGACTCAACCCTGAGACTTAGTCGTGAAATTTATCCATAAGACTTAACCCTAAAACTGAAAACTGAGACTTAAACCTAAGATTTAACCTGAAGACTTAACCCTAAAACGTAGCCCTGAGACTTATCCTTGAGCTTTAACCTTGATACTTAATCCTGAGACTTAGCCCTAAGACTTATCCCCAAGACATAACTCTAAGGCTTAACCCTAAGACTTAACCTTAAGGCTCAACCTTAAGACTTAACATTAAGACTTAACCCTGAGACTTAACCATAAGACTTATCCTCAAGATTGTACTCTAAGACTTAACCCTAAGACTTAAGATGAAGACTTAACCCTAAGACTCAATCTATGAGATGTAAACTTAAGACTTAATTAACCCTAAGACTCAATCTATGAGATGTAAACTTAAGACTTAACCTTTAGGAATTAACCCTGACACTTAACCTTAAGGCTTAACCCTAAGACTTAAGCTTAAGGTTTAAACTTAAGACTTATCCCTAAGACATAATCCTGAGACTTAACCCTAAGACTTAACCTCAAGTTTAACTTCAAAACTTAACCCTAAGACTGAATCCTAAGACACAACTTGACCACGTAACCCTGAGACTTAACCTTGAGACTTTACCTTGAAATTTAACCCTGGGATTTAACCCTAAGTCTTAATGCTAAGACTTAACTTTAAGATGTACCATTAAGACGTAACCTTAAAGCGTAACCTTAAGATTTACACTCAATACTTAACCCTAAGACTTAACCCTAGGATTTAAACTTAAGGTTAAACCTTAAGACAAAACTTGAAGACTTAATTCAAAGACTTATCCCTAAGACTCAACACTGAGACTTAAACCTAAGATTTAAGACTTAACCCTAAGACTTAGCCCCAAGACTTAAGTCTAAGACTTCAAGTTATGAATTAAACTTTAGACTTAACCCTAAGACTCAAGCCATAAGACTTCACCTTAAGACTTAACCTGAAGACTTAACCTTAAAATTTAACCCTAAGACTGAACCCTAAAATATAACTTGTAAGACTTAACAATAAGACTGAACATTAAGACACAACCTTACGACTTCTACCCTGAGACCTAACCTTGAGACTTAACACTGAGATTTAACCCTAAGACTTAACTTTAAGATGTAACATTCGGACTTAACCTTAAAACTTAACCCTAAGCCTCAACCTTAAGAAGTAACTTGAAGACTTAACCCTGAGAATGAACTCTAAGACTTCAACTTAATAATTAACGCTCAGATATAACCCTCAGACTTAAACTTAAGAAATAGCCCTAAGACTTAACCTTAATATTTAACTTTAAGATGTAACCTTAAGGCTTAACCCTAAACTTAACCCTAAGAGTTAACCTTAAGTGTTGACCTTACAGATTTAACCCTAAGAGTTAACCTTAGGACTGAAACGTTAAGACTTAACCCTAAGACTTATCCCCAAGACTTAACTCTAAAGAGTTAACCCTAAGACTTCAACTTGTGATTTCAACTTTAGACTGAACGCTAAGACTTCAAATTACGATTTAACATTAAGATTTAACCATAAGACTTAACCCTAAGACTTCAGGTTAAGTTTTAACCTTAAGACTCAACCCTGAGACTTAGTCGTGAAATTTATCCATAAGACTTAACCCTAAAACTGAAAACTGAGACTTAAACCTAAGATTTAACCTGAAGACTTAACCCTAAAACGTAGCCCTGAGACTTATCCTTGAGCTTTAACCTTGATACTTAATCCTGAGACTTAGCCCTAAGACTTATCCCCAAGACATAACTCTAAGGCTTAACCCTAAGACTTAACCTTAAGGCTCAACCTTAAGACTTAACATTAAGACTTAACCCTGAGACTTATCCATAAGACTTATCCTCAAGATTGTACTCTAAGACTTAACCCTAAGACTTAAGATGAAGACTTAACCCTAAGACTCAATCTATGAGATGTAAACTTAAGACTTAATTAACCCTAAGACTCAATCTATGAGATGTAAACTTAAGACATAACCTTTAGGAATTAACCCTGACACTTAACCTTAAGGCTTAACCCTAAGACTTAAGCTTAAGGTTTAAACTTAAGACTTATCCCTAAGACATAATCCTGAGACTTAACCCTAAGACTTAACCTCAAGTTTAACTTCAAAACTTAACCCTAAGTCTGAATCCTAAGACACAACTTGACCACGTAACCCTGAGACTTAACCTTGAGACTTTACCTTGAAATTTAACCCTGGGATTTAACCCTAAGTCTTAATGCTAAGACTTAACTTTAAGATGTACCATTAAGACGTAACCTTAAAGCGTAACCTTAAGATTTACACTCGATACTTAACCCTAAGACTTAACCCTAGGATTTAAACTTAAGGTTAAACCTTAAGACAAAACTTGAAGACTTAATTCAAAGACTTATCCCTAAGACTCAACACTGAGACTTAAACCTAAGATTTAAGACTTAACCCTAAGACTTAGCCCCAAGACTTAAGTCTAAGACTTCAAGTTATGAATTAAACTTTACACTTAACCCTAAGACTCAAGCCATAAGACTGCACCTTAAGACTTAACCTGAAGACTTAACCTTAAAATTTAACCCTAAGACTGAACCCTAAAATATAACTTGTAAGACTTAACAATAAGACTGAACATTAAGACACAACCTTACGACTTCTACCCTGAGACCTAACCTTGAGACTTAACACTGAGATTTAACCCTAAGACTTAACTTTAAGATGTAACATTCGGACTTAACCTTAAAACTTAACCCTAAGCCTCAACCTTAAGAAGTAACTTGAAGACTTAACCCTGAGAATGAACTCTAAGACTTCAACTTAATAATTAACGCTCAGATATAACCCTCAGACTTAAACTTAAGAAATAGCCCTAAGACTTAACCTTAATATTTAACTTTAAGATGTAACCTTAAGGCTTAACCCTAAACTTAACCCTAAGAGTTAACCTTAAGTGTTGACCTTACAGATTTAACCCTAAGAGTTAACCTTAGGACTGAAACGTTAAGACTTAACCCTAAGACTTATCCCCAAGACTTAACTCTAAAGAGTTAACCCTAAGACTTCAACTTGTGATTTCAACTTTAGACTGAACGCTAAGACTTCAAATTACGATTTAACATTAAGATTTAACCATAAGACTTAACCCTAAGACTTCAGGTTAAGTTTTAACCTTAAGACTCAACCCTGAGACTTAGTCGTGAAATTTATCCATAAGACTTAACCCTAAAACTGAAAACTGAGACTTAAACCTAAGATTTAACCTGAAGACTTAACCCTAAAACGTAGCCCTGAGACTTATCCTTGAGCTTTAACCTTGATACTTAATCCTGAGACTTAGCCCTAAGACTTATCCCCAAGACAGAACTCTCAGGCTTAACCCTAAGACTTAACCTTAAGGCTCAACCTTAAGACTTAACATTAAGACTTAACCCTGAGACTTAACCATAAGACTTATCCTCAAGATTGTACTCTAAGACTTAACCCTAAGACTTAAGATGAAGACTTAACCCTAAGACTCAATCTATGAGATGTAAACTTAAGACTTAATTAACCCTAAGACTCAATCTATGAGATGTAAACTTAAGACTTAACCTTTAGGAATTAACCCTGACACTTAACCTTAAGGCTTAACCCTAAGACTTAAGCTTAAGGTTTAAACTTAAGACTTATCCCTAAGACATAATCCTGAGACTTAACCCTAAGACTTAACCTCAAGTTTAACTTCAAAACTTAACCCTAAGACTGAATCCTAAGACACAACTTGACCACGTAACCCTGAGACTTAACCTTGAGACTTTACCTTGAAATTTAACCCTGGGATTTAACCCTAAGTCTTAATGCTAAGACTTAACTTTAAGATGTACCATTAAGACGTAACCTTAAAGCGTAACCTTAAGATTTACACTCAATACTTAACCCTAAGACTTAACCCTAGGATTTAAACTTAAGGTTAAACCTTAAGACAAAACTTGAAGACTTAATTCAAAGACTTATCCCTAAGACTCAACACTGAGACTTAAACCTAAGATTTAAGACTTAACCCTAAGACTTAGCCCCAAGACTTAAGTCTAAGACTTAAACTTATGAATTAAACTTTAGACTTAACCCTAAGACTCAAGCCATAAGACTGCACCTTAAGACTTAACCTGAAGACTTAACCTTAAAATTTAACCCTAAGACTGAACCCTAAAATATAACTTGTAAGACTTAACAATAAGACTGAACATTAAGACACAACCTTACGACTTCTACCCTGAGACCTAACCTTGAGACTTAACACTGAGATTTAACCCTAAGACTTAACTTTAAGATGTAACATTCGGACTTAACCTTAAAACTTAACCCTAAGCCTCAACCTTAAGAAGTAACTTGAAGACTTAACCCTGAGAATGAACTCTAAGACTTCAACTTAATAATTAACGCTCAGATATAACCCTCAGACTTAAACTTAAGAAATAGCCCTAAGACTTAACCTTAATATTTAACTTTAAGATGTAACCTTAAGGCTTAACCCTAAACTTAACCCTAAGAGTTAACCTTAAGTGTTGACCTTACAGATTTAACCCTAAGAGTTAACCTTAGGACTGAAACGTTAAGACTTAACCCTAAGACTTATCCCCAAGACTTAACTCTAAAGAGTTAACCCTAAGACTTCAACTTGTGATTTCAACTTTAGACTGAACGCTAAGACTTCAAATTACGATTTAACATTAAGATTTAACCATAAGACTTAACCCTAAGACTTCAGGTTAAGTTTTAACCTTAAGACTCAACCCTGAGACTTAGTCGTGAAATTTATCCATAAGACTTAACCCTAAAACTGAAAACTGAGACTTAAACCTAAGATTTAACCTGAAGACTTAACCCTAAAACGTAGCCCTGAGACTTATCCTTGAGCTTTAACCTTGATACTTAATCCTGAGACTTAGCCCTAAGACTTATCCCCAAGACATAACCCTAAGACTTAACCTTAAGGCTCAACCTTAAGACTTAACATTAAGACTTAACCCTGAGACTTAACCATAAGACTTATCCTCAAGATTGTACTCTAAGACTTAACCCTAAGACTTAAGATGAAGACTTAACCCTAAGACTCAATCTATGAGATGTAAACTTAAGACTTAATTAACCCTAAGACTCAATCTATGAGATGTAAACTTAAGACTTAACCTTTAGGAATTAACCCTGACACTTAACCTTATGGCTTAACCCTAAGACTTAAGCTTAAGGTTTAAACTTAAGACTTATCCCTAAGACATAATCCTGAGACTTAACCCTAAGACTTAACCTCAAGTTTAACTTCAAAACTTAACCCTAAGACTGAATCCTAAGACACAACTTGACCACGTAACCCTGAGACTTAACCTTGAGACTTTACCTTGAAATTTAACCCTGGGATTTAACCCTAAGTCTTAATGCTAAGACTTAACTTTAAGATGTACCATTAAGACTTAACCTTAAAGCGTAACCTTAAGATTTACACTCGATACTTAACCCTAAGACTTAACCCTAGGATTTAAACTTAAGGTTAAACCTTAAGACAAAACTTGAAGACTTAATTCAAAGACTTATCCCTAAGACTCAACACTGAGACTTAAACCTAAGATTTAAGACTTAACCCTAAGACTTAGCCCCAAGACTTAAGTCTAAGACTTCAAGTTATGAATTAAACTTTACACTTAACCCTAAGACTCAAGCCATAAGACTGCACCTTAAGACTTAACCTGAAGACTTAACCTTAAAATTTAACCCTAAGACTGAACCCTAAAATATAACTTGTAAGACTTAACAATAAGACTGAACATTAAGACACAACCTTACGACTTCTACCCTGAGACCTAACCTTGAGACTTAACACTGAGATTTAACCCTAAGACTTAACTTTAAGATGTAACATTCGGACTTAACCTTAAAACTTAACCCTAAGCCTCAACCTTAAGAAGTAACTTGAAGACTTAACCCTGAGAATGAACTCTAAGACTTCAACTTAATAATTAACGCTCAGATATAACCCTCAGACTTAAACTTAAGAAATAGCCCTAAGACTTAACCTTAATATTTAACTTTAAGATGTAACCTTAAGGCTTAACCCTAAACTTAACCCTAAGAGTTAACCTTAAGTGTTGACCTTACAGATTTAACCCTAAGAGTTAACCTTAGGACTGAAACGTTAAGACTTAACCCTAAGACTTATCCCCAAGACTTAACTCTAAAGAGTTAACCCTAAGACTTCAACTTGTGATTTCAACTTTAGACTGAACGCTAAGACTTCAAATTACAATTTAACATTAAGATTTAACCATAAGACTTAACCCTAAGACTTCAGGTTAAGTTTTAACCTTAAGACTCAACCCTGAGACTTAGTCGTGAAATTTATCCATAAGACTTAACCCTAAAACTGAAAACTGAGACTTAAACCTAAGATTTAACCTGAAGACTTAACCCTAAAACGTAGCCCTGAGACTTATCCTTGAGCTTTAACCTTGATACTTAATCCTGAGACTTAGCCCTAAGACTTATCCCCAAGACAGAACTCTCAGGCTTAACCCTAAGACTTAACCTTAAGGCTCAACCTTAAGACTTAACATTAAGACTTAACCCTGAGACTTAACCATAAGACTTATCCTCAAGATTGTACTCTAAGACTTAACCCTAAGACTTAAGATGAAGACTTAACCCTAAGACTCAATCTATGAGATGTAAACTTAAGACTTAATTAACCCTAAGACTCAATCTATGAGATGTAAACTTAAGACTTAACCTTTAGGAATTAACCCTGACACTTAACCTTAAGGCTTAACCCTAAGACTTAAGCTTAAGGTTTAAACTTAAGACTTATCCCTAAGACATAATCCTGAGACTTAACCCTAAGACTTAACCTCAAGTTTAACTTCAAAACTTAACCCTAAGACTGAATCCTAAGACACAACTTGACCACGTAACCCTGAGACTTAACCTTGAGACTTTACCTTGAAATTTAACCCTGGGATTTAACCCTAAGTCTTAATGCTAAGACTTAACTTTAAGATGTACCATTAAGACGTAACCTTAAAGCGTAACCTTAAGATTTACACTCAATACTTAACCCTAAGACTTAACCCTAGGATTTAAACTTAAGGTTAAACCTTAAGACAAAACTTGAAGACTTAATTCAAAGACTTATCCCTAAGACTCAACACTGAGACTTAAACCTAAGATTTAAGACTTAACCCTAAGACTTAGCCCCAAGACTTAAGTCTAAGACTTCAAGTTATGAATTAAACTTTAGACTTAACCCTAAGACTCAAGCCATAAGACTTCACCTTAAGACTTAACCTGAAGACTTAACCTTAAAATTTAACCCTAAGACTGAACCCTAAAATATAACTTGTAAGACTTAACAATAAGACTGAACATTAAGACACAACCTTACGACTTCTACCCTGAGACCTAACCTTGAGACTTAACACTGAGATTTAACCCTAAGACTTAACTTTAAGATGTAACATTCGGACTTAACCTTAAAACTTAACCCTAAGCCTCAACCTTAAGAAGTAACTTGAAGACTTAACCCTGAGAATGAACTCTAAGACTTCAACTTAATAATTAACGCTCAGATATAACCCTCAGACTTAAACTTAAGAAATAGCCCTAAGACTTAACCTTAATATTTAACTTTAAGATGTAACCTTAAGGCTTAACCCTAAACTTAACCCTAAGAGTTAACCTTAAGTGTTGACCTTACAGATTTAACCCTAAGAGTTAACCTTAGGACTGAAACGTTAAGACTTAACCCTAAGACTTATCCCCAAGACTTAACTCTAAAGAGTTAACCCTAAGACTTCAACTTGTGATTTCAACTTTAGACTGAACGCTAAGACTTCAAATTACGATTTAACATTAAGATTTAACCATAAGACTTTACCCTAAGACTTCAGGTTAAGTTTTAACCTTAAGACTCAACCCTGAGACTTAGTCGTGAAATTTATCCATAAGACTTAACCCTAAAACTGAAAACTGAGACTTAAACCTAAGATTTAACCTGAAGACTTAACCCTAAAACGTAGCCCTGAGACTTATCCTTGAGCTTTAACCTTGATACTTAATCCTGAGACTTAGCCCTAAGACTTATCCCCAAGACATAACTCTAAGGCTTAACCCTAAGACTTAACCTTAAGGCTCAACCTTAAGACTTAACATTAAGACTTAACCCTGAGACTTATCCATAAGACTTATCCTCAAGATTGTACTCTAAGACTTAACCCTAAGACTTAAGATGAAGACTTAACCCTAAGACTCAATCTATGAGATGTAAACTTAAGACTTAATTAACCCTAAGACTCAATCTATGAGATGTAAACTTAAGACATAACCTTTAGGAATTAACCCTGACACTTAACCTTAAGGCTTAACCCTAAGACTTAAGCTTAAGGTTTAAACTTAAGACTTATCCCTAAGACATAATCCTGAGACTTAACCCTAAGACTTAACCTCAAGTTTAACTTCAAAACTTAACCCTAAGACTGAATCCTAAGACACAACTTGACCACGTAACCCTGAGACTTAACCTTGAGACTTTACCTTGAAATTTAACCCTGGGATTTAACCCTAAGTCTTAATGCTAAGACTTAACTTTAAGATGTACCATTAAGACGTAACCTTAAAGCGTAACCTTAAGATTTACACTCGATACTTAACCCTAAGACTTAACCCTAGGATTTAAACTTAAGGTTAAACCTTAAGACAAAACTTGAAGACTTAATTCAAAGACTTATCCCTAAGACTCAACACTGAGACTTAAACCTAAGATTTAAGACTTAACCCTAAGACTTAGCCCCAAGACTTAAGTCTAAGACTTCAAGTTATGAATTAAACTTTACACTTAACCCTAAGACTCAAGCCATAAGACTGCACCTTAAGACTTAACCTGAAGACTTAACCTTAAAATTTAACCCTAAGACTGAACCCTAAAATATAACTTGTAAGACTTAACAATAAGACTGAACATTAAGACACAACCTTACGACTTCTACCCTGAGACCTAACCTTGAGACTTAACACTGAGATTTAACCCTAAGACTTAACTTTAAGATGTAACATTCGGACTTAACCTTAAAACTTAACCCTAAGCCTCAACCTTAAGAAGTAACTTGAAGACTTAACCCTGAGAATGAACTCTAAGACTTCAACTTAATAATTAACGCTCAGATATAACCCTCAGACTTAAACTTAAGAAATAGCCCTAAGACTTAACCTTAATATTTAACTTTAAGATGTAACCTTAAGGCTTAACCCTAAACTTAACCCTAAGAGTTAACCTTAAGTGTTGACCTTACAGATTTAACCCTAAGAGTTAACCTTAGGACTGAAACGTTAAGACTTAACCCTAAGACTTATCCCCAAGACTTAACTCTAAAGAGTTAACCCTAAGACTTCAACTTGTGATTTCAACTTTAGACTGAACGCTAAGACTTCAAATTACGATTTAACATTAAGATTTAACCATAAGACTTTACCCTAAGACTTCAGGTTAAGTTTTAACCTTAAGACTCAACCCTGAGACTTAGTCGTGAAATTTATCCATAAGACTTAACCCTAAAACTGAAAACTGAGACTTAAACCTAAGATTTAACCTGAAGACTTAACCCTAAAACGTAGCCCTGAGACTTATCCTTGAGCTTTAACCTTGATACTTAATCCTGAGACTTAGCCCTAAGACTTATCCCCAAGACATAACTCTAAGGCTTAACCCTAAGACTTAACCTTAAGGCTCAACCTTAAGACTTAACATTAAGACTTAACCCTGAGACTTATCCATAAGACTTATCCTCAAGATTGTACTCTAAGACTTAACCCTAAGACTTAAGATGAAGACTTAACCCTAAGACTCAATCTATGAGATGTAAACTTAAGACTTAATTAACCCTAAGACTCAATCTATGAGATGTAAACTTAAGACATAACCTTTAGGAATTAACCCTGACACTTAACCTTAAGGCTTAACCCTAAGACTTAAGCTTAAGGTTTAAACTTAAGACTTATCCCTAAGACATAATCCTGAGACTTAACCCTAAGACTTAACCTCAAGTTTAACTTCAAAACTTAACCCTAAGACTGAATCCTAAGACACAACTTGACCACGTAACCCTGAGACTTAACCTTGAGACTTTACCTTGAAATTTAACCCTGGGATTTAACCCTAAGTCTTAATGCTAAGACTTAACTTTAAGATGTACCATTAAGACGTAACCTTAAAGCGTAACCTTAAGATTTACACTCGATACTTAACCCTAAGACTTAACCCTAGGATTTAAACTTAAGGTTAAACCTTAAGACAAAACTTGAAGACTTAATTCAAAGACTTATCCCTAAGACTCAACACTGAGACTTAAACCTAAGATTTAAGACTTAACCCTAAGACTTAGCCCCAAGACTTAAGTCTAAGACTTCAAGTTATGAATTAAACTTTACACTTAACCCTAAGACTCAAGCCATAAGACTGCACCTTAAGACTTAACCTGAAGACTTAACCTTAAAATTTAACCCTAAGACTGAACCCTAAAATATAACTTGTAAGACTTAACAATAAGACTGAACATTAAGACACAACCTTACGACTTCTACCCTGAGACCTAACCTTGAGACTTAACACTGAGATTTAACCCTAAGACTTAACTTTAAGATGTAACATTCGGACTTAACCTTAAAACTTAACCCTAAGCCTCAACCTTAAGAAGTAACTTGAAGACTTAACCCTGAGAATGAACTCTAAGACTTCAACTTAATAATTAACGCTCAGATATAACCCTCAGACTTAAACTTAAGAAATAGCCCTAAGACTTAACCTTAATATTTAACTTGAAGATGTAACCTTAAGGCTTAACCCTAAACTTAACCCTAAGAGTTAACCTTAAGTGTTGACCTTACAGATTTAACCCTAAGAGTTAACCTTAGGACTGAAACGTTAAGACTTAACCCTAAGACTTATCCCCAAGACTTAACTCTAAAGAGTTAACCCTAAGACTTCAACTTGTGATTTCAACTTTAGACTGAACGCTAAGACTTAAAATTACGATTTAAAATTAAGATTTAACCATAAGACTTAACCCTAAGACTTCAGGTTAAGTTTTAACCTTAAGACTCAACCCTGAGACTTAGTCGTGAAATTTATCCATAAGACTTATCCCTAAAACTGAAAACTGAGACTTAAACCTAAGATTTAACCTGAAGACTTAACCCTAAAACGTAGCCCTGAGACTTATCCTTGAGCTTTAACCTTGATACTTAATCCTGAGACTTAGCCCTAAGACTTATCCCCAAGACATAACCCTAAGACTTAACCTTAAGGCTCAACCTTAAGACTTAACATTAAGACTTAACCCTGAGACTTAACCATAAGACTTATCCTCAAGATTGTACTCTAAGACTTAACCCTAAGACTTAAGATGAAGACTTAACCCTAAGACTCAATCTATGAGATGTAAACTTAAGACTTAATTAACCCTAAGACTCAATCTATGAGATGTAAACTTAAGACTTAACCTTTAGGAATTAACCCTGACACTTAACCTTAAGGCTTAACCCTAAGACTTAAGCTTAAGGTTTAAACTTAAGACTTATCCCTAAGACATAATCCTGAGACTTAACCCTAAGACTTAACCTCAAGTTTAACTTCAAAACTTAACCCTAAGACTGAATCCTAAGACACAACTTGACCACGTAACCCTGAGACTTAACCTTGAGACTTTACCTTGAAATTTAACCCTGGGATTTAACCCTAAGTCTTAATGCTAAGACTTAACTTTAAGATGTACCATTAAGACTTAACCTTAAAGCGTAACCTTAAGATTTACACTCGATACTTAACCCTAAGACTTAACCCTACGATTTAAACTTAAGGTTAAACCTTAAGACAAAACTTGAAGACTTAATTCAAAGACTTATCCCTAAGACTCAACACTGAGACTTAAACCTAAGATTTAAGACTTAACCCTAAGACTTAGCCCCAAGACTTAAGTCTAAGACTTCAAGTTATGAATTAAACTTTAGACTTAACCCTAAGACTCAAGCCATAAGACTTCACCTTAAGACTTAACCTGAAGACTTAACCTTAAAATTTAACCCTAAGACTGAACCCTAAAATATAACTTGTAAGACTTAACAATAAGACTGAACATTAAGACACAACCTTACGACTTCTACCCTGAGACCTAACCTTGAGACTTAACACTGCGATTTAACCCTAAGACTTAACTTTAAGATGTAACATTCGGACTTAACCTTAAAACTTAACCCTAAGCCTCAACCTTAAGAAGTAACTTGAAGACTTAACCCTGAGAATGAACTCTAAGACTTCAACTTAATAATTAACGCTCAGATATAACCCTCAGACTTAAACTTAAGAAATAGCCCTAAGACTTAACCTTAATATTTAACTTTAAGATGTAACCTTAAGGCTTAACCCTAAACTTAACCCTAAGAGTTAACCTTAAGTGTTGACCTTACAGATTTAACCCTAAGAGTTAACCTTAGGACTGAAACGTTAAGACTTAACCCTAAGACTTATCCCCAAGACTTAACTCTAAAGAGTTAACCCTAAGACTTCAACTTGTGATTTCAACTTTAGACTGAACGCTAAGACTTCAAATTACGATTTAACATTAAGATTTAACCATAAGACTTAACCCTAAGACTTCAGGTTAAGTTTTAACCTTAAGAATCAACCCTGAGACTTAGTCGTGAAATTTATCCATAAGACTTATCCCTAAAACTGAAAACTGAGACTTAAACCTAAGATTTAACCTGAAGACTTAACCCTAAAACGTAGCCCTGAGACTTATCCTTGAGCTTTAACCTTGATACTTAATCCTGAGACTTAGCCCTAAGACTTATCCCCAAGACATAACCCTAAGACTTAACCCTAAGACTTAACCTTAAGGCTCAACCTTAAGACTTAACATTAAGACTTAACCCTGAGACTTAACCATAAGACTTATCCTCAAGATTGTACTCTAAGACTTAACCCTAAGACTTAAGATGAAGACTTAACCCTAAGACTCAATCTATGAGATGTAAACTTAAGACTTAATTAACCCTAAGACTCAATCTATGAGATGTAAACTTAAGACTTAACCTTTAGGAATTAACCCTGACACTTAACCTTAAGGCTTAACCCTAAGACTTAAGCTTAAGGTTTAAACTTAAGACTTATCCCTAAGACATAATCCTGAGACTTAACCCTAAGACTTAACCTCAAGTTTAACTTCAAAACTTAACCCTAAGACTGAATCCTAAGACACAACTTGACCACGTAACCCTGAGACTTAACCTTGAGACTTTACCTTGAAATTTAACCCTGGGATTTAACCCTAAGTCTTAATGCTAAGACTTAACTTTAAGATGTACCATTAAGACGTAACATTAAAGCGTAACCTTAAGATTTACACTCGATACTTAACCCTAAGACTTAACCCTATGACGTAAACTTAAGGTTAAACCTTAAGACAAAACTTGAAGACTTAATTCAAAGACTTATCCCTAAGACTCAACACTGAGACTTAAACCTAAGATTTAAGACTTAACCCTAAGACTTAGCCCCAAGACTTAAGTCTAAGACTTAAACTTATGAATTAAACTTTACACTTAACCCTAAGACTCAAGCCATAAGACTGCACCTTAAGACTTAACCTGAAGACTTAACCTTAAAATTTAACCCTAAGACTGAACCCTAAAATATAACTTGTAAGACTTAACAATAAGACTGAACATTAAGACACAACCTTACGACTTCTACCCTGAGACCTAACCTTGAGACTTAACACTGAGATTTAACCCTAAGACTTAACTTTAAGATGTAACATTCGGACTTAACCTTAAAACTTATCCCTAAGCCTCAACCTTAAGAAGTAACTTGAAGACTTAACCCTGAGAATGAACTCTAAGACTTCAACTTAATAATTAACGCTCAGATATAACCCTCAGACTTAAACTTAAGAAATAGCCCTAAGACTTAACCTTAATATTTAACTTGAAGATGTAACCTTAAGGCTTAACCCTAAACTTAACCCTAAGAGTTAACCTTAAGTGTTGACCTTACAGATTTAACCCTAAGAGTTAACCTTAGGACTTAAACGTTAAGACTTAACCCTAAGACTTATCCCCAAGACTTAACTCTAAAGAGTTAACCCTAAGACTTCAACTTGTGATTTCAACTTTAGACTGAACGCTAAGACTTAAAATTACAATTTAACATTAAGATTTAACCATAAGACTTAACCCTAAGACTTCAGGTTAAGTTTTAACCTTAAGACTCAACCCTGAGACTTAGTCGTGAAATTTATCCATAAGACTTAACCCTAAAACTGAAAACTGAGACTTAAACCTAAGATTTAACCTGAAGACTTAACCCTAAAACGTAGCCCTGAGACTTATCCTTGAGCTTTAACCTTGATACTTAATCCTGAGACTTAGCCCTAAGACTTATCCCCAAGACATAACTCTAAGGCTTAACCCTAAGACTTAACCTTAAGGCTCAACCTTAAGACTTAACATTAAGACTTAACCCTGAGACTTATCCATAAGACTTATCCTCAAGATTGTACTCTAAGACTTAACCCTAAGACTTAAGATGAAGACTTAACCCTAAGACTCAATCTATGAGATGTAAACTTAAGACTTAATTAACCCTAAGACTCAATCCATGAGATGTAAACTTAAGACTTAACCTTTAGGAATTAACCCTGACACTTAACCTTAAGGCTTAACCCTAAGACTTAAGCTTAAGGTTTAAACTTAAGACTTATCCCTAAGACATAATCCTGAGACTTAACCCTAAGACTTAACCTCAAGTTTAACTTCAAAACTTAACCCTAAGACTGAATCCTAAGACACAACTTGACCACGTAACCCTGAGACTTAACCTTGAGACTTTACCTTGAAATTTAACCCTGGGATTTAACCCTAAGTCTTAATGCTAAGACTTAACTTTAAGATGTACCATTAAGACTTAACCTTAAAGCGTAACCTTAAGATTTACACTCGATACTTAACCCTAAGACTTAACCCTAGGATTTAAACTTAAGGTTAAACCTTAAGACAAAACTTGACGACTTAATTCAAAGACTTATCCCTAAGACTCAACACTGAGACTTAAACCTAAGATTTAAGACTTAACCCTAAGACTTAGCCCCAAGACTTAAGTCTAAGACTTCAAGTTATGAATTAAACTTTAGACTTAACCCTAAGACTCAAGCCATAAGACTTCACCTTAAGACTTAACCTGAAGACTTAACCTTAAAATTTAACCCTAAGACTGAACCCTAAAATATAACTTGTAAGACTTAACAATAAGACTGAACATTAAGACACAACCTTACGACTTCTACCCTGAGACCTAACCTTGAGACTTAACACTGAGATTTAACCCTAAGACTTAACTTTAAGATGTAACATTCGGACTTAACCTTAAAACTTAACCCTAAGCCTCAACCTTAAGAAGTAACTTGAAGACTTAACCCTGAGAATGAACTCTAAGACTTCAACTTAATAATTAACGCTCAGATATAACCCTCAGACTTAAACTTAAGAAATAGCCCTAAGACTTAACCTTAATATTTAACTTGAAGATGTAACCTTAAGGCTTAACCCTAAACTTAACCCTAAGAGTTAACCTTAAGTGTTGACCTTACAGATTTAACCCTAAGAGTTAACCTTAGGACTGAAACGTTAAGACTTAACCCTAAGACTTATCCCCAAGACTTAACTCTAAAGAGTTAACCCTAAGACTTCAACTTGTGATTTCAACTTTAGACTGAACGCTAAGACTTCAAATTACAATTTAACATTAAGATTTAACCATAAGACTTAACCCTAAGACTTCAGGTTAAGTTTTAACCTTAAGACTCAACCCTGAGACTTAGTCGTGAAATTTATCCATAAGACTTAACCCTAAAACTGAAAACTGAGACTTAAACCTAAGATTTAACCTGAAGACTTAACCCTAAAACGTAGCCCTGAGACTTATCCTTGAGCTTTAACCTTGATACTTAATCCTGAGACTTAGCCCTAAGACTTATCCCCAAGACATAACTCTAAGGCTTAACCCTAAGACTTAACCTTAAGGCTCAACCTTAAGACTTAACATTAAGACTTAACCCTGAGACTTATCCATAAGACTTATCCTCAAGATTGTACTCTAAGACTTAACCCTAAGACTTAAGATGAAGACTTAACCCTAAGACTCAATCTATGAGATGTAAACTTAAGACTTAATTAACCCTAAGACTCAATCTATGAGATGTAAACTTAAGACTTAACCTTTAGGAATTAACCCTGACACTTAACCTTAAGGCTTAACCCTAAGACTTAAGCTTAAGGTTTAAACTTAAGACTTATCCCTAAGACATAATCCTGAGACTTAACCCTAAGACTTAACCTCAAGTTTAACTTCAAAACTTAACCCTAAGACTGAATCCTAAGACACAACTTGACCACGTAACCCTGAGACTTAACCTTGAGACTTTACCTTGAAATTTAACCCTGGGATTTAACCCTAAGTCTTAATGCTAAGACTTAACTTTAAGATGTACCATTAAGACTTAACCTTAAAGCGTAACCTTAAGATTTACACTCGATACTTAACCCTAAGACTTAACCCTAGGATTTAAACTTAAGGTTAAACCTTAAGACAAAACTTGAAGACTTAATTCAAAGACTTATCCCTAAGACTCAACACTGAGACTTAAACCTAAGATTTAAGACTTAACCCTAAGACTTAGCCCCAAGACTTAAGTCTAAGACTTAAACTTATGAATTAAACTTTACACTTAACCCTAAGACTCAAGCCATAAGACTGCACCTTAAGACTTAACCTGAAGACTTAACCTTAAAATTTAACCCTAAGACTGAACCCTAAAATATAACTTGTAAGACTTAACAATAAGACTGAACATTAAGACACAACCTTACGACTTCTACCCTGAGACCTAACCTTGAGACTTAACACTGAGATTTAACCCTAAGACTTAACTTTAAGATGTAACATTCGGACTTAACCTTAAAACTTATCCCTAAGCCTCAACCTTAAGAAGTAACTTGAAGACTTAACCCTGAGAATGAACTCTAAGACTTCAACTTAATAATTAACGCTCAGATATAACCCTCAGACTTAAACTTAAGAAATAGCCCTAAGACTTAACCTTAATATTTAACTTTAAGATGTAACCTTAAGGCTTAACCCTAAGAGTTAACCTTAAGTGTTGACCTTACAGATTTAACCCTAAGAGTTAACCTTAGGACTTAAACGTTAAGACTTAACCCTAAGACTTATCCCCAAGACTTAACTCTAAAGAGTTAACCCTAAGACTTCAACTTGTGATTTCAACTTTAGACTGAACGCTAAGACTTAAAATTACAATTTAACATTAAGATTTAACCATAAGACTTAACCCTAAGACTTCAGGTTAAGTTTTAACCTTAAGACTCAACCCTGAGACTTAGTCGTGAAATTTATCCATAAGACTTAACCCTAAAACTGAAAACTGAGACTTAAACCTAAGATTTAACCTGAAGACTTAACCCTAAAACGTAGCCCTGAGACTTATCCTTGAGCTTTAACCTTGATACTTAATCCTGAGACTTAGCCCTAAGACTTATCCCCAAGACATAACTCTAAGGCTTAACCCTAAGACTTAACCTTAAGGCTCAACCTTAAGACTTAACATTAAGACTTAACCCTGAGACTTATCCATAAGACTTATCCTCAAGATTGTACTCTAAGACTTAACCCTAAGACTTAAGATGAAGACTTAACCCTAAGACTCAATCTATGAGATGTAAACTTAAGACTTAATTAACCCTAAGACTCAATCCATGAGATGTAAACTTAAGACTTAACCTTTAGGAATTAACCCTGACACTTAACCTTAAGGCTTAACCCTAAGACTTAAGCTTAAGGTTTAAACTTAAGACTTATCCCTAAGACATAATCCTGAGACTTAACCCTAAGACTTAACCTCAAGTTTAACTTCAAAACTTAACCCTAAGACTGAATCCTAAGACACAACTTGACCACGTAACCCTGAGACTTAACCTTGAGACTTTACCTTGAAATTTAACCCTGGGATTTAACCCTAAGTCTTAATGCTAAGACTTAACTTTAAGATGTACCATTAAGACTTAACCTTAAAGCGTAACCTTAAGATTTACACTCGATACTTAACCCTAAGACTTAACCCTAGGATTTAAACTTAAGGTTAAACCTTAAGACAAAACTTGACGACTTAATTCAAAGACTTATCCCTAAGACTCAACACTGAGACTTAAACCTAAGATTTAAGACTTAACCCTAAGACTTAGCCCCAAGACTTAAGTCTAAGACTTCAAGTTATGAATTAAACTTTAGACTTAACCCTAAGACTCAAGCCATAAGACTTCACCTTAAGACTTAACCTGAAGACTTAACCTTAAAATTTAACCCTAAGACTGAACCCTAAAATATAACTTGTAAGACTTAACAATAAGACTGAACATTAAGACACAACCTTACGACTTCTACCCTGAGACCTAACCTTGAGACTTAACACTGAGATTTAACCCTAAGACTTAACTTTAAGATGTAACATTCGGACTTAACCTTAAAACTTAACCCTAAGCCTCAACCTTAAGAAGTAACTTGAAGACTTAACCCTGAGAATGAACTCTAAGACTTCAACTTAATAATTAACGCTCAGATATAACCCTCAGACTTAAACTTAAGAAATAGCCCTAAGACTTAACCTTAATATTTAACTTGAAGATGTAACCTTAAGGCTTAACCCTAAACTTAACCCTAAGAGTTAACCTTAAGTGTTGACCTTACAGATTTAACCCTAAGAGTTAACCTTAGGACTGAAACGTTAAGACTTAACCCTAAGACTTATCCCCAAGACTTAACTCTAAAGAGTTAACCCTAAGACTTCAACTTGTGATTTCAACTTTAGACTGAACGCTAAGACTTCAAATTACAATTTAACATTAAGATTTAACCATAAGACTTAACCCTAAGACTTCAGGTTAAGTTTTAACCTTAAGACTCAACCCTGAGACTTAGTCGTGAAATTTATCCATAAGACTTAACCCTAAAACTGAAAACTGAGACTTAAACCTAAGATTTAACCTGAAGACTTAACCCTAAAACGTAGCCCTGAGACTTATCCTTGAGCTTTAACCTTGATACTTAATCCTGAGACTTAGCCCTAAGACTTATCCCCAAGACATAACTCTAAGGCTTAACCCTAAGACTTAACCTTAAGGCTCAACCTTAAGACTTAACATTAAGACTTAACCCTGAGACTTATCCATAAGACTTATCCTCAAGATTGTACTCTAAGACTTAACCCTAAGACTTAAGATGAAGACTTAACCCTAAGACTCAATCTATGAGATGTAAACTTAAGACTTAATTAACCCTAAGACTCAATCTATGAGATGTAAACTTAAGACTTAACCTTTAGGAATTAACCCTGACACTTAACCTTAAGGCTTAACCCTAAGACTTAAGCTTAAGGTTTAAACTTAAGACTTATCCCTAAGACATAATCCTGAGACTTAACCCTAAGACTTAACCTCAAGTTTAACTTCAAAACTTAACCCTAAGACTGAATCCTAAGACACAACTTGACCACGTAACCCTGAGACTTAACCTTGAGACTTTACCTTGAAATTTAACCCTGGGATTTAACCCTAAGTCTTAATGCTAAGACTTAACTTTAAGATGTACCATTAAGACTTAACCTTAAAGCGTAACCTTAAGATTTACACTCGATACTTAACCCTAAGACTTAACCCTAGGATTTAAACTTAAGGTTAAACCTTAAGACAAAACTTGAAGACTTAATTCAAAGACTTATCCCTAAGACTCAACACTGAGACTTAAACCTAAGATTTAAGACTTAACCCTAAGACTTAGCCCCAAGACTTAAGTCTAAGACTTAAACTTATGAATTAAACTTTACACTTAACCCTAAGACTCAAGCCATAAGACTGCACCTTAAGACTTAACCTGAAGACTTAACCTTAAAATTTAACCCTAAGACTGAACCCTAAAATATAACTTGTAAGACTTAACAATAAGACTGAACATTAAGACACAACCTTACGACTTCTACCCTGAGACCTAACCTTGAGACTTAACACTGAGATTTAACCCTAAGACTTAACTTTAAGATGTAACATTCGGACTTAACCTTAAAACTTAACCCTAAGCCTCAACCTTAAGAAGTAACTTGAAGACTTAACCCTGAGAATGAACTCTAAGACTTCAACTTAATAATTAACGCTCAGATATAACCCTCAGACTTAAACTTAAGAAATAGCCCTAAGACTTAACCTTAATATTTAACTTGAAGATGTAACCTTAAGGCTTAACCCTAAACTTAACCCTAAGAGTTAACCTTAAGTGTTGACCTTACAGATTTAACCCTAAGAGTTAACCTTAGGACTGAAACGTTAAGACTTAACCCTAAGACTTATCCCCAAGACTTAACTCTAAAGAGTTAACCCTAAGACTTCAACTTGTGATTTCAACTTTAGACTGAACGCTAAGACTTCAAATTACAATTTAACATTAAGATTTAACCATAAGACTTAACCCTAAGACTTCAGGTTAAGTTTTAACCTTAAGACTCAACCCTGAGACTTAGTCGTGAAATTTATCCATAAGACTTAACCCTAAAACTGAAAACTGAGACTTAAACCTAAGATTTAACCTGAAGACTTAACCCTAAAACGTAGCCCTGAGACTTATCCTTGAGCTTTAACCTTGATACTTAATCCTGAGACTTAGCCCTAAGACTTATCCCCAAGACATAACTCTAAGGCTTAACCCTAAGACTTAACCTTAAGGCTCAACCTTAAGACTTAACATTAAGACTTAACCCTGAGACTTATCCATAAGACTTATCCTCAAGATTGTACTCTAAGACTTAACCCTAAGACTTAAGATGAAGACTTAACCCTAAGACTCAATCTATGAGATGTAAACTTAAGACTTAATTAACCCTAAGACTCAATCTATGAGATGTAAACTTAAGACTTAACCTTTAGGAATTAACCCTGACACTTAACCTTAAGGCTTAACCCTAAGACTTAAGCTTAAGGTTTAAACTTAAGACTTATCCCTAAGACATAATCCTGAGACTTAACCCTAAGACTTAACCTCAAGTTTAACTTCAAAACTTAACCCTAAGACTGAATCCTAAGACACAACTTGACCACGTAACCCTGAGACTTAACCTTGAGACTTTACCTTGAAATTTAACCCTGGGATTTAACCCTAAGTCTTAATGCTAAGACTTAACTTTAAGATGTACCATTAAGACTTAACCTTAAAGCGTAACCTTAAGATTTACACTCGATACTTAACCCTAAGACTTAACCCTAGGATTTAAACTTAAGGTTAAACCTTAAGACAAAACTTGAAGACTTAATTCAAAGACTTATCCCTAAGACTCAACACTGAGACTTAAACCTAAGATTTAAGACTTAACCCTAAGACTTAGCCCCAAGACTTAAGTCTAAGACTTAAACTTATGAATTAAACTTTACACTTAACCCTAAGACTCAAGCCATAAGACTGCACCTTAAGACTTAACCTGAAGACTTAACCTTAAAATTTAACCCTAAGACTGAACCCTAAAATATAACTTGTAAGACTTAACAATAAGACTGAACATTAAGACACAACCTTACGACTTCTACCCTGAGACCTAACCTTGAGACTTAACACTGAGATTTAACCCTAAGACTTAACTTTAAGATGTAACATTCGGACTTAACCTTAAAACTTAACCCTAAGCCTCAACCTTAAGAAGTAACTTGAAGACTTAACCCTGAGAATGAACTCTAAGACTTCAACTTAATAATTAACGCTCAGATATAACCCTCAGACTTAAACTTAAGAAATAGCCCTAAGACTTAACCTTAATATTTAACTTGAAGATGTAACCTTAAGGCTTAACCCTAAACTTAACCCTAAGAGTTAACCTTAAGTGTTGACCTTACAGATTTAACCCTAAGAGTTAACCTTAGGACTGAAACGTTAAGACTTAACCCTAAGACTTATCCCCAAGACTTAACTCTAAAGAGTTAACCCTAAGACTTCAACTTGTGATTTCAACTTTAGACTGAACGCTAAGACTTCAAATTACGATTTAACATTAAGATTTAACCATAAGACTTAACCCTAAGACTTCAGGTTAAGTTTTAACCTTAAGACTCAACCCTGAGACTTAGTCGTGAAATTTATCCATAAGACTTAACCCTAAAACTGAAAACTGAGACTTAAACCTAAGATTTAACCTGAAGACTTAACCCTAAAACGTAGCCCTGAGACTTATCCTTGAGCTTTAACCTTGATACTTAATCCTGAGACTTAGCCCTAAGACTTATCCCCAAGACATAACTCTAAGGCTTAACCCTAAGACTTAACCTTAAGGCTCAACCTTAAGACTTAACATTAAGACTTAACCCTGAGACTTAACCATAAGACTTATCCTCAAGATTGTACTCTAAGACTTAACCCTAAGACTTAAGATGAAGACTTAACCCTAAGACTCAATCTATGAGATGTAAACTTAAGACTTAATTAACCCCAAGACTCAATCTATGAGATGTAAACTTAAGACTTAACCTTTAGGAATTAACCCTGACACTTAACCTTAAGGCTTAACCCTAAGACTTAAGCTTAAGGTTTAAACTTAAGACTTATCCCTAAGACATAAGCCTGAGACTTAACCCTAAGACTTAACCTCAAGTTTAACTTCAAAACTTAACCCTAAGACTGAATCCTAAGACACAACTTGACCACGTAACCCTGAGACTTAACCTTGAGACTTTACCTTGAAATTTAACCCTGGGATTTAACCCTAAGTCTTAATGCTAAGACTTAACTTTAAGATGTACCATTAAGACGTAACCTTAAAGCGTAACCTTAAGATTTACACTCAATACTTAACCCTAAGACTTAACCCTATGACGTAAACTTAAGGTTAAACCTTAAGACAAAACTTGAAGACTTAATTCAAAGACTTATCCCTAAGACTCAACACTGAGACTTAAACCTAAGATTTAAGACTTAACCCTAAGACTTAGCCCCAAGACTTAAGTCTAAGACTTAAACTTATGAATTAAACTTTACACTTAACCCTAAGACTCAAGCCATAAGACTGCACCTTAAGACTTAACCTGAAGACTTAACCTTAAAATTTAACCCTAAGACTGAACCCTAAAATATAACTTGTAAGACTTAACAATAAGACTGAACATTAAGACACAACCTTACGACTTCTACCCTGAGACCTAACCTTGAGACTTAACACTGAGATTTAACCCTAAGACTTAACTTTAAGATGTAACATTCGGACTTAACCTTAAAACTTAACCCTAAGCCTCAACCTTAAGAAGTAACTTGAAGACTTAACCCTGAGAATGAACTCTAAGACTTCAACTTAATAATTAACGCTCAGATATAACCCTCAGACTTAAACTTAAGAAATAGCCCTAAGACTTAACCTTAATATTTAACTTTAAGATGTAACCTTAAGGCTTAACCCTAAACTTAACCCTAAGAGTTAACCTTAAGTGTTGACCTTACAGATTTAACCCTAAGAGTTAACCTTAGGACTGAAACGTTAAGACTTAACCCTAAGACTTATCCCCAAGACTTAACTCTAAAGAGTTAACCCTAAGACTTCAACTTGTGATTTCAACTTTAGACTGAACGCTAAGACTTCAAATTACGATTTAACATTAAGATTTAACCATAAGACTTAACCCTAAGACTTCAGGTTAAGTTTTAACCTTAAGACTCAACCCTGAGACTTAGTCGTGAAATTTATCCATAAGACTTATCCCTAAAACTGAAAACTGAGACTTAAACCTAAGATTTAACCTGAAGACTTAACCCTAAAACGTAGCCCTGAGACTTATCCTTGAGCTTTAACCTTGATACTTAATCCTGAGACTTAGCCCTAAGACTTATCCCCAAGACATAACCCTAAGGCTTAACCTTAAGGCTCAACCTTAAGACTTAACATTAAGACTTAACCCTGAGACTTAACCATAAGACTTATCCTCAAGATTGTACTCTAAGACTTAACCCTAAGACTTAAGATGAAGACTTAACCCTAAGACTCAATCTATGAGATGTAAACTTAAGACTTAATTAACCCTAAGACTCAATCTATGAGATGTAAACTTAAGACTTAACCTTTAGGAATTAACCCTGACACTTAACCTTAAGGCTTAACCCTAAGACTTAAGCTTAAGGTTTAAACTTAAGACTTATCCCTAAGACATAATCCTGAGACTTAACCCTAAGACTTAACCTCAAGTTTAACTTCAAAACTTAACCCTAAGACTGAATCCTAAGACACAACTTGACCACGTAACCCTGAGACTTAACCTTGAGACTTTACCTTGAAATTTAACCCTGGGATTTAACCCTAAGTCTTAATGCTAAGACTTAACTTTAAGATGTACCATTAAGACGTAACCTTAAAGCGTAACCTTAAGATTTACACTCAATACTTAACCCTAAGACTTAACCCTATGATGTAAACTTAAGGTTAAACCTTAAGACAAAACTTGAAGACTTAATTCAAAGACTTATCCCTAAGACTCAACACTGAGACTTAAACCTAAGATTTAAGACTTAACCCTAAGACTTAGCCCCAAGACTTAAGTCTAAGACTTCAAGTTATGAATTAAACTTTACACTTAACCCTAAGACTCAAGCCATAAGACTGCACCTTAAGACTTAACCTGAAGACTTAACCTTAAAATTTAACCCTAAGACTGAACCCTAAAATATAACTTGTAAGACTTAACAATAAGACTGAACATTAAGACACAACCTTACGACTTCTACCCTGAGACCTAACCTTGAGACTTAACACTGAGATTTAACCCTAAGACTTAACTTTAAGATGTAACATTCGGACTTAACCTTAAAACTTAACCCTAAGCCTCAACCTTAAGAAGTAACTTGAAGACTTAACCCTGAGAATGAACTCTAAGACTTCAACTTAATAATTAACGCTCAGATATAACCCTCAGACTTAAACTTAAGAAATAGCCCTAAGACTTAACCTTAATATTTAACTTTAAGATGTAACCTTAAGGCTTAACCCTAAACTTAACCCTAAGAGTTAACCTTAAGTGTTGACCTTACAGATTTAACCCTAAGAGTTAACCTTAGGACTGAAACGTTAAGACTTAACCCTAAGACTTATCCCCAAGACTTAACTCTAAAGAGTTAACCCTAAGACTTCAACTTGTGATTTCAACTTTAGACTGAACGCTAAGACTTAAAATTACAATTTAACATTAAGATTTAACCATAAGACTTAACCCTAAGACTTCAGGTTAAGTTTTAACCTTAAGACTCAACCCTGAGACTTAGTCGTGAAATTTATCCATAAGACTTAACCCTAAAACTGAAAACTGAGACTTAAACCTAAGATTTAACCTGAAGACTTAACCCTAAAACGTAGCCCTGAGACTTATCCTTGAGCTTTAACCTTGATACTTAATCCTGAGACTTAGCCCTAAGACTTATCCCCAAGACATAACTCTAAGGCTTAACCCTAAGACTTAACCTTAAGGCTCAACCTTAAGACTTAACATTAAGACTTAACCCTGAGACTTATCCATAAGACTTATCCTCAAGATTGTACTCTAAGACTTAACCCTAAGACTTAAGATGAAGACTTAACCCTAAGACTCAATCTATGAGATGTAAACTTAAGACTTAATTAACCCTAAGACTCAATCTATGAGATGTAAACTTAAGACTTAACCTTTAGGAATTAACCCTGACACTTAACCTTAAGGCTTAACCCTAAGACTTAAGCTTAAGGTTTAAACTTAAGACTTATCCCTAAGACATAATCCTGAGACTTAACCCTAAGACTTAACCTCAAGTTTAACTTCAAAACTTAACCCTAAGACTGAATCCTAAGACACAACTTGACCACGTAACCCTGAGACTTAACCTTGAGACTTTACCTTGAAATTTAACCCTGGGATTTAACCCTAAGTCTTAATGCTAAGACTTAACTTTAAGATGTACCATTAAGACTTAACCTTAAAGCGTAACCTTAAGATTTACACTCGATACTTAACCCTAAGACTTAACCCTAGGATTTAAACTTAAGGTTAAACCTTAAGACAAAACTTGAAGACTTAATTCAAAGACTTATCCCTAAGACTCAACACTGAGACTTAAACCTAAGATTTAAGACTTAACCCTAAGACTTAGCCCCAAGACTTAAGTCTAAGACTTCACGTTATGAATTAAACTTTAGACTTAACCCTAAGACTCAAGCCATAAGACTTCACCTTAAGACTTAACCTGAAGACTTAACCTTAAAATTTAACCCTAAGACTGAACCCTAAAATATAACTTGTAAGACTTAACAATAAGACTGAACATTAAGACACAACCTTACGACTTCTACCCTGAGACCTAACCTTGAGACTTAACACTGAGATTTAACCCTAAGACTTAACTTTAAGATGTAACATTCGGACTTAACCTTAAAACTTAACCCTAAGCCTCAACCTTAAGAAGTAACTTGAAGACTTAACCCTGAGAATGAACTCTAAGACTTCAACTTAATAATTAACGCTCAGATATAACCCTCAGACTTAAACTTAAGAAATAGCCCTAAGACTTAACCTTAATATTTAACTTGAAGATGTAACCTTAAGGCTTAACCCTAAACTTAACCCTAAGAGTTAACCTTAAGTGTTGACCTTACAGATTTAACCCTAAGAGTTAACCTTAGGACTGATACGTTAAGACTTAACCCTAAGACTTATCCCCAAGACTTAACTCTAAAGAGTTAACCCTAAGACTTCAACTTGTGATTTCAACTTTAGACTGAACGCTAAGACTTCAAATTACGATTTAACATTAAGATTTAACCATAAGACTTAACCCTAAGACTTCAGGTTAAGTTTTAACCTTAAGAATCAACCCTGAGACTTAGTCGTGAAATTTATCCATAAGACTTATCCCTAAAACTGAAAACTGAGACTTAAACCTAAGATTTAACCTGAAGACTTAACCCTAAAACGTAGCCCTGAGACTTATCCTTGAGCTTTAACCTTGATACTTAATCCTGAGACTTAGCCCTAAGACTTATCCCCAAGACATAACCCTAAGGCTTAACCTTAAGGCTCAACCTTAAGACTTAACATTAAGACTTAACCCTGAGACTTAACCATAAGACTTATCCTCAAGATTGTACTCTAAGACTTAAGATGAAGACTTAACCCTAAGACTCAATCTATGAGATGTAAACTTAAGACTTAATTAACCCTAAGACTCAATCTATGAGATGTAAACTTAAGACTTAACCTTTAGGAATTAACCCTGACACTTAACCTTAAGGCTTAACCCTAAGACTTAAGCTTAAGGTTTAAACTTAAGACTTATCCCTAAGACATAAGCCTGAGACTTAACCCTAAGACTTAACCTCAAGTTTAACTTCAAAACTTAACCCTAAGACTGAATCCTAAGACACAACTTGACCACGTAACCCTGAGACTTAACCTTGAGACTTTACCTTGAAATTTAACCCTGGGATTTAACCCTAAGTCTTAATGCTAAGACTTAACTTTAAGATGTACCATTAAGACGTAACCTTAAAGCGTAACCTTAAGATTTACACTCAATACTTAACCCTAAGACTTAACCCTATGACGTAAACTTAAGGTTAAACCTTAAGACAAAACTTGAAGACTTAATTCAAAGACTTATCCCTAAGACTCAACACTGAGACTTAAACCTAAGATTTAAGACTTAACCCTAAGACTTAGCCCCAAGACTTAAGTCTAAGACTTAAACTTATGAATTAAACTTTACACTTAACCCTAAGACTCAAGCCATAAGACTGCACCTTAAGACTTAACCTTAAAATTTAACCCTAAGACTGAACCCTAAAATATAACTTGTAAGACTTAACAATAAGACTGAACATTAAGACACAACCTTACGACTTCTACCCTGAGACCTAACCTTGAGACTTAACACTGAGATTTAACCCTAAGACTTAACTTTAAGATGTAACATTCGGACTTAACCTTAAAACTTAACCCTAAGCCTCAACCTTAAGAAGTAACTTGAAGACTTAACCCTGAGAATGAACTCTAAGACTTCAACTTAATAATTAACGCTCAGATATAACCCTCAGACTTAAACTTAAGAAATAGCCCTAAGACTTAACCTTAATATTTAACTTTAAGATGTAACCTTAAGGCTTAACCCTAAACTTAACCCTAAGAGTTAACCTTAAGTGTTGACCTTACAGATTTAACCCTAAGAGTTAACCTTAGGACTGAAACGTTAAGACTTAACCCTAAGACTTATCCCCAAGACTTAACTCTAAAGAGTTAACCCTAAGACTTCAACTTGTGATTTCAACTTTAGACTGAACGCTAAGACTTCAAATTACGATTTAACATTAAGATTTAACCATAAGACTTAACCCTAAGACTTCAGGTTAAGTTTTAACCTTAAGACTCAACCCTGAGACTTAGTCGTGAAATTTATCCATAAGACTTATCCCTAAAACTGAAAACTGAGACTTAAACCTAAGATTTAACCTGAAGACTTAACCCTAAAACGTAGCCCTGAGACTTATCCTTGAGCTTTAACCTTGATACTTAATCCTGAGACTTAGCCCTAAGACTTATCCCCAAGACATAACCCTAAGACTTAACCTTAAGGCTCAACCTTAAGACTTAACATTAAGACTTAACCCTGAGACTTAACCATAAGACTTATCCTCAAGATTGTACTCTAAGACTTAACCCTAAGACTTAAGATGAAGACTTAACCCTAAGACTCAATCTATGAGATGTAAACTTAAGACTTAATTAACCCTAAGACTCAATCTATGAGATGTAAACTTAAGACTTAACCTTTAGGAATTAACCCTGACACTTAACCTTAAGGCTTAACCCTAAGACTTAAGCTTAAGGTTTAAACTTAAGACTTATCCCTAAGACATAATCCTGAGACTTAACCCTAAGACTTAACCTCAAGTTTAACTTCAAAACTTAACCCTAAGACTGAATCCTAAGACACAACTTGACCACGTAACCCTGAGACTTAACCTTGAGACTTTACCTTGAAATTTAACCCTGGGATTTAACCCTAAGTCTTAATGCTAAGACTTAACTTTAAGATGTACCATTAAGACGTAACCTTAAAGCGTAACCTTAAGATTTACACTCAATACTTAACCCTAAGACCTAACCCTATGACGTAAACTTAAGGTTAAACCTTAAGACAAAACTTGAAGACTTAATTCAAAGACTTATCCCTAAGACTCAACACTGAGACTTAAACCTAAGATTTAAGACTTAACCCTAAGACTTAGCCCCAAGACTTAAGTCTAAGACTTCAAGTTATGAATTAAACTTTACACTTAACCCTAAGACTCAAGCCATAAGACTGCACCTTAAGACTTAACCTGAAGACTTAACCTTAAAATTTAACCCTAAGACTGAACCCTAAAATATAACTTGTAAGACTTAACAATAAGATAGAACATTAAGACACAACCTTACGACTTCTACCCTGAGACCTAACCTTGAGACTTAACACTGAGATTTAACCCTAAGACTTAACTTTAAGATGTAACATTCGGACTTAACCTTAAAACTTAACCCTAAGCCTCAACCTTAAGAAGTAACTTGAAGACTTAACCCTGAGAATGAACTCTAAGACTTCAACTTAATAATTAACGCTCAGATATAACCCTCAGACTTAAACTTAAGAAATAGCCCTAAGACTTAACCTTAATATTTAACTTGAAGATGTAACCTTAAGGCTTAACCCTAAACTTAACCCTAAGAGTTAACCTTAAGTGTTGACCTTACAGATTTAACCCTAAGAGTTAACCTTAGGACTGAAACGTTAAGACTTAACCCTAAGACTTATCCCCAAGACTTAACTCTAAAGAGTTAACCCTAAGACTTCAACTTGTGATTTCAACTTTAGACTGAACGCTAAGACTTCAAATTACAATTTAACATTAAGATTTAACCATAAGACTTAACCCTAAGACTTCAGGTTAAGTTTTAACCTTAAGACTCAACCCTGAGACTTAGTCGTGAAATTTATCCATAAGACTTAACCCTAAAACTGAAAACTGAGACTTAAACCTAAGATTTAACCTGAAGACTTAACCCTAAAACGTAGCCCTGAGACTTATCCTTGAGCTTTAACCTTGATACTTAATCCTGAGACTTAGCCCTAAGACTTATCCCCAAGACATAACTCTAAGGCTTAACCCTAAGACTTAACCTTAAGGCTCAACCTTAAGACTTAACATTAAGACTTAACCCTGAGACTTAACCATAAGACTTATCCTCAAGATTGTACTCTAAGACTTAACCCTAAGACTTAAGATGAAGACTTAACCCTAAGACTCAATCTATGAGATGTAAACTTAAGACTTAATTAACCCTAAGACTCAATCTATGAGATGTAAACTTAAGACTTAACCTTTAGGAATTAACCCTGACACTTAACCTTAAGGCTTAACCCTAAGACTTAAGCTTAAGGTTTAAACTTAAGACTTATCCCTAAGACATAATCCTGAGACTTAACCCTAAGACTTAACCTCAAGTTTAACTTCAAAACTTAACCCTAAGACTGAACCCTAAAATATAACTTGTAAGACTTAACAATAAGACTGAACATTAAGACACAACCTTACGACTTCTACCCTGAGACCTAACCTTGAGACTTAACACTGAGATTTAACCCTAAGACTTAACTTTAAGATGTAACATTCGGACTTAACCTTAAAACTTAACCCTAAGCCTCAACCTTAAGAAGTAACTTGAAGACTTAACCCTGAGAATGAACTCTAAGACTTCAACTTAATAATTAACGCTCAGATATAACCCTCAGACTTAAACTTAAGAAATAGCCCTAAGACTTAACCTTAATATTTAACTTTAAGATGTAACCTTAAGGCTTAACCCTAAACTTAACCCTAAGAGTTAACCTTAAGTGTTGACCTTACAGATTTAACCCTAAGAGTTAACCTTAGGACTTAAACGTTAAGACTTAACCCTAAGACTTAACCCTATGACGTAAACTTAAGGTTAAACCTTAAGACAAAACTTGAAGACTTAATTCAAAGACTTATCCCTAAGACTCAACACTGAGACTTAAACCTAAGATTTAAGACTTAACCCTAAGACTTAGCCCCAAGACTTAAGTCTAAGACTTCAAGTTATGAATTAAACTTTACACTTAACCCTAAGACTCAAGCCATAAGACTGCACCTTAAGACTTAACCTGAAGACTTAACCTTAAAATTTAACCCTAAGACTGAACCCTAAAATATAACTTGTAAGACTTAACAATAAGACTGAACATTAAGACACAACCTTACGACTTCTACCCTGAGACCTAACCTTGAGACTTAACACTGAGATTTAACCCTAAGACTTAACTTTAAGATGTAACATTCGGACTTAACCTTAAAACTTAACCCTAAGCCTCAACCTTAAGAAGTAACTTGAAGACTTAACCCTGAGAATGAACTCTAAGACTTCAACTTAATAATTAACGCTCAGATATAACCCTCAGACTTAAACTTAAGAAATAGCCCTAAGACTTAACCTTAATATTTAACTTTAAGATGTAACCTTAAGGCTTAACCCTAAACTTAACCCTAAGAGTTAACCTTAAGTGTTGACCTTACAGATTTAACCCTAAGAGTTAACCTTAGGACTGAAACGTTAAGACTTAACCCTAAGACTTATCCCCAAGACTTAACTCTAAAGAGTTAACCCTAAGACTTCAACTTGTGATTTCAACTTTAGACTGAACGCTAAGACTTCAAATTACGATTTAACATTAAGATTTAACCATAAGACTTAACCCTAAGACTTCAGGTTAAGTTTTAACCTTAAGAATCAACCCTGAGACTTAGTCGTGAAATTTATCCATAAGACTTATCCCTAAAACTGAAAACTGAGACTTAAACCTAAGATTTAACCTGAAGACTTAACCCTAAAACGTAGCCCTGAGACTTATCCTTGAGCTTTAACCTTGATACTTAATCCTGAGACTTAGCCCTAAGACTTATCCCCAAGACATAACCCTAAGACTTAACCTTAAGGCTCAACCTTAAGACTTAACATTAAGACTTAACCCTGAGACTTAACCATAAGACTTATCCTCAAGATTGTACTCTAAGACTTAACCCTAAGACTTAAGATGAAGACTTAACCCTAAGACTCAATCTATGAGATGTAAACTTAAGACTTAATTAACCCTAAGACTCAATCTATGAGATGTAAACTTAAGACTTAACCTTTAGGAATTAACCCTGACACTTAACCTTAAGGCTTAACCCTAAGACTTAAGCTTAAGGTTTAAACTTAAGACTTATCCCTAAGACATAACCCTGAGACTTAACCCTAAGACTTAACCTCAAGTTTAACTTCAAAACTTAACCCTAAGACTGAATCCTAAGACACAACTTGACCACGTAACCCTGAGACTTAACCTTGAGACTTTACCTTGAAATTTAACCCTGGGATTTAACCCTAAGTCTTAATGCTAAGACTTAACTTTAAGATGTACCATTAAGACTTAACCTTAAAGCGTAACCTTAAGATTTACACTCGATACTTAACCCTAAGACTTAACCCTAGGATTTAAACTTAAGGTTAAACCTTAAGACAAAACTTGAAGACTTAATTCAAAGACTTATCCCTAAGACTCAACACTGAGACTTAAACCTAAGATTTAAGACTTAACCCTAAGACTTAGCCCCAAGACTTAAGTCTAAGACTTCAAGTTATGAATTAAACTTTAGACTTAACCCTAAGACTCAAGCCATAAGACTTCACCTTAAGACTTAACCCTAAGACTTAACCTTAAAATTTAACCCTAAGACTGAACCCTAAAATATAACTTTTAAGACTTAACAATAAGACTGAACATTAAGACACAACCTTACGACTTCTACCCTGAGACCTAACCTTGAGACTTAACACTGAGATTTAACCCTAAGACTTAACTTTAAGATGTAACATTCGGACTTAACCTTAAAACTTAACCCTAAGCCTCAACCTTAAGAAGTAACTTGAAGACTTAACCCTGAGAATGAACTCTAAGACTTCAACTTAATAATTAACGCTCAGATATAACCCTCAGACTTAAACTTAAGAAATAACCCTAAGACTTAACCTTAATATTTAACTTTAAGATGTAACCTTAAGGCTTAACCCTAAACTTAACCCTAAGAGTTAACCTTAAGTGTTGACCTTACAGATTTAACCCTAAGAGTTAACCTTAGGACTGAAACGTTAAGACTTATCCCCAAGACTTAACTCTAAAGAGTTAACCCTAAGACTTCAACTTGTGATTTCAACTTTAGACTGAACGCTAAGACTTAAAATTACGATTTAACATTAAGATTTAAGCATAAGACTTAACCCTAAGACTTCAGGTTAAGTTTTAACCTTAAGACTCAACCCTGAGACTTAGTCGTGAAATTTATCCATAAGACTTAACCCTAAAACTGAAAACTGAGACTTAAACCTAAGATTTAACCTGAAGACTTAACCCTAAAACGTAGCCCTGAGACTTATCCTTGAGCTTTAACCTTGATACTTAATCCTGAGACTTAGCCCTAAGACTTATCCCCAAGACATAACTCTAAGGCTTAACCCTAAGACTTAACCTTAAGGCTCAACCTTAAGACTTAACATTAAGACTTAACCCTGAGACTTAACCATAAGACTTATCCTCAAGATTGTACTCTAAGACTTAACCCTAAGACTTAAGATGAAGACTTAACCCTAAGACTCAATCTATGAGATGTAAACTTAAGACTTAATTAACCCTAAGACTCAATCTATGAGATGTAAACTTAAGACTTAACCTTTAGGAATTAACCCTGACACTTAACCTTAAGGCTTAACCCTAAGACTTAAGCTTAAGGTTTAAACTTAAGACTTATCCCTAAGACATAATCCTGAGACTTAACCCTAAGACTTAACCTCAAGTTTAACTTCAAAACTTAACCCTAAGACTGAATCCTAAGACACAACTTGACCACGTAACCCTGAGACTTAACCTTGAGACTTTACCTTGAAATTTAACCCTGGGATTTAACCCTAAGTCTTAATGCTAAGACTTAACTTTAAGATGTACCATTAAGACTTAACCTTAAAGCGTAACCTTAAGATTTACACTCGATACTTAACCCTAAGACTTAACCCTAGGATTTAAACTTAAGGTTAAACCTTAAGACAAAACTTGAAGACTTAATTCAAAGACTTATCCCTAAGACTCAACACTGAGACTTAAACCTAAGATTTAAGACTTAACCCTAAGACTTAGCCCCAAGACTTAAGTCTAAGACTTCAAGTTATGAATTAAACTTTAGACTTAACCCTAAGACTCAAGCCATAAGACTTCACCTTAAGACTTAACCCTAAGACTTAACCTTAAAATTTAACCCTAAGACTGAACCCTAAAATATAACTTGTAAGACTTAACAATAAGACTGAACATTAAGACACAACCTTACGACTTCTACCCTGAGACCTAACCTTGAGACTTAACACTGAGATTTAACCCTAAGACTTAACGTTAAGATGTAACATTCGGACTTAACCTTAAAACTTAACCCTAAGCCTCAACCTTAAGAAGTAACTTGAAGACTTAACCCTGAGAATGAACTCTAAGACTTCAACTTAATAATTAACGCTCAGATATAACCCTCAGGCTTAAACTTAAGAAATAGCCCTAAGACTTAACCTTAATATTTAACTTTAAGATGTAACCTTAAGGCTTAACCCTAAACTTAACCCTAAGAGTTAACCTTAAGTGTTGACCTTACAGATTTAACCCTAAGAGTTAACCTTAGGACTGAAACGTTAAGACTTATCCCCAAGACTTAACTCTAAAGAGTTAACCCTAAGACTTCAACTTGTGATTTCAACTTTAGACTGAACGCTAAGACTTAAAATTACGATTTAACATTAAGATTTAAGCATAAGACTTAACCCTAAGACTTCAGGTTAAGTTTTAACCTTAAGACTCAACCCTGAGACTTAGTCGTGAAATTTATCCATAAGACTTAACCCTAAAACTGAAAACTGAGACTTAAACCTAAGATTTAACCTGAAGACTTAACCCTAAAACGTAGCCCTGAGACTTATCCTTGAGCTTTAACCTTGATACTTAATCCTGAGACTTAGCCCTAAGACTTATCCCCAAGACATAACTCTAAGGCTTAACCCTAAGACTTAACCTTAAGGCTCAACCTTAAGACTTAACATTAAGACTTAACCCTGAGACTTAACCATAAGACTTATCCTCAAGATTGTACTCTAAGACTTAACCCTAAGACTTAAGATGAAGACTTAACCCTAAGACTCAATCTATGAGATGCAAACTTAAGACTTAACCTTTAGGAATTAACCCTGACACTTAACCTTAAGACTTAACCCTAAGACTTAAGCTTAAGGTTTAAACTTAAGACTTATCCCTAAGACATAATCCTGAGACTTAACCCTAAGACTTAACCTCAAGTTTAACTTCAAAACTTAACCCTAAGACTGAATCCTAAGACACAACTTGACCACGTAACCCTGAGACTTAACCTTGAGACTTTACCTTGAAATTTAACCCTGGGATTTAACCCTAAGTCTTAATGCTAAGACTTAACTTTAAGATGTACCATTAAGACTTAACCTTAAAGCGTAACCTTAAGATTTACACTCGATACTTAACCCTAAGACTTAACCCTAGGATTTAAACTTAAGGTTAAACCTTAAGACAAAACTTGAAGACTTAATTCAAAGACTTATCCCTAAGACTCAACACTGAGACTTAAACCTAAGATTTAAGACTTAACCCTAAGACTTAGCCCCAAGACTTAAGTCTAAGACTTCAAGTTATGAATTAAACTTTAGACTTAACCCTAAGACTCAAGCCATAAGACTTCACCTTAAGACTTAACCCTAAGACTTAACCTTAAAATTTAACCCTAAGACTGAACCCTAAAATATAACTTTTAAGACTTAACAATAAGACTGAACATTAAGACACAACCTTACGACTTCTACCCTGAGACCTAACCTTGAGACTTAACACTGAGATTTAACCCTAAGACTTAACGTTAAGATGTAACATTCGGACTTAACCTTAAAACTTAACCCTAAGCCTCAACCTTAAGAAGTAACTTGAAGACTTAACCCTGAGAATGAACTCTAAGACTTCAACTTAATAATTAACGCTCAGATATAACCCTCAGACTTAAACTTAAGAAATAGCCCTAAGACTTAACCTTAATATTTAACTTTAAGATGTAACCTTAAGGCTTAACCCTAAACTTAACCCTAAGACTTAACCTTAAGTGTTGACCTTACAGATTTAACCCTAAGAGTTAACCTTAGGACTGAAACGTTAAGACTTATCCCCAAGACTTAACTCTAAAGAGTTAACCCTAAGACTTCAACTTGTGATTTCAACTTTAGACTGAACGCTAAGACTTAAAATTACAATTTAACATTAAGATTTAACCATAAGACTTAACCCTAAGACTTCAGGTTAAGTTTTAACCTTAAGACTCAACCCTGAGACTTAGTCGTGAAATTTATCCATAAGACTTATCCCTAAAACTGAAAACTGAGACTTAAACCTAAGATTTAACCTGAAGACTTAACCCTAAAACGTAGCCCTGAGACTTATCCTTGAGCTTTAACCTTGATACTTAATCCTGAGACTTAGCCCTAAGACTTATCCCCAAGACATAACTCTAAGGCTTAACCCTAAGACTTAACCTTAAGGCTCAACCTTAAGACTTAACATTAAGACTTAACCCTGAGACTTAACCATAAGACTTATCCTCAAGATTGTACTCTAAGACTTAACCCTAAGACTTAAGATGAAGACTTAACCCTAAGACTCAATCTATGAGATGTAAACTTAAGACTTAATTAACCCTAAGACTCAATCTATGAGATGTAAACTTAAGACTTAACCTTTAGGAATTAACCCTGACACTTAACCTTAAGGCTTAACCCTAAGACTTAAGCTTAAGGTTTAAACTTAAGACTTATCCCTAAGATATAAGCCTGAGACTTAACCCTAAGACTTCAGGTTAAGTTTTAACCTTAAGACTCAACCCTGAGACTTAGTCGTGAAATTTATCCATAAGACTTAACCCTAAAACTGAAAACTGAGACTTAAACCTAAGATTTAACCTGAAGACTTAACCCTAAAACGTAGCCCTGAGACTTATCCTTGAGCTTTAACCTTGATACTTAATCCTGAGACTTAGCCCTAAGACTTATCCCCAAGACATAACTCTAAGGCTTAACCCTAAGACTTAACCTTAAGGCTCAACCTTAAGACTTAACATTAAGACTTAACCCTGAGACTTAACCATAAGACTTATCCTCAAGATTGTACTCTAAGACTTAACCCTAAGACTTAAGATGAAGACTTAACCCTAAGACTCAATCTATGAGATGTAAACTTAAGACTTAATTAACCCTAAGACTCAATCTATGAGATGTAAACTTAAGACTTAACCTTTAGGAATTAACCCTGACACTTAACCTTAAGGCTTAACCCTAAGACTTAAGCTTAAGGTTTAAACTTAAGACTTATCCCTAAGACATAATCCTGAGACTTAACCCTAAGACTTAACCTCAAGTTTAACTTCAAAACTTAACCCTAAGACTGAACCCTAAAATATAACTTGTAAGACTTAACAATAAGACTGAACATTAAGACACAACCTTACGACTTCTACCCTGAGACCTAACCTTGAGACTTAACACTGAGATTTAACCCTAAGACTTAACTTTAAGATGTAACATTCGGACTTAACCTTAAAACTTAACCCTAAGCCTCAACCTTAAGAAGTAACTTGAAGACTTAACCCTGAGAATGAACTCTAAGACTTCAACTTAATAATTAACGCTCAGATATAACCCTCAGACTTAAACTTAAGAAATAGCCCTAAGACTTAACCTTAATATTTAACTTTAAGATGTAACCTTAAGGCTTAACCCTAAACTTAACCCTAAGAGTTAACCTTAAGTGTTGACCTTACAGATTTAACCCTAAGAGTTAACCTTAGGACTTAAACGTTAAGACTTAACCCTAAGACTTAACCCTATGACGTAAACTTAAGGTTAAACCTTAAGACAAAACTTGAAGACTTAATTCAAAGACTTATCCCTAAGACTCAACACTGAGACTTAAACCTAAGATTTAAGACTTAACCCTAAGACTTAGCCCCAAGACTTAAGTCTAAGACTTCAAGTTATGAATTAAACTTTACACTTAACCCTAAGACTCAAGCCATAAGACTGCACCTTAAGACTTAACCTGAAGACTTAACCTTAAAATTTAACCCTAAGACTGAACCCTAAAATATAACTTGTAAGACTTAACAATAAGACTGAACATTAAGACACAACCTTACGACTTCTACCCTGAGACCTAACCTTGAGACTTAACACTGAGATTTAACCCTAAGACTTAACTTTAAGATGTAACATTCGGACTTAACCTTAAAACTTAACCCTAAGCCTCAACCTTAAGAAGTAACTTGAAGACTTAACCCTGAGAATGAACTCTAAGACTTCAACTTAATAATTAACGCTCAGATATAACCCTCAGACTTAAACTTAAGAAATAGCCCTAAGACTTAACCTTAATATTTAACTTTAAGATGTAACCTTAAGGCTTAACCCTAAACTTAACCCTAAGAGTTAACCTTAAGTGTTGACCTTACAGATTTAACCCTAAGAGTTAACCTTAGGACTGAAACGTTAAGACTTAACCCTAAGACTTATCCCCAAGACTTAACTCTAAAGAGTTAACCCTAAGACTTCAACTTGTGATTTCAACTTTAGACTGAACGCTAAGACTTCAAATTACGATTTAACATTAAGATTTAACCATAAGACTTAACCCTAAGACTTCAGGTTAAGTTTTAACCTTAAGAATCAACCCTGAGACTTAGTCGTGAAATTTATCCATAAGACTTATCCCTAAAACTGAAAACTGAGACTTAAACCTAAGATTTAACCTGAAGACTTAACCCTAAAACGTAGCCCTGAGACTTATCCTTGAGCTTTAACCTTGATACTTAATCCTGAGACTTAGCCCTAAGACTTATCCCCAAGACATAACCCTAAGACTTAACCTTAAGGCTCAACCTTAAGACTTAACATTAAGACTTAACCCTGAGACTTAACCATAAGACTTATCCTCAAGATTGTACTCTAAGACTTAACCCTAAGACTTAAGATGAAGACTTAACCCTAAGACTCAATCTATGAGATGTAAACTTAAGACTTAATTAACCCTAAGACTCAATCTATGAGATGTAAACTTAAGACTTAACCTTTAGGAATTAACCCTGACACTTAACCTTAAGGCTTAACCCTAAGACTTAAGCTTAAGGTTTAAACTTAAGACTTATCCCTAAGACATAACCCTGAGACTTAACCCTAAGACTTAACCTCAAGTTTAACTTCAAAACTTAACCCTAAGACTGAATCCTAAGACACAACTTGACCACGTAACCCTGAGACTTAACATTGAGACTTTACCTTGAAATTTAACCCTGGGATTTAACCCTAAGTCTTAATGCTAAGACTTAACTTTAAGATGTACCATTAAGACTTAACCTTAAAGCGTAACCTTAAGATTTACACTCGATACTTAACCCTAAGACTTAACCCTAGGATTTAAACTTAAGGTTAAACCTTAAGACAAAACTTGAAGACTTAATTCAAAGACTTATCCCTAAGACTCAACACTGAGACTTAAACCTAAGATTTAAGACTTAACCCTAAGACTTAGCCCCAAGACTTAAGTCTAAGACTTCAAGTTATGAATTAAACTTTAGACTTAACCCTAAGACTCAAGCCATAAGACTTCACCTTAAGACTTAACCCTAAGACTTAACCTTAAAATTTAACCCTAAGACTGAACCCTAAAATATAACTTTTAAGACTTAACAATAAGACTGAACATTAAGACACAACCTTACGACTTCTACCCTGAGACCTAACCTTGAGACTTAACACTGAGATTTAACCCTAAGACTTAACTTTAAGATGTAACATTCGGACTTAACCTTAAAACTTAACCCTAAGCCTCAACCTTAAGAAGTAACTTGAAGACTTAACCCTGAGAATGAACTCTAAGACTTCAACTTAATAATTAACGCTCAGATATAACCCTCAGACTTAAACTTAAGAAATAACCCTAAGACTTAACCTTAATATTTAACTTTAAGATGTAACCTTAAGGCTTAACCCTAAACTTAACCCTAAGAGTTAACCTTAAGTGTTGACCTTACAGATTTAACCCTAAGAGTTAACCTTAGGACTGAAACGTTAAGACTTATCCCCAAGACTTAACTCTAAAGAGTTAACCCTAAGACTTCAACTTGTGATTTCAACTTTAGACTGAACGCTAAGACTTAAAATTACGATTTAACATTAAGATTTAAGCATAAGACTTAACCCTAAGACTTCAGGTTAAGTTTTAACCTTAAGACTCAACCCTGAGACTTAGTCGTGAAATTTATCCATAAGACTTAACCCTAAAACTGAAAACTGAGACTTAAACCTAAGATTTAACCTGAAGACTTAACCCTAAAACGTAGCCCTGAGACTTATCCTTGAGCTTTAACCTTGATACTTAATCCTGAGACTTAGCCCTAAGACTTATCCCCAAGACATAACTCTAAGGCTTAACCCTAAGACTTAACCTTAAGGCTCAACCTTAAGACTTAACATTAAGACTTAACCCTGAGACTTAACCATAAGACTTATCCTCAAGATTGTACTCTAAGACTTAACCCTAAGACTTAAGATGAAGACTTAACCCTAAGACTCAATCTATGAGATGTAAACTTAAGACTTAATTAACCCTAAGACTCAATCTATGAGATGTAAACTTAAGACTTAACCTTTAGGAATTAACCCTGACACTTAACCTTAAGGCTTAACCCTAAGACTTAAGCTTAAGGTTTAAACTTAAGACTTATCCCTAAGACATAATCCTGAGACTTAACCCTAAGACTTAACCTCAAGTTTAACTTCAAAACTTAACCCTAAGACTGAATCCTAAGACACAACTTGACCACGTAACCCTGAGACTTAACCTTGAGACTTTACCTTGAAATTTAACCCTGGGATTTAACCCTAAGTCTTAATGCTAAGACTTAACTTTAAGATGTACCATTAAGACTTAACCTTAAAGCGTAACCTTAAGATTTACACTCGATACTTAACCCTAAGACTTAACCCTAGGATTTAAACTTAAGGTTAAACCTTAAGACAAAACTTGAAGACTTAATTCAAAGACTTATCCCTAAGACTCAACACTGAGACTTAAACCTAAGATTTAAGACTTAACCCTAAGACTTAGCCCCAAGACTTAAGTCTAAGACTTCAAGTTATGAATTAAACTTTAGACTTAACCCTAAGACTCAAGCCATAAGACTTCACCTTAAGACTTAACCCTAAGACTTAACCTTAAAATTTAACCCTAAGACTGAACCCTAAAATATAACTTGTAAGACTTAACAATAAGACTGAACATTAAGACACAACCTTACGACTTCTACCCTGAGACCTAACCTTGAGACTTAACACTGAGATTTAACCCTAAGACTTAACGTTAAGATGTAACATTCGGACTTAACCTTAAAACTTAACCCTAAGCCTCAACCTTAAGAAGTAACTTGAAGACTTAACCCTGAGAATGAACTCTAAGACTTCAACTTAATAATTAACGCTCAGATATAACCCTCAGGCTTAAACTTAAGAAATAGCCCTAAGACTTAACCTTAATATTTAACTTTAAGATGTAACCTTAAGGCTTAACCCTAAACTTAACCCTAAGAGTTAACCTTAAGTGTTGACCTTACAGATTTAACCCTAAGAGTTAACCTTAGGACTGAAACGTTAAGACTTATCCCCAAGACTTAACTCTAAAGAGTTAACCCTAAGACTTCAACTTGTGATTTCAACTTTAGACTGAACGCTAAGACTTAAAATTACGATTTAACATTAAGATTTAAGCATAAGACTTAACCCTAAGACTTCAGGTTAAGTTTTAACCTTAAGACTCAACCCTGAGACTTAGTCGTGAAATTTATCCATAAGACTTAACCCTAAAACTGAAAACTGAGACTTAAACCTAAGATTTAACCTGAAGACTTAACCCTAAAACGTAGCCCTGAGACTTATCCTTGAGCTTTAACCTTGATACTTAATCCTGAGACTTAGCCCTAAGACTTATCCCCAAGACATAACTCTAAGGCTTAACCCTAAGACTTAACCTTAAGGCTCAACCTTAAGACTTAACATTAAGACTTAACCCTGAGACTTAACCATAAGACTTATCCTCAAGATTGTACTCTAAGACTTAACCCTAAGACTTAAGATGAAGACTTAACCCTAAGACTCAATCTATGAGATGCAAACTTAAGACTTAACCTTTAGGAATTAACCCTGACACTTAACCTTAAGACTTAACCCTAAGACTTAAGCTTAAGGTTTAAACTTAAGACTTATCCCTAAGACATAATCCTGAGACTTAACCCTAAGACTTAACCTCAAGTTTAACTTCAAAACTTAACCCTAAGACTGAATCCTAAGACACAACTTGACCACGTAACCCTGAGACTTAACCTTGAGACTTTACCTTGAAATTTAACCCTGGGATTTAACCCTAAGTCTTAATGCTAAGACTTAACTTTAAGATGTACCATTAAGACTTAACCTTAAAGCGTAACCTTAAGATTTACACTCGATACTTAACCCTAAGACTTAACCCTAGGATTTAAACTTAAGGTTAAACCTTAAGACAAAACTTGAAGACTTAATTCAAAGACTTATCCCTAAGACTCAACACTGAGACTTAAACCTAAGATTTAAGACTTAACCCTAAGACTTAGCCCCAAGACTTAAGTCTAAGACTTCAAGTTATGAATTAAACTTTAGACTTAACCCTAAGACTCAAGCCATAAGACTTCACCTTAAGACTTAACCCTAAGACTTAACCTTAAAATTTAACCCTAAGACTGAACCCTAAAATATAACTTTTAAGACTTAACAATAAGACTGAACATTAAGACACAACCTTACGACTTCTACCCTGAGACCTAACCTTGAGACTTAACACTGAGATTTAACCCTAAGACTTAACGTTAAGATGTAACATTCGGACTTAACCTTAAAACTTAACCCTAAGCCTCAACCTTAAGAAGTAACTTGAAGACTTAACCCTGAGAATGAACTCTAAGACTTCAACTTAATAATTAACGCTCAGATATAACCCTCAGACTTAAACTTAAGAAATAGCCCTAAGACTTAACCTTAATATTTAACTTTAAGATGTAACCTTAAGGCTTAACCCTAAACTTAACCCTAAGACTTAACCTTAAGTGTTGACCTTACAGATTTAACCCTAAGAGTTAACCTTAGGACTGAAACGTTAAGACTTATCCCCAAGACTTAACTCTAAAGAGTTAACCCTAAGACTTCAACTTGTGATTTCAACTTTAGACTGAACGCTAAGACTTAAAATTACAATTTAACATTAAGATTTAACCATAAGACTTAACCCTAAGACTTCAGGTTAAGTTTTAACCTTAAGACTCAACCCTGAGACTTAGTCGTGAAATTTATCCATAAGACTTATCCCTAAAACTGAAAACTGAGACTTAAACCTAAGATTTAACCTGAAGACTTAACCCTAAAACGTAGCCCTGAGACTTATCCTTGAGCTTTAACCTTGATACTTAATCCTGAGACTTAGCCCTAAGACTTATCCCCAAGACATAACTCTAAGGCTTAACCCTAAGACTTAACCTTAAGGCTCAACCTTAAGACTTAACATTAAGACTTAACCCTGAGACTTAACCATAAGACTTATCCTCAAGATTGTACTCTAAGACTTAACCCTAAGACTTAAGATGAAGACTTAACCCTAAGACTCAATCTATGAGATGTAAACTTAAGACTTAATTAACCCTAAGACTCAATCTATGAGATGTAAACTTAAGACTTAACCTTTAGGAATTAACCCTGACACTTAACCTTAAGGCTTAACCCTAAGACTTAAGCTTAAGGTTTAAACTTAAGACTTATCCCTAAGATATAAGCCTGAGACTTAACCCTAAGACTTCAGGTTAAGTTTTAACCTTAAGACTCAACCCTGAGACTTAGTCGTGAAATTTATCCATAAGACTTATCCCTAAAACTGAAAACTGAGACTTAAACCTAAGATTTAACCTGAAGACTTAACCCTAAAACGTAGCCCTGAGACTTATCCTTGAGCTTTAACCTTGATACTTAATCCTGAGACTTAGCCCTAAGACTTATCCCCAAGACAGAACTCTAAGGCTTAACCCTAAGACTTAACCTTAAGGCTCAACCTTAAGACTTAACATTAAGACTTAACCCTGAGACTTAACCATAAGACTTATCCTCAAGATTGTACTCTAAGACTTAACCCTAAGACTTAAGATGAAGACTTAACCCTAAGACTCAATCTATGAGATGTAAACTTAAGACTTAATTAACCCTAAGACTCAATCTATGAGATGTAAACTTAAGACTTAACCTTTAGGAATTAACCCTGACACTTAACCTTAAGGCTTAACCCTAAGACTTAAGCTTAAGGTTTAAACTTAAGACTTATCCCTAAGACATAATCCTGAGACTTAACCCTAAGACTTAACCTCAAGTTTAACTTCAAAACTTAACCCTAAGACTGAATCCTAAGACACAACTTGACCACGTAACCCTGAGACTTAACCTTGAGACTTTACCTTGAAATTTAACCCTGGGATTTAACCCTAAGTCTTAATGCTAAGACTTAACTTTAAGATGTACCATTAAGACTTAACCTTAAAGCGTAACCTTAAGATTTACACTCGATACTTAACCCTAAGACTTAACCCTAGGATTTAAACTTAAGGTTAAACCTTAAGACAAAACTTGAAGACTTAATTCAAAGACTTATCCCTAAGACTCAACACTGAGACTTAAACCTAAGATTTAAGACTTAACCCTAAGACTTAGCCCCAAGACTTAAGTCTAAGACTTCAAGTTATGAATTAAACTTTAGACTTAACCCTAAGACTCAAGCCATAAGACTGCACCTTAAGACTTAACCCTAAGACTTAACCTTAAAATTTAACCCTAAGACTGAACCCTAAAATATAACTTGTAAGACTTAACTATAAGACTGAACATTAAGACACAACCTTACGACTTCTACCCTGAGACCTAACCTTGAGACTTAACACTGAGATTTAACCCTAAGACTTAACTTTAAGATGTAACATTCGGACTTAACCTTAAAACTTAACCCTAAGCCTCAACCTTAAGAAGTAACTTGAAGACTTAACCCTGAGAATGAACTCTAAGACTTCAACTTAATAATTAACGCTCAGATATAACCCTCAGACTTAAACTTAAGAAATAGCCCTAAGACTTAACCTTAATATTTAACTTTAAGATGTAACCTTAAGGCTTAACCCTAAACTTAACCCTAAGAGTTAACCTTAAATGTTGACCTTACAGATTTAAACCTAAGAGTTAACCTTAGGACTGAAACGTTAAGACTTAACCCTAAGACTTATCCCCAAGACTTAACTCTAAAGAGTTAACCCTAAGACTTCAACTTGTGATTTCAACTTTAGACTGAACGCTAAGACTTAAAATTACAATTTAACATTAAGATTTAACCATAAGACTTAACCCTAAGACTTCAGGTTAAGTTTTAACCTTAAGACTCAACCCTGAGACTTAGTCGTGAAATTTATCCATAAGACTTAACCCTAAAACTGAAAACTGAGACTTAAACCTAAGATTTAACCTGAAGACTTAACCCTAAAACGTAGCCCTGAGACTTATCCTTGAGCTTTAACCTTGATACTTAATCCTGAGACTTAGCCCTAAGACTTATCCCCAAGACATAACTCTAAGGCTTAACCCTAAGACTTAACCTTAAGGCTCAACCTTAAGACTTAACATTAAGACTTAACCCTGAGACTTAACCATAAGACTTATCCTCAAGATTGTACTCTAAGACTTAACCCTAAGACTTAAGATGAAGACTTAACCCTAAGACTCAATCTATGAGATGTAAACTTAAGACTTAATTAACCCTAAGACTCAATCTATGAGATGTAAACTTAAGACTTAACCTTTAGGAATTAACCCTGACACTTAACCTTAAGGCTTAACCCTAAGACTTAAGCTTAAGGTTTAAACTTAAGACTTATCCCTAAGACATAATCCTGAGACTTAACCCTAAGACTTAACCTCAAGTTTAACTTCAAAACTTAACCCTAAGACTGAATCCTAAGACACAACTTGACCACGTAACCCTGAGACTTAACCTTGAGACTTTACCTTGAAATTTAACCCTGGGATTTAACCCTAAGTCTTAATGCTAAGACTTAACTTTAAGATGTACCATTAAGACGTAACCTTAAAGCGTAACCTTAAGATTTACACTCGATACTTAACCCTAAGACTTAACCCTAGGATTTAAACTTAAGGTTAAACCTTAAGACAAAACTTGAAGACTTAATTCAAAGACTTATCCCTAAGACTCAACACTGAGACTTAAACCTAAGATTTAAGACTTAACCCTAAGACTTAGCCCCAAGACTTAAGTCTAAGACTTCAAGTTATGAATTAAACTTTAGACTTAACCCTAAGACTCAAGCCATAAGACTTCACCTTAAGACTTAACCTGAAGACTTAACCTTAAAATTTAACCCTAAGACTGAACCCTAAAATATAACTTGTAAGACTTAACAATAAGACTGAACATTAAGACACAACCTTACGACTTCTACCCTGAGACCTAACCTTGAAACTTAACACTGAGATTTAACCCTAAGACTTAACTTTAAGATGTAACATTCGGACTTAACCTTAAAACTTAACCCTAAGCCTCAACCTTAAGAAGTAACTTGAAGACTTAACCCTGAGAATGAACTCTAAGACTTCAACTTAATAATTAACGCTCAGATATAACCCTCAGACTTAAACTTAAGAAATAGCCCTAAGACTTAACCTTAATATTTAACTTTAAGATGTAACCTTAAGGCTTAACCCTAAACTTAACCCTAAGAGTTAACCTTAAGTGTTGACCTTACAGATTTAACCCTAAGAGTTAACCTTAGGACTGAAACGTTAAGACTTAACCCTAAGACTTATCCCCAAGACTTAACTCTAAAGAGTTAACCCTAAGACTTCAACTTGTGATTTCAACTTTAGACTGAACGCTAAGACTTCAAATTACGATTTAACATTAAGATTTAACCATAAGACTTAACCCTAAGACTTCAGGTTAAGTTTTAACCTTAAGACTCAACCCTGAGACTTAGTCGTGAAATTTATCCATAAGACTTAACCCTAAAACTGAAAACTGAGACTTAAACCTAAGATTTAACCTGAAGACTTAACCCTAAAACGTAGCCCTGAGACTTATCCTTGAGCTTTAACCTTGATACTTAATCCTGAGACTTAGCCCTAAGACTTATCCCCAAGACATAACTCTAAGGCTTAACCCTAAGACTTAACCTTAAGGCTCAACCTTAAGACTTAACATTAAGACTTAACCCTGAGACTTATCCATAAGACTTATCCTCAAGATTGTACTCTAAGACTTAACCCTAAGACTTAAGATGAAGACTTAACCCTAAGACTCAATCTATGAGATGTAAACTTAAGACTTAATTAACCCTAAGACTCAATCTATGAGATGTAAACTTAAGACATAACCTTTAGGAATTAACCCTGACACTTAACCTTAAGGCTTAACCCTAAGACTTAAGCTTAAGGTTTAAACTTAAGACTTATCCTTAAGACATAATCCTGAGACTTAACCCTAAGACTTAACCTCAAGTTTAACTTCAAAACTTAACCCTAAGACTGAATCCTAAGACACAACTTGACCACGTAACCCTGAGACTTAACCTTGAGACTTTACCTTGAAATTTAACCCTGGGATTTAACCCTAAGTCTTAATGCTAAGACTTAACTTTAAGATGTACCATTAAGACTTAACCTTAAAGCGTAACCTTAAGATTTACACTCGATACTTAACCCTAAGACTTAACCCTAGGATTTAAACTTAAGGTTAAACCTTAAGACAAAACTTGAAGACTTAATTCAAAGACTTATCCCTAAGACTCAACACTGAGACTTAAACCTAAGATTTAAGACTTAACCCTAAGACTTAGCCCCAAGACTTAAGTCTAAGACTTCAAGTTATGAATTAAACTTTAGACTTAACCCTAAGACTCAAGCCATAAGACTGCACCTTAAGACTTAACCTGAAGACTTAACCTTAAAATTTAACCCTAAGACTGAACCCTAAAATATAACTTGTAAGACTTAACAATAAGACTGAACATTAAGACACAACCTTACGACTTCTACCCTGAGACCTAACCTTGAGACTTAACACTGAGATTTAACCCTAAGACTTAACTTTAAGATGTAACATTCGGACTTAACCTTAAAACTTAACCCTAAGCCTCAACCTTAAGAAGTAACTTGAAGACTTAACCCTGAGAATGAACTCTAAGACTTCAACTTAATAATTAACGCTCAGATATAACCCTCAGACTTAAACTTAAGAAATAGCCCTAAGACTTAACCTTAATATTTAACTTTAAGATGTAACCTTAAGGCTTAACCCTAAACTTAACCCTAAGAGTTAACCTTAAGTGTTGACCTTACAGATTTAACCCTAAGAGTTAACCTTAGGACTGAAACGTTAAGACTTAACCCTAAGACTTATCCCCAAGACTTAACTCTAAAGAGTTAACCCTAAGACTTCAACTTGTGATTTCAACTTTAGACTGAACGCTAAGACTTCAAATTACGATTTAACATTAAGATTTAACCATAAGACTTAACCCTAAGACTTCAGGTTAAGTTTTAACCTTAAGACTCAACCCTGAGACTTAGTCGTGAAATTTATCCATAAGACTTAACCCTAAAACTGAAAACTGAGACTTAAACCTAAGATTTAACCTGAAGACTTAACCCTAAAACGTAGCCCTGAGACTTATCCTTGAGCTTTAACCTTGATACTTAATCCTGAGACTTAGCCCTAAGACTTATCCCCAAGACATAACTCTAAGGCTTAACCCTAAGACTTAACCTTAAGGCTCAACCTTAAGACTTAACATTAAGACTTAACCCTGAGACTTAACCATAAGACTTATCCTCAAGATTGTACTCTAAGACTTAACCCTAAGACTTAAGATGAAGACTTAACCCTAAGACTCAATCTATGAGATGTAAACTTAAGACTTAATTAACCCTAAGACTCAATCTATGAGATGTAAACTTAAGACTTAACCTTTAGGAATTAACCCTGACACTTAACCTTAAGGCTTAACCCTAAGACTTAAGCTTAAGGTTTAAACTTAAGACTTATCCCTAAGACATAAGCCTGAGACTTAACCCTAAGACTTAACCTCAAGTTTAACTTCAAAACTTAACCCTAAGACTGAATCCTAAGACACAACTTGACCACGTAACCCTGAGACTTAACCTTGAGACTTTACCTTGAAATTTAACCCTGGGATTTAACCCTAAGTCTTAATGCTAAGACTTAACTTTAAGATGTACCATTAAGACTTAACCTTAAAGCGTAACCTTAAGATTTACACTCGATACTTAACCCTAAGACTTAACCCTAGGATTTAAACTTAAGGTTAAACCTTAAGACAAAACTTGAAGACTTAATTCAAAGACTTATCCCTAAGACTCAACACTGAGACTTAAACCTAAGATTTAAGACTTAACCCTAAGAATTAGCCCCAAGACTTAAGTCTAAGACTTCAAGTTATGAATTAAACTTTAGACTTAACCCTAAGACTCAAGCCATAAGACTTCACCTTAAGACTTAACCTGAAGACTTAACCTTAAAATTTAACCCTAAGACTGAACCCTAAAATATAACTTGTAAGACTTAACAATAAGACTGAACATTAAGACACAACCTTACGACTTCTACCCTGAGACCTAACCTTGAGACTTAACACTGAGATTTAACCCTAAGACTTAACTTTAAGATGTAACATTCGGACTTAACCTTAAAACTTAACCCTAAGCCTCAACCTTAAGAAGTAACTTGAAGACTTAACCCTGAGAATGAACTCTAAGACTTCAACTTAATAATTAACGCTCAGATATAACCCTCAGACTTAAACTTAAGAAATAGCCCTAAGACTTAACCTTAATATTTAACTTTAAGATGTAACCTTAAGGCTTAACCCTAAACTTAACCCTAAGAGTTAACCTTAAGTGTTGACCTTACAGATTTAACCCTAAGAGTTAACCTTAGGACTGAAACGTTAAGACTTAACCCTAAGACTTATCCCCAAGACTTAACTCTAAAGAGTTAACCCTAAGACTTCAACTTGTGATTTCAACTTTAGACTGAACGCTAAGACTTCAAATTACGATTTAACATTAAGATTTAACCATAAGACTTAACCCTAAGACTTCAGGTTAAGTTTTAACCTTAAGACTCAACCCTGAGACTTAGTCGTGAAATTTATCCATAAGACTTAACCCTAAAACTGAAAACTGAGACTTAAACCTAAGATTTAACCTGAAGACTTAACCCTAAAACGTAGCCCTGAGACTTATCCTTGAGCTTTAACCTTGATACTTAATCCTGAGACTTAGCCCTAAGACTTATCCCCAAGACATAACTCTAAGGCTTAACCCTAAGACTTAACCTTAAGGCTCAACCTTAAGACTTAACATTAAGACTTAACCCTGAGACTTAACCATAAGACTTATCCTCAAGATTGTACTCTAAGACTTAACCCTAAGACTTAAGATGAAGACTTAACCCTAAGACTCAATCTATGAGATGTAAACTTAAGACTTAATTAACCCTAAGACTCAATCTATGAGATGTAAACTTAAGACTTAACCTTTAGGAATTAACCCTGACACTTAACCTTAAGGCTTAACCCTAAGACTTAAGCTTAAGGTTTAAACTTAAGACTTATCCCTAAGACATAAGCCTGAGACTTAACCCTAAGACTTAACCTCAAGTTTAACTTCAAAACTTAACCCTAAGACTGAATCCTAAGACACAACTTGACCACGTAACCCTGAGACTTAACCTTGAGACTTTACCTTGAAATTTAACCCTGGGATTTAACCCTAAGTCTTAATGCTAAGACTTAACTTTAAGATGTACCATTAAGACTTAACCTTAAAGCGTAACCTTAAGATTTACACTCGATACTTAACCCTAAGACTTAACCCTACGATTTAAACTTAAGGTTAAACCTTAAGACAAAACTTGAAGACTTAATTCAAAGACTTATCCCTAAGACTCAACACTGAGACTTAAACCTAAGATTTAAGACTTAACCCTAAGAATTAGCCCCAAGACTTAAGTCTAAGACTTCAAGTTATGAATTAAACTTTAGACTTAACCCTAAGACTCAAGCCATAAGACTTCACCTTAAGACTTAACCTGAAGACTTAACCTTAAAATTTAACCCTAAGACTGAACCCTAAAATATAACTTGTAAGACTTAACAATAAGACTGAACATTAAGACACAACCTTACGACTTCTACCCTGAGACCTAACCTTGAGACTTAACACTGAGATTTAACCCTAAGACTTAACTTTAAGATGTAACATTCGGACTTAACCTTAAAACTTAACCCTAAGCCTCAACCTTAAGAAGTAACTTGAAGACTTAACCCTGAGAATGAACTCTAAGACTTCAACTTAATAATTAACGCTCAGATATAACCCTCAGACTTAAACTTAAGAAATAGCCCTAAGACTTAACCTTAATATTTAACTTTAAGATGTAACCTTAAGGCTTAACCCTAAACTTAACCCTAAGAGTTAACCTTAAGTGTTGACCTTACAGATTTAACCCTAAGAGTTAACCTTAGGACTGAAACGTTAAGACTTAACCCTAAGACTTATCCCCAAGACTTAACTCTAAAGAGTTAACCCTAAGACTTCAACTTGTGATTTCAACTTTAGACTGAACGCTAAGACTTCAAATTACGATTTAACATTAAGATTTAACCATAAGACTTAACCCTAAGACTTCAGGTTAAGTTTTAACCTTAAGACTCAACCCTGAGACTTAGTCGTGAAATTTATCCATAAGACTTAACCCTAAAACTGAAAACTGAGACTTAAACCTAAGATTTAACCTGAAGACTTAACCCTAAAACGTAGCCCTGAGACTTATCCTTGAGCTTTAACCTTGATACTTAATCCTGAGACTTAGCCCTAAGACTTATCCCCAAGACATAACTCTAAGGCTTAACCCTAAGACTTAACCTTAAGGCTCAACCTTAAGACTTAACATTAAGACTTAACCCTGAGACTTATCCATAAGACTTATCCTCAAGATTGTACTCTAAGACTTAACCCTAAGACTTAAGATGAAGACTTAACCCTAAGACTCAATCTATGAGATGTAAACTTAAGACTTAATTAACCCTAAGACTCAATCTATGAGATGTAAACTTAAGACATAACCTTTAGGAATTAACCCTGACACTTAACCTTAAGGCTTAACCCTAAGACTTAAGCTTAAGGTTTAAACTTAAGACTTATCCTTAAGACATAATCCTGAGACTTAACCCTAAGACTTAACCTCAAGTTTAACTTCAAAACTTAACCCTAAGACTGAATCCTAAGACACAACTTGACCACGTAACCCTGAGACTTAACCTTGAGACTTTACCTTGAAATTTAACCCTGGGATTTAACCCTAAGTCTTAATGCTAAGACTTAACTTTAAGATGTACCATTAAGACTTAACCTTAAAGCGTAACCTTAAGATTTACACTCGATACTTAACCCTAAGACTTAACCCTAGGATTTAAACTTAAGGTTAAACCTTAAGACAAAACTTGAAGACTTAATTCAAAGACTTATCCCTAAGACTCAACACTGAGACTTAAACCTAAGATTTAAGACTTAACCCTAAGACTTAGCCCCAAGACTTAAGTCTAAGACTTCAAGTTATGAATTAAACTTTAGACTTAACCCTAAGACTCAAGCCATAAGACTGCACCTTAAGACTTAACCTGAAGACTTAACCTTAAAATTTAACCCTAAGACTGAACCCTAAAATATAACTTGTAAGACTTAACAATAAGACTGAACATTAAGACACAACCTTACGACTTCTACCCTGAGACCTAACCTTGAGACTTAACACTGAGATTTAACCCTAAGACTTAACTTTAAGATGTAACATTCGGACTTAACCTTAAAACTTAACCCTAAGCCTCAACCTTAAGAAGTAACTTGAAGACTTAACCCTGAGAATGAACTCTAAGACTTCAACTTAATAATTAACGCTCAGATATAACCCTCAGACTTAAACTTAAGAAATAGCCCTAAGACTTAACCTTAATATTTAACTTTAAGATGTAACCTTAAGGCTTAACCCTAAACTTAACCCTAAGAGTTAACCTTAAGTGTTGACCTTACAGATTTAACCCTAAGAGTTAACCTTAGGACTGAAACGTTAAGACTTAACCCTAAGACTTATCCCCAAGACTTAACTCTAAAGAGTTAACCCTAAGACTTCAACTTGTGATTTCAACTTTAGACTGAACGCTAAGACTTCAAATTACGATTTAACATTAAGATTTAACCATAAGACTTAACCCTAAGACTTCAGGTTAAGTTTTAACCTTAAGACTCAACCCTGAGACTTAGTCGTGAAATTTATCCATAAGACTTAACCCTAAAACTGAAAACTGAGACTTAAACCTAAGATTTAACCTGAAGACTTAACCCTAAAACGTAGCCCTGAGACTTATCCTTGAGCTTTAACCTTGATACTTAATCCTGAGACTTAGCCCTAAGACTTATCCCCAAGACATAACTCTAAGGCTTAACCCTAAGACTTAACCTTAAGGCTCAACCTTAAGACTTAACATTAAGACTTAACCCTGAGACTTAACCATAAGACTTATCCTCAAGATTGTACTCTAAGACTTAACCCTAAGACTTAAGATGAAGACTTAACCCTAAGACTCAATCTATGAGATGTAAACTTAAGACTTAATTAACCCTAAGACTCAATCTATGAGATGTAAACTTAAGACTTAACCTTTAGGAATTAACCCTGACACTTAACCTTAAGGCTTAACCCTAAGACTTAAGCTTAAGGTTTAAACTTAAGACTTATCCCTAAGACATAAGCCTGAGACTTAACCCTAAGACTTAACCTCAAGTTTAACTTCAAAACTTAACCCTAAGACTGAATCCTAAGACACAACTTGACCACGTAACCCTGAGACTTAACCTTGAGACTTTACCTTGAAATTTAACCCTGGGATTTAACCCTAAGTCTTAATGCTAAGACTTAACTTTAAGATGTACCATTAAGACTTAACCTTAAAGCGTAACCTTAAGATTTACACTCGATACTTAACCCTAAGACTTAACCCTAGGATTTAAACTTAAGGTTAAACCTTAAGACAAAACTTGAAGACTTAATTCAAAGACTTATCCCTAAGACTCAACACTGAGACTTAAACCTAAGATTTAAGACTTAACCCTAAGAATTAGCCCCAAGACTTAAGTCTAAGACTTCAAGTTATGAATTAAACTTTAGACTTAACCCTAAGACTCAAGCCATAAGACTTCACCTTAAGACTTAACCTGAAGACTTAACCTTAAAATTTAACCCTAAGACTGAACCCTAAAATATAACTTGTAAGACTTAACAATAAGACTGAACATTAAGACACAACCTTACGACTTCTACCCTGAGACCTAACCTTGAGACTTAACACTGAGATTTAACCCTAAGACTTAACTTTAAGATGTAACATTCGGACTTAACCTTAAAACTTAACCCTAAGCCTCAACCTTAAGAAGTAACTTGAAGACTTAACCCTGAGAATGAACTCTAAGACTTCAACTTAATAATTAACGCTCAGATATAACCCTCAGACTTAAACTTAAGAAATAGCCCTAAGACTTAACCTTAATATTTAACTTTAAGATGTAACCTTAAGGCTTAACCCTAAACTTAACCCTAAGAGTTAACCTTAAGTGTTGACCTTACAGATTTAACCCTAAGAGTTAACCTTAGGACTGAAACGTTAAGACTTAACCCTAAGACTTATCCCCAAGACTTAACTCTAAAGAGTTAACCCTAAGACTTCAACTTGTGATTTCAACTTTAGACTGAACGCTAAGACTTCAAATTACGATTTAACATTAAGATTTAACCATAAGACTTAACCCTAAGACTTCAGGTTAAGTTTTAACCTTAAGACTCAACCCTGAGACTTAGTCGTGAAATTTATCCATAAGACTTATCCCTAAAACTGAAAACTGAGACTTAAACCTAAGATTTAACCTGAAGACTTAACCCTAAAACGTAGCCCTGAGACTTATCCTTGAGCTTTAACCTTGATACTTAATCCTGAGACTTAGCCCTAAGACTTATCCCCAAGACATAACTCTAAGGCTTAACCCTAAGACTTAACCTTAAGGCTCAACCTTAAGACTTAACATTAAGACTTAACCCTGAGACTTAACCATAAGACTTATCCTCAAGATTGTACTCTAAGACTTAACCCTAAGACTTAAGATGAAGACTTAACCCTAAGACTCAATCTATGAGATGTAAACTTAAGACTTAATTAACCCTAAGACTCAATCTATGAGATGTAAACTTAAGACTTAACCTTTAGGAATTAACCCTGACACTTAACCTTAAGGCTTAACCCTAAGACTTAAGCTTAAGGTTTAAACTTAAGACTTATCCCTAAGACATAATCCTGAGACTTAACCCTAAGACTTAACCTCAAGTTTAACTTCAAAACTTAACCCTAAGACTGAATCCTAAGACACAACTTGACCACGTAACCCTGAGACTTAACCTTGAGACTTTACCTTGAAATTTAACCCTGGGATTTAACCCTAAGTCTTAATGCTAAGACTTAACTTTAAGATGTACCATTAAGACTTAACCTTAAAGCGTAACCTTAAGATTTACACTCGATACTTAACCCTAAGACTTAACCCTACGATTTAAACTTAAGGTTAAACCTTAAGACAAAACTTGAAGACTTAATTCAAAGACTTATCCCTAAGACTCAACACTGAGACTTAAACCTAAGATTTAAGACTTAACCCTAAGACTTAGCCCCAAGACTTAAGTCTAAGACTTCAAGTTATGAATTAAACTTTAGACTTAACCCTAAGACTCAAGCCATAAGACTTCACCTTAAGACTTAACCTGAAGACTTAACCTTAAAATTTAACCCTAAGACTGAACCCTAAAATATAACTTGTAAGACTTAACAATAAGACTGAACATTAAGACACAACCTTACGACTTCTACCCTGAGACCTAACCTTGAGACTTAACACTGAGATTTAACCCTAAGACTTAACTTTAAGATGTAACATTCGGACTTAACCTTAAAACTTAACCCTAAGCCTCAACCTTAAGAAGTAACTTGAAGACTTAACCCTGAGAATGAACTCTAAGACTTCAACTTAATAATTAACGCTCAGATATAACCCTCAGACTTAAACTTAAGAAATAGCCCTAAGACTTAACCTTAATATTTAACTTGAAGATGTAACCTTAAGGCTTAACCCTAAACTTAACCCTAAGAGTTAACCTTAAGTGTTGACCTTACAGATTTAACCCTAAGAGTTAACCTTAGGACTGAAACGTTAAGACTTAACCCTAAGACTTATCCCCAAGACTTAACTCTAAAGAGTTAACCCTAAGACTTCAACTTGTGATTTCAACTTTAGACTGAAAGCTAAGACTTCAAATTACGATTTAACATTAAGATTTAACCATAAGACTTAACCCTAAGACTTCAGGTTAAGTTTTAACCTTAAGAATCAACCCTGAGACTTAGTCGTGAAATTTATCCATAAGACTTATCCCTAAAACTGAAAACTGAGACTTAAACCTAAGATTTAACCTGAAGACTTAACCCTAAAACGTAGCCCTGAGACTTATCCTTGAGCTTTAACCTTGATACTTAATCCTGAGACTTAGCCCTAAGACTTATCCCCAAGACATAACTCTAAGGCTTAACCCTAAGACTTAACCTTAAGGCTCAACCTTAAGACTTAACATTAAGACTTAACCCTGAGACTTATCCATAAGACTTATCCTCAAGATTGTACTCTAAGACTTAACCCTAAGACTTAAGATGAAGACTTAACCCTAAGACTCAATCTATGAGATGTAAACTTAAGACTTAATTAACCCTAAGACTCAATCTATGAGATGTAAACTTAAGACTTAACCTTTAGGAATTAACCCTGACACTTAACCTTAAGGCTTAACCCTAAGACTTAAGCTTAAGGTTTAAACTTAAGACTTATCCCTAAGACATAATCCTGAGACTTAACCCTAAGACTTAACCTCAAGTTTAACTTCAAAACTTAACCCTAAGACTGAATCCTAAGACACAACTTGACCACGTAACCCTGAGACTTAACCTTGAGACTTTACCTTGAAATTTAACCCTGGGATTTAACCCTAAGTCTTAATGCTAAGACTTAACTTTAAGATGTACCATTAAGACTTAACCTTAAAGCGTAACCTTAAGATTTACACTCGATACTTAACCCTAAGACTTAACCCTAGGATTTAAACTTAAGGTTAAACCTTAAGACAAAACTTGAAGACTTAATTCAAAGACTTATCCCTAAGACTCAACACTGAGACTTAAACCTAAGATTTAAGACTTAACCCTAAGACTTAGCCCCAAGACTTAAGTCTAAGACTTAAACTTATGAATTAAACTTTACACTTAACCCTAAGACTCAAGCCATAAGACTGCACCTTAAGACTTAACCTGAAGACTTAACCTTAAAATTTAACCCTAAGACTGAACCCTAAAATATAACTTGTAAGACTTAACAATAAGACTGAACATTAAGACACAACCTTACGACTTCTACCCTGAGACCTAACCTTGAGACTTAACACTGAGATTTAACCCTAAGACTTAACTTTAAGATGTAACATTCGGACTTAACCTTAAAACTTAACCCTAAGCCTCAACCTTAAGAAGTAACTTGAAGACTTAACCCTGAGAATGAACTCTAAGACTTCAACTTAATAATTAACGCTCAGATATAACCCTCAGACTTAAACTTAAGAAATAGCCCTAAGACTTAACCTTAATATTTAACTTGAAGATGTAACCTTAAGGCTTAACCCTAAACTTAACCCTAAGAGTTAACCTTAAGTGTTGACCTTACAGATTTAACCCTAAGAGTTAACCTTAGGACTGAAACGTTAAGACTTAACCCTAAGACTTATCCCCAAGACTTAACTCTAAAGAGTTAACCCTAAGACTTCAACTTGTGATTTCAACTTTAGACTGAACGCTAAGACTTCAAATTACGATTTAACATTAAGATTTAACCATAAGACTTAACCCTAAGACTTCAGGTTAAGTTTTAACCTTAAGACTCAACCCTGAGACTTAGTCGTGAAATTTATCCATAAGACTTATCCCTAAAACTGAAAACTGAGACTTAAACCTAAGATTTAACCTGAAGACTTAACCCTAAAACGTAGCCCTGAGACTTATCCTTGAGCTTTAACCTTGATACTTAATCCTGAGACTTAGCCCTAAGACTTATCCCCAAGACATAACCCTAAGACTTAACCTTAAGGCTCAACCTTAAGACTTAACATTAAGACTTAACCCTGAGACTTAACCATAAGACTTATCCTCAAGATTGTACTCTAAGACTTAACCCTAAGACTTAAGATGAAGACTTAACCCTAAGACTCAATCTATGAGATGTAAACTTAAGACTTAATTAACCCTAAGACTCAATCCATGAGATGTAAACTTAAGACTTAACCTTTAGGAATTAACCCTGACACTTAACCTTAAGGCTTAACCCTAAGACTTAAGCTTAAGGTTTAAACTTAAGACTTATCCCTAAGACATAATCCTGAGACTTAACCCTAAGACTTAACCTCAAGTTTAACTTCAAAACTTAACCCTAAGACTGAATCCTAAGACACAACTTGACCACGTAACCCTGAGACTTAACCTTGAGACTTTACCTTGAAATTTAACCCTGGGATTTAACCCTAAGTCTTAATGCTAAGACTTAACTTTAAGATGTACCATTAAGACTTAACCTTAAAGCGTAACCTTAAGATTTACACTCGATACTTAACCCTAAGACTTAACCCTAGGATTTAAACTTAAGGTTAAACCTTAAGACAAAACTTGAAGACTTAATTCAAAGACTTATCCCTAAGACTCAACACTGAGACTTAAACCTAAGATTTAAGACTTAACCCTAAGACTTAGCCCCAAGACTTAAGTCTAAGACTTCAAGTTATGAATTAAACTTTACACTTAACCCTAAGACTCAAGCCATAAGACTTCACCTTAAGACTTAACCTGAAGACTTAACCTTAAAATTTAACCCTAAGACTGAACCCTAAAATATAACTTGTAAGACTTAACAATAAGACTGAACATTAAGACACAACCTTACGACTTCTACCCTGAGACCTAACCTTGAGACTTAACACTGAGATTTAACCCTAAGACTTAACTTTAAGATGTAACATTCGGACTTAACCTTAAAACTTAACCCTAAGCCTCAACCTTAAGAAGTAACTTGAAGACTTAACCCTGAGAATGAACTCTAAGACTTCAACTTAATAATTAACGCTCAGATATAACCCTCAGACTTAAACTTAAGAAATAGCCCTAAGACTTAACCTTAATATTTAACTTTAAGATGTAACCTTAAGGCTTAACCCTAAACTTAACCCTAAGAGTTAACCTTAAGTGTTGACCTTACAGATTTAACCCTAAGAGTTAACCTTAGGACTGAAACGTTAAGACTTAACCCTAAGACTTATCCCCAAGACTTAACTCTAAAGAGTTAACCCTAAGACTTCAACTTGTGATTTCAACTTTAGACTGAACGCTAAGACTTCAAATTACGATTTAACATTAAGATTTAACCATAAGACTTAACCCTAAGACTTCAGGTTAAGTTTTAACCTTAAGACTCAACCCTGAGACTTAGTCGTGAAATTTATCCATAAGACTTATCCCTAAAACTGAAATCTGAGACTTAAACCTAAGATTTAACCTGAAGACTTAACCCTAAAACGTAGCCCTGAGACTTATCCTTGAGCTTTAACCTTGATACTTAATCCTGAGACTTAGCCCTAAGACTTATCCCCAAGACATAACCCTAAGGCTTAACCTTAAGGCTCAACCTTAAGACTTAACATTAAGACTTAACCCTGAGACTTAACCATAAGACTTATCCTCAAGATTGTACTCTAAGACTTAAGATGAAGACTTAACCCTAAGACTCAATCTATGAGATGTAAACTTAAGACTTAATTAACCCTAAGACTCAATCTATGAGATGTAAACTTAAGACTTAACCTTTAGGAATTAACCCTGACACTTAACCTTAAGGCTTAACCCTAAGACTTAAGCTTAAGGTTTAAACTTAAGACTTATCCCTAAGACATAATCCTGAGACTTAACCCTAAGACTTAACCTCAAGTTTAACTTCAAAACTTAACCCTAAGACTGAATCCTAAGACACAACTTGACCACGTAACCCTGAGACTTAACCTTGAGACTTTACCTTGAAATTTAACCCTGGGATTTAACCCTAAGTCTTAATGCTAAGACTTAACTTTAAGATGTACCATTAAGACGTAACCTTAAAGCGTAACCTTAAGATTTACACTCAATACTTAACCCTAAGACTTAACCCTATGACGTAAACTTAAGGTTAAACCTTAAGACAAAACTTGAAGACTTAATTCAAAGACTTATCCCTAAGACTCAACACTGAGACTTAAACCTAAGATTTAAGACTTAACCCTAAGACTTAGCCCCAAGACTTAAGTCTAAGACTTCAAGTTATGAATTAAACTTTACACTTAACCCTAAGACTCAAGCCATAAGACTGCACCTTAAGACTTAACCTGAAGACTTAACCTTAAAATTTAACCCTAAGACTGAACCCTAAAATATAACTTGTAAGACTTAACAATAAGACTGAACATTAAGACACAACCTTACGACTTCTACCCTGAGACCTAACCTTGAGACTTAACACTGAGATTTAACCCTAAGACTTAACTTTAAGATGTAACATTCGGACTTAACCTTAAAACTTAACCCTAAGCCTCAACCTTAAGAAGTAACTTGAAGACTTAACCCTGAGAATGAACTCTAAGACTTCAACTTAATAATTAACGCTCAGATATAACCCTCAGACTTAAACTTAAGAAATAGCCCTAAGACTTAACCTTAATATTTAACTTTAAGATGTAACCTTAAGGCTTAACCCTAAACTTAACCCTAAGAGTTAACCTTAAGTGTTGACCTTACAGATTTAACCCTAAGAGTTAACCTTAGGACTGAAACGTTAAGACTTAACCCTAAGACTTATCCCCAAGACTTAACTCTAAAGAGTTAACCCTAAGACTTCAACTTGTGATTTCAACTTTAGACTGAACGCTAAGACTTCAAATTACGATTTAACATTAAGATTTAACCATAAGACTTAACCCTAAGACTTCAGGTTAAGTTTTAACCTTAAGAATCAACCCTGAGACTTAGTCGTGAAATTTATCCATAAGACTTATCCCTAAAACTGAAAACTGAGACTTAAACCTAAGATTTAACCTGAAGACTTAACCCTAAAACGTAGCCCTGAGACTTATCCTTGAGCTTTAACCTTGATACTTAATCCTGAGACTTAGCCCTAAGACTTATCCCCAAGACATAACCCTAAGGCTTAACCTTAAGGCTCAACCTTAAGACTTAACATTAAGACTTAACCCTGAGACTTAACCATAAGACTTATCCTCAAGATTGTACTCTAAGACTTAACCCTAAGACTTAAGATGAAGACTTAACCCTAAGACTCAATCTATGAGATGTAAACTTAAGACTTAATTAACCCTAAGACTCAATCTATGAGATGTAAACTTAAGACTTAACCTTTAGGAATTAACCCTGACACTTAACCTTAAGGCTTAACCCTAAGACTTAAGCTTAAGGTTTAAACTTAAGACTTATCCCAAAGACATAATCCTGAGACTTAACCCTAAGACTTAACCTCAAGTTTAACTTCAAAACTTAACCCTAAGACTGAATCCTAAGACACAACTTGACCACGTAACCCTGAGACTTAACCTTGAGACTTTACCTTGAAATTTAACCCTGGGATTTAACCCTAAGTCTTAATGCTAAGACTTAACTTTAAGATGTACCATTAAGACTTAACCTTAAAGCGTAACCTTAAGATTTACACTCGATACTTAACCCTAAGACTTAACCCTAGGATTTAAACTTAAGGTTAAACCTTAAGACAAAACTTGAAGACTTAATTCAAAGACTTATCCCTAAGACTCAACACTGAGACTTAAACCTAAGATTTAAGACTTAACCCTAAGACTTAGCCCCAAGACTTAAGTCTAAGACTTCAAGTTATGAATTAAACTTTAGACTTAACCCTAAGACTCAAGCCATAAGACTTCACCTTAAGACTTAACCTGAAGACTTAACCTTAAAATTTAACCCTAAGACTGAACCCTAAAATATAACTTGTAAGACTTAACAATAAGACTGAACATTAAGACACAACCTTACGACTTCTACCCTGAGACCTAACCTTGAGACTTAACACTGAGATTTAACCCTAAGACTTAACTTTAAGATGTAACATTCGGACTTAACCTTAAAACTTAACCCTAAGCCTCAACCTTAAGAAGTAACTTGAAGACTTAACCCTGAGAATGAACTCTAAGACTTCAACTTAATAATTAACGCTCAGATATAACCCTCAGACTTAAACTTAAGAAATAGCCCTAAGACTTAACCTTAATATTTAACTTGAAGATGTAACCTTAAGGCTTAACCCTAAACTTAACCCTAAGAGTTAACCTTAAGTGTTGACCTTACAGATTTAACCCTAAGAGTTAACCTTAGGACTGAAACGTTAAGACTTAACCCTAAGACTTATCCCCAAGACTTAACTCTAAAGAGTTAACCCTAAGACTTCAACTTGTGATTTCAACTTTAGACTGAACGCTAAGACTTCAAATTACGATTTAACATTAAGATTTAACCATAAGACTTAACCCTAAGACTTCAGGTTAAGTTTTAACCTTAAGACTCAACCCTGAGACTTAGTCGTGAAATTTATCCATAAGACTTATCCCTAAAACTGAAAACTGAGACTTAAACCTAAGATTTAACCTGAAGACTTAACCCTAAAACGTAGCCCTGAGACTTATCCTTGAGCTTTAACCTTGATACTTAATCCTGAGACTTAGCCCTAAGACTTATCCCCAAGACATAACTCTAAGGCTTAACCCTAAGACTTAACCTTAAGGCTCAACCTTAAGACTTAACATTAAGACTTAACCCTGAGACTTAACCATAAGACTTATCCTCAAGATTGTACTCTAAGACTTAACCCTAAGACTTAAGATGAAGACTTAACCCTAAGACTCAATCTATGAGATGTAAACTTAAGACTTAATTAACCCTAAGACTCAATCTATGAGATGTAAACTTAAGACTTAACCTTTAGGAATTAACCCTGACACTTAACCTTAAGGCTTAACCCTAAGACTTAAGCTTAAGGTTTAAACTTAAGACTTATCCCTAAGACATAATCCTGAGACTTAACCCTAAGACTTAACCTCAAGTTTAACTTCAAAACTTAACCCTAAGACTGAATCCTAAGACACAACTTGACCACGTAACCCTGAGACTTAACCTTGAGACTTTACCTTGAAATTTAACCCTGGGATTTAACCCTAAGTCTTAATGCTAAGACTTAACTTTAAGATGTACCATTAAGACTTAACCTTAAAGCGTAACCTTAAGATTTACACTCGATACTTAACCCTAAGACTTAACCCTACGATTTAAACTTAAGGTTAAACCTTAAGACAAAACTTGAAGACTTAATTCAAAGACTTATCCCTAAGACTCAACACTGAGACTTAAACCTAAGATTTAAGACTTAACCCTAAGACTTAGCCCCAAGACTTAAGTCTAAGACTTCAAGTTATGAATTAAACTTTAGACTTAACCCTAAGACTCAAGCCATAAGACTTCACCTTAAGACTTAACCTGAAGACTTAACCTTAAAATTTAACCCTAAGACTGAACCCTAAAATATAACTTGTAAGACTTAACAATAAGACTGAACATTAAGACACAACCTTACGACTTCTACCCTGAGACCTAACCTTGAGACTTAACACTGAGATTTAACCCTAAGACTTAACTTTAAGATGTAACATTCGGACTTAACCTTAAAACTTAACCCTAAGCCTCAACCTTAAGAAGTAACTTGAAGACTTAACCCTGAGAATGAACTCTAAGACTTCAACTTAATAATTAACGCTCAGATATAACCCTCAGACTTAAACTTAAGAAATAGCCCTAAGACTTAACCTTAATATTTAACTTGAAGATGTAACCTTAAGGCTTAACCCTAAACTTAACCCTAAGAGTTAACCTTAAGTGTTGACCTTACAGATTTAACCCTAAGAGTTAACCTTAGGACTGAAACGTTAAGACTTAACCCTAAGACTTATCCCCAAGACTTAACTCTAAAGAGTTAACCCTAAGACTTCAACTTGTGATTTCAACTTTAGACTGAAAGCTAAGACTTCAAATTACGATTTAACATTAAGATTTAACCATAAGACTTAACCCTAAGACTTCAGGTTAAGTTTTAACCTTAAGAATCAACCCTGAGACTTAGTCGTGAAATTTATCCATAAGACTTATCCCTAAAACTGAAAACTGAGACTTAAACCTAAGATTTAACCTGAAGACTTAACCCTAAAACGTAGCCCTGAGACTTATCCTTGAGCTTTAACCTTGATACTTAATCCTGAGACTTAGCCCTAAGACTTATCCCCAAGACATAACTCTAAGGCTTAACCCTAAGACTTAACCTTAAGGCTCAACCTTAAGACTTAACATTAAGACTTAACCCTGAGACTTATCCATAAGACTTATCCTCAAGATTGTACTCTAAGACTTAACCCTAAGACTTAAGATGAAGACTTAACCCTAAGACTCAATCTATGAGATGTAAACTTAAGACTTAATTAACCCTAAGACTCAATCTATGAGATGTAAACTTAAGACTTAACCTTTAGGAATTAACCCTGACACTTAACCTTAAGGCTTAACCCTAAGACTTAAGCTTAAGGTTTAAACTTAAGACTTATCCCTAAGACATAATCCTGAGACTTAACCCTAAGACTTAACCTCAAGTTTAACTTCAAAACTTAACCCTAAGACTGAATCCTAAGACACAACTTGACCACGTAACCCTGAGACTTAACCTTGAGACTTTACCTTGAAATTTAACCCTGGGATTTAACCCTAAGTCTTAATGCTAAGACTTAACTTTAAGATGTACCATTAAGACTTAACCTTAAAGCGTAACCTTAAGATTTACACTCGATACTTAACCCTAAGACTTAACCCTAGGATTTAAACTTAAGGTTAAACCTTAAGACAAAACTTGAAGACTTAATTCAAAGACTTATCCCTAAGACTCAACACTGAGACTTAAACCTAAGATTTAAGACTTAACCCTAAGACTTAGCCCCAAGACTTAAGTCTAAGACTTAAACTTATGAATTAAACTTTACACTTAACCCTAAGACTCAAGCCATAAGACTGCACCTTAAGACTTAACCTGAAGACTTAACCTTAAAATTTAACCCTAAGACTGAACCCTAAAATATAACTTGTAAGACTTAACAATAAGACTGAACATTAAGACACAACCTTACGACTTCTACCCTGAGACCTAACCTTGAGACTTAACACTGAGATTTAACCCTAAGACTTAACTTTAAGATGTAACATTCGGACTTAACCTTAAAACTTAACCCTAAGCCTCAACCTTAAGAAGTAACTTGAAGACTTAACCCTGAGAATGAACTCTAAGACTTCAACTTAATAATTAACGCTCAGATATAACCCTCAGACTTAAACTTAAGAAATAGCCCTAAGACTTAACCTTAATATTTAACTTGAAGATGTAACCTTAAGGCTTAACCCTAAACTTAACCCTAAGAGTTAACCTTAAGTGTTGACCTTACAGATTTAACCCTAAGAGTTAACCTTAGGACTGAAACGTTAAGACTTAACCCTAAGACTTATCCCCAAGACTTAACTCTAAAGAGTTAACCCTAAGACTTCAACTTGTGATTTCAACTTTAGACTGAACGCTAAGACTTCAAATTACGATTTAACATTAAGATTTAACCATAAGACTTAACCCTAAGACTTCAGGTTAAGTTTTAACCTTAAGACTCAACCCTGAGACTTAGTCGTGAAATTTATCCATAAGACTTATCCCTAAAACTGAAAACTGAGACTTAAACCTAAGATTTAACCTGAAGACTTAACCCTAAAACGTAGCCCTGAGACTTATCCTTGAGCTTTAACCTTGATACTTAATCCTGAGACTTAGCCCTAAGACTTATCCCCAAGACATAACCCTAAGACTTAACCTTAAGGCTCAACCTTAAGACTTAACATTAAGACTTAACCCTGAGACTTAACCATAAGACTTATCCTCAAGATTGTACTCTAAGACTTAACCCTAAGACTTAAGATGAAGACTTAACCCTAAGACTCAATCTATGAGATGTAAACTTAAGACTTAATTAACCCTAAGACTCAATCTATGAGATGTAAACTTAAGACTTAACCTTTAGGAATTAACCCTGACACTTAACCTTAAGGCTTAACCCTAAGACTTAAGCTTAAGGTTTAAACTTAAGACTTATCCCAAAGACATAATCCTGAGACTTAACCCTAAGACTTAACCTCAAGTTTAACTTCAAAACTTAACCCTAAGACTGAATCCTAAGACACAACTTGACCACGTAACCCTGAGACTTAACCTTGAGACTTTACCTTGAAATTTAACCCTGGGATTTAACCCTAAGTCTTAATGCTAAGACTTAACTTTAAGATGTACCATTAAGACTTAACCTTAAAGCGTAACCTTAAGATTTACACTCGATACTTAACCCTAAGACTTAACCCTAGGATTTAAACTTAAGGTTAAACCTTAAGACAAAACTTGAAGACTTAATTCAAAGACTTATCCCTAAGACTCAACACTGAGACTTAAACCTAAGATTTAAGACTTAACCCTAAGACTTAGCCCCAAGACTTAAGTCTAAGACTTCAAGTTATGAATTAAACTTTACACTTAACCCTAAGACTCAAGCCATAAGACTTCACCTTAAGACTTAACCTGAAGACTTCACCTTAAAATTTAACCCTAAGACTGAACCCTAAAATATAACTTGTAAGACTTAACAATAAGACTGAACATTAAGACACAACCTTACGACTTCTACCCTGAGACCTAACCTTGAGACTTAACACTGAGATTTAACCCTAAGACTTAACTTTAAGATGTAACATTCGGACTTAACCTTAAAACTTAACCCTAAGCCTCAACCTTAAGAAGTAACTTGAAGACTTAACCCTGAGAATGAACTCTAAGACTTCAACTTAATAATTAACGCTCAGATATAACCCTCAGACTTAAACTTAAGAAATAGCCCTAAGACTTAACCTTAATATTTAACTTTAAGATGTAACCTTAAGGCTTAACCCTAAACTTAACCCTAAGAGTTAACCTTAAGTGTTGACCTTACAGATTTAACCCTAAGAGTTAACCTTAGGACTGAAACGTTAAGACTTAACCCTAAGACTTATCCCCAAGACTTAACTCTAAAGAGTTAACCCTAAGACTTCAACTTGTGATTTCAACTTTAGACTGAACGCTAAGACTTCAAATTACGATTTAACATTAAGATTTAACCATAAGACTTAACCCTAAGACTTCAGGTTAAGTTTTAACCTTAAGACTCAACCCTGAGACTTAGTCGTGAAATTTATCCATAAGACTTATCCCTAAAACTGAAATCTGAGACTTAAACCTAAGATTTAACCTGAAGACTTAACCCTAAAACGTAGCCCTGAGACTTATCCTTGAGCTTTAACCTTGATACTTAATCCTGAGACTTAGCCCTAAGACTTATCCCCAAGACATAACTCTAAGGCTTAACCCTAAGACTTAACCTTAAGGCTCAACCTTAAGACTTAACATTAAGACTTAACCCTGAGACTTAACCATAAGACTTATCCTCAAGATTGTACTCTAAGACTTAAGATGAAGACTTAACCCTAAGACTCAATCTATGAGATGTAAACTTAAGACTTAATTAACCCTAAGACTCAATCTATGAGATGTAAACTTAAGACTTAACCTTTAGGAATTAACCCTGACACTTAACCTTAAGGCTTAACCCTAAGACTTAAGCTTAAGGTTTAAACTTAAGACTTATCCCTAAGACATAATCCTGAGACTTAACCCTAAGACTTAACCTCAAGTTTAACTTCAAAACTTAACCCTAAGACTGAATCCTAAGACACAACTTGACCACGTAACCCTGAGACTTAACCTTGAGACTTTACCTTGAAATTTAACCCTGGGATTTAACCCTAAGTCTTAATGCTAAGACTTAACTTTAAGATGTACCATTAAGACGTAACCTTAAAGCGTAACCTTAAGATTTACACTCAATACTTAACCCTAAGACTTAACCCTATGACGTAAACTTAAGGTTAAACCTTAAGACAAAACTTGAAGACTTAATTCAAAGACTTATCCCTAAGACTCAACACTGAGACTTAAACCTAAGATTTAAGACTTAACCCTAAGACTTAGCCCCAAGACTTAAGTCTAAGACTTCAAGTTATGAATTAAACTTTACACTTAACCCTAAGACTCAAGCCATAAGACTGCACCTTAAGACTTAACCTGAAGACTTAACCTTAAAATTTAACCCTAAGACTGAACCCTAAAATATAACTTGTAAGACTTAACAATAAGACTGAACATTAAGACACAACCTTACGACTTCTACCCTGAGACCTAACCTTGAGACTTAACACTGAGATTTAACCCTAAGACTTAACTTTAAGATGTAACATTCGGACTTAACCTTAAAACTTAACCCTAAGCCTCAACCTTAAGAAGTAACTTGAAGACTTAACCCTGAGAATGAACTCTAAGACTTCAACTTAATAATTAACGCTCAGATATAACCCTCAGACTTAAACTTAAGAAATAGCCCTAAGACTTAACCTTAATATTTAACTTTAAGATGTAACCTTAAGGCTTAACCCTAAACTTAACCCTAAGAGTTAACCTTAAGTGTTGACCTTACAGATTTAACCCTAAGAGTTAACCTTAGGACTGAAACGTTAAGACTTAACCCTAAGACTTATCCCCAAGACTTAACTCTAAAGAGTTAACCCTAAGACTTCAACTTGTGATTTCAACTTTAGACTGAACGCTAAGACTTCAAATTACGATTTAACATTAAGATTTAACCATAAGACTTAACCCTAAGACTTCAGGTTAAGTTTTAACCTTAAGAATCAACCCTGAGACTTAGTCGTGAAATTTATCCATAAGACTTATCCCTAAAACTGAAAACTGAGACTTAAACCTAAGATTTAACCTGAAGACTTAACCCTAAAACGTAGCCCTGAGACTTATCCTTGAGCTTTAACCTTGATACTTAATCCTGAGACTTAGCCCTAAGACTTATCCCCAAGACATAACCCTAAGGCTTAACCTTAAGGCTCAACCTTAAGACTTAACATTAAGACTTAACCCTGAGACTTAACCATAAGACTTATCCTCAAGATTGTACTCTAAGACTTAACCCTAAGACTTAAGATGAAGACTTAACCCTAAGACTCAATCTATGAGATGTAAACTTAAGACTTAATTAACCCTAAGACTCAATCTATGAGATGTAAACTTAAGACTTAACCTTTAGGAATTAACCCTGACACTTAACCTTAAGGCTTAACCCTAAGACTTAAGCTTAAGGTTTAAACTTAAGACTTATCCCAAAGACATAATCCTGAGACTTAACCCTAAGACTTAACCTCAAGTTTAACTTCAAAACTTAACCCTAAGACTGAATCCTAAGACACAACTTGACCACGTAACCCTGAGACTTAACCTTGAGACTTTACCTTGAAATTTAACCCTGGGATTTAACCCTAAGTCTTAATGCTAAGACTTAACTTTAAGATGTACCATTAAGACTTAACCTTAAAGCGTAACCTTAAGATTTACACTCGATACTTAACCCTAAGACTTAACCCTAGGATTTAAACTTAAGGTTAAACCTTAAGACAAAACTTGAAGACTTAATTCAAAGACTTATCCCTAAGACTCAACACTGAGACTTAAACCTAAGATTTAAGACTTAACCCTAAGACTTAGCCCCAAGACTTAAGTCTAAGACTTCAAGTTATGAATTAAACTTTAGACTTAACCCTAAGACTCAAGCCATAAGACTTCACCTTAAGACTTAACCTGAAGACTTAACCTTAAAATTTAACCCTAAGACTGAACCCTAAAATATAACTTGTAAGACTTAACAATAAGACTGAACATTAAGACACAACCTTACGACTTCTACCCTGAGACCTAACCTTGAGACTTAACACTGAGATTTAACCCTAAGACTTAACTTTAAGATGTAACATTCGGACTTAACCTTAAAACTTAACCCTAAGCCTCAACCTTAAGAAGTAACTTGAAGACTTAACCCTGAGAATGAACTCTAAGACTTCAACTTAATAATTAACGCTCAGATATAACCCTCAGACTTAAACTTAAGAAATAGCCCTAAGACTTAACCTTAATATTTAACTTTAAGATGTAACCTTAAGGCTTAACCCTAAACTTAACCCTAAGAGTTAACCTTAAGTGTTGACCTTACAGATTTAACCCTAAGAGTTAACCTTAGGACTGAAACGTTAAGACTTAACCCTAAGACTTATCCCCAAGACTTAACTCTAAAGAGTTAACCCTAAGACTTCAACTTGTGATTTCAACTTTAGACTGAACGCTAAGACTTCAAATTACGATTTAACATTAAGATTTAACCATAAGACTTAACCCTAAGACTTCAGGTTAAGTTTTAACCTTAAGACTCAACCCTGAGACTTAGTCGTGAAATTTATCCATAAGACTTATCCCTAAAACTGAAAACTGAGACTTAAACCTAAGATTTAACCTGAAGACTTAACCCTAAAACGTAGCCCTGAGACTTATCCTTGAGCTTTAACCTTGATACTTAATCCTGAGACTTAGCCCTAAGACTTATCCCCAAGACATAACTCTAAGGCTTAACCCTAAGACTTAACCTTAAGGCTCAACCTTAAGACTTAACATTAAGACTTAACCCTGAGACTTAACCATAAGACTTATCCTCAAGATTGTACTCTAAGACTTAACCCTAAGACTTAAGATGAAGACTTAACCCTAAGACTCAATCTATGAGATGTAAACTTAAGACTTAATTAACCCTAAGACTCAATCTATGAGATGTAAACTTAAGACTTAACCTTTAGGAATTAACCCTGACACTTAACCTTAAGGCTTAACCCTAAGACTTAAGCTTAAGGTTTAAACTTAAGACTTATCCCTAAGACATAATCCTGAGACTTAACCCTAAGACTTAACCTCAAGTTTAACTTCAAAACTTAACCCTAAGACTGAATCCTAAGACACAACTTGACCACGTAACCCTGAGACTTAACCTTGAGACTTTACCTTGAAATTTAACCCTGGGATTTAACCCTAAGTCTTAATGCTAAGACTTAACTTTAAGATGTACCATTAAGACTTAACCTTAAAGCGTAACCTTAAGATTTACACTCGATACTTAACCCTAAGACTTAACCCTACGATTTAAACTTAAGGTTAAACCTTAAGACAAAACTTGAAGACTTAATTCAAAGACTTATCCCTAAGACTCAACACTGAGACTTAAACCTAAGATTTAATACTTAACCCTAAGACTTAGCCCCAAGACTTAAGTCTAAGACTTCAAGTTATGAATTAAACTTTAGACTTAACCCTAAGACTCAAGCCATAAGACTTCACCTTAAGACTTAACCTGAAGACTTAACCTTAAAATTTAACCCTAAGACTGAACCCTAAAATATAACTTGTAAGACTTAACAATAAGACTGAACATTAAGACACAACCTTACGACTTCTACCCTGAGACCTAACCTTGAGACTTAACACTGAGATTTAACCCTAAGACTTAACTTTAAGATGTAACATTCGGACTTAACCTTAAAACTTAACCCTAAGCCTCAACCTTAAGAAGTAACTTGAAGACTTAACCCTGAGAATGAACTCTAAGACTTCAACTTAATAATTAACGCTCAGATATAACCCTCAGACTTAAACTTAAGAAATAGCCCTAAGACTTAACCTTAATATTTAACTTGAAGATGTAACCTTAAGGCTTAACCCTAAACTTAACCCTAAGAGTTAACCTTAAGTGTTGACCTTACAGATTTAACCCTAAGAGTTAACCTTAGGACTGAAACGTTAAGACTTAACCCTAAGACTTATCCCCAAGACTTAACTCTAAAGAGTTAACCCTAAGACTTCAACTTGTGATTTCAACTTTAGACTGAAAGCTAAGACTTCAAATTACGATTTAACATTAAGATTTAACCATAAGACTTAACCCTAAGACTTCAGGTTAAGTTTTAACCTTAAGAATCAACCCTGAGACTTAGTCGTGAAATTTATCCATAAGACTTATCCCTAAAACTGAAAACTGAGACTTAAACCTAAGATTTAACCTGAAGACTTAACCCTAAAACGTAGCCCTGAGACTTATCCTTGAGCTTTAACCTTGATACTTAATCCTGAGACTTAGCCCTAAGACTTATCCCCAAGACATAACTCTAAGGCTTAACCCTAAGACTTAACCTTAAGGCTCAACCTTAAGACTTAACATTAAGACTTAACCCTGAGACTTATCCATAAGACTTATCCTCAAGATTGTACTCTAAGACTTAACCCTAAGACTTAAGATGAAGACTTAACCCTAAGACTCAATCTATGAGATGTAAACTTAAGACTTAATTAACCCTAAGACTCAATCTATGAGATGTAAACTTAAGACTTAACCTTTAGGAATTAACCCTGACACTTAACCTTAAGGCTTAACCCTAAGACTTAAGCTTAAGGTTTAAACTTAAGACTTATCCCTAAGACATAATCCTGAGACTTAACCCTAAGACTTAACCTCAAGTTTAACTTCAAAACTTAACCCTAAGACTGAATCCTAAGACACAACTTGACCACGTAACCCTGAGACTTAACCTTGAGACTTTACCTTGAAATTTAACCCTGGGATTTAACCCTAAGTCTTAATGCTAAGACTTAACTTTAAGATGTACCATTAAGACTTAACCTTAAAGCGTAACCTTAAGATTTACACTCGATACTTAACCCTAAGACTTAACCCTAGGATTTAAACTTAAGGTTAAACCTTAAGACAAAACTTGAAGACTTAATTCAAAGACTTATCCCTAAGACTCAACACTGAGACTTAAACCTAAGATTTAAGACTTAACCCTAAGACTTAGCCCCAAGACTTAAGTCTAAGACTTAAACTTATGAATTAAACTTTACACTTAACCCTAAGACTCAAGCCATAAGACTGCACCTTAAGACTTAACCTGAAGACTTAACCTTAAAATTTAACCCTAAGACTGAACCCTAAAATATAACTTGTAAGACTTAACAATAAGACTGAACATTAAGACACAACCTTACGACTTCTACCCTGAGACCTAACCTTGAGACTTAACACTGAGATTTAACCCTAAGACTTAACTTTAAGATGTAACATTCGGACTTAACCTTAAAACTTAACCCTAAGCCTCAACCTTAAGAAGTAACTTGAAGACTTAACCCTGAGAATGAACTCTAAGACTTCAACTTAATAATTAACGCTCAGATATAACCCTCAGACTTAAACTTAAGAAATAGCCCTAAGACTTAACCTTAATATTTAACTTGAAGATGTAACCTTAAGGCTTAACCCTAAACTTAACCCTAAGAGTTAACCTTAAGTGTTGACCTTACAGATTTAACCCTAAGAGTTAACCTTAGGACTGAAACGTTAAGACTTAACCCTAAGACTTATCCCCAAGACTTAACTCTAAAGAGTTAACCCTAAGACTTCAACTTGTGATTTCAACTTTAGACTGAACGCTAAGACTTCAAATTACGATTTAACATTAAGATTTAACCATAAGACTTAACCCTAAGACTTCAGGTTAAGTTTTAACCTTAAGACTCAACCCTGAGACTTAGTCGTGAAATTTATCCATAAGACTTATCCCTAAAACTGAAAACTGAGACTTAAACCTAAGATTTAACCTGAAGACTTAACCCTAAAACGTAGCCCTGAGACTTATCCTTGAGCTTTAACCTTGATACTTAATCCTGAGACTTAGCCCTAAGACTTATCCCCAAGACATAACCCTAAGACTTAACCTTAAGGCTCAACCTTAAGACTTAACATTAAGACTTAACCCTGAGACTTAACCATAAGACTTATCCTCAAGATTGTACTCTAAGACTTAACCCTAAGACTTAAGATGAAGACTTAACCCTAAGACTCAATCTATGAGATGTAAACTTAAGACTTAATTAACCCTAAGACTCAATCTATGAGATGTAAACTTAAGACTTAACCTTTAGGAATTAACCCTGACACTTAACCTTAAGGCTTAACCCTAAGACTTAAGCTTAAGGTTTAAACTTAAGACTTATCCCTAAGACATAATCCTGAGACTTAACCCTAAGACTTAACCTCAAGTTTAACTTCAAAACTTAACCCTAAGACTGAATCCTAAGACACAACTTGACCACGTAACCCTGAGACTTAACCTTGAGACTTTACCTTGAAATTTAACCCTGGGATTTAACCCTAAGTCTTAATGCTAAGACTTAACTTTAAGATGTACCATTAAGACTTAACCTTAAAGCGTAACCTTAAGATTTACACTCGATACTTAACCCTAAGACTTAACCCTAGGATTTAAACTTAAGGTTAAACCTTAAGACAAAACTTGAAGACTTAATTCAAAGACTTATCCCTAAGACTCAACACTGAGACTTAAACCTAAGATTTAAGACTTAACCCTAAGACTTAGCCCCAAGACTTAAGTCTAAGACTTCAAGTTATGAATTAAACTTTACACTTAACCCTAAGACTCAAGCCATAAGACTTCACCTTAAGACTTAACCTGAAGACTTAACCTTAAAATTTAACCCTAAGACTGAACCCTAAAATATAACTTGTAAGACTTAACAATAAGACTGAACATTAAGACACAACCTTACGACTTCTACCCTGAGACCTAACCTTGAGACTTAACACTGAGATTTAACCCTAAGACTTAACTTTAAGATGTAACATTCGGACTTAACCTTAAAACTTAACCCTAAGCCTCAACCTTAAGAAGTAACTTGAAGACTTAACCCTGAGAATGAACTCTAAGACTTCAACTTAATAATTAACGCTCAGATATAACCCTCAGACTTAAACTTAAGAAATAGCCCTAAGACTTAACCTTAATATTTAACTTTAAGATGTAACCTTAAGGCTTAACCCTAAACTTAACCCTAAGAGTTAACCTTAAGTGTTGACCTTACAGATTTAACCCTAAGAGTTAACCTTAGGACTGAAACGTTAAGACTTAACCCTAAGACTTATCCCCAAGACTTAACTCTAAAGAGTTAACCCTAAGACTTCAACTTGTGATTTCAACTTTAGACTGAACGCTAAGACTTCAAATTACGATTTAACATTAAGATTTAACCATAAGACTTAACCCTAAGACTTCAGGTTAAGTTTTAACCTTAAGACTCAACCCTGAGACTTAGTCGTGAAATTTATCCATAAGACTTATCCCTAAAACTGAAATCTGAGACTTAAACCTAAGATTTAACCTGAAGACTTAACCCTAAAACGTAGCCCTGAGACTTATCCTTGAGCTTTAACCTTGATACTTAATCCTGAGACTTAGCCCTAAGACTTATCCCCAAGACATAACCCTAAGGCTTAACCTTAAGGCTCAACCTTAAGACTTAACATTAAGACTTAACCCTGAGACTTAACCATAAGACTTATCCTCAAGATTGTACTCTAAGACTTAAGATGAAGACTTAACCCTAAGACTCAATCTATGAGATGTAAACTTAAGACTTAATTAACCCTAAGACTCAATCTATGAGATGTAAACTTAAGACTTAACCTTTAGGAATTAACCCTGACACTTAACCTTAAGGCTTAACCCTAAGACTTAAGCTTAAGGTTTAAACTTAAGACTTATCCCTAAGACATAATCCTGAGACTTAACCCTAAGACTTAACCTCAAGTTTAACTTCAAAACTTAACCCTAAGACTGAATCCTAAGACACAACTTGACCACGTAACCCTGAGACTTAACCTTGAGACTTTACCTTGAAATTTAACCCTGGGATTTAACCCTAAGTCTTAATGCTAAGACTTAACTTTAAGATGTACCATTAAGACGTAACCTTAAAGCGTAACCTTAAGATTTACACTCAATACTTAACCCTAAGACTTAACCCTATGACGTAAACTTAAGGTTAAACCTTAAGACAAAACTTGAAGACTTAATTCAAAGACTTATCCCTAAGACTCAACACTGAGACTTAAACCTAAGATTTAAGACTTAACCCTAAGACTTAGCCCCAAGACTTAAGTCTAAGACTTAAACTTATGAATTAAACTTTACACTTAACCCTAAGACTCAAGCCATAAGACTGCACCTTAAGACTTAACCTGAAGACTTAACCTTAAAATTTAACCCTAAGACTGAACCCTAAAATATAACTTGTAAGACTTAACAATAAGACTGAACATTAAGACACAACCTTACGACTTCTACCCTGAGACCTAACCTTGAGACTTAACACTGAGATTTAACCCTAAGACTTAACTTTAAGATGTAACATTCGGACTTAACCTTAAAACTTAACCCTAAGCCTCAACCTTAAGAAGTAACTTGAAGACTTAACCCTGAGAATGAACTCTAAGACTTCAACTTAATAATTAACGCTCAGATATAACCCTCAGACTTAAACTTAAGAAATAGCCCTAAGACTTAACCTTAATATTTAACTTTAAGATGTAACCTTAAGGCTTAACCCTAAACTTAACCCTAAGAGTTAACCTTAAGTGTTGACCTTACAGATTTAACCCTAAGAGTTAACCTTAGGACTGAAACGTTAAGACTTAACCCTAAGACTTATCCCCAAGACTTAACTCTAAAGAGTTAACCCTAAGACTTCAACTTGTGATTTCAACTTTAGACTGAACGCTAAGACTTCAAATTACGATTTAACATTAAGATTTAACCATAAGACTTAACCCTAAGACTTCAGGTTAAGTTTTAACCTTAAGACTCAACCCTGAGACTTAGTCGTGAAATTTATCCATAAGACTTATCCCTAAAACTGAAAACTGAGACTTAAACCTAAGATTTAACCTGAAGACTTAACCCTAAAACGTAGCCCTGAGACTTATCCTTGAGCTTTAACCTTGATACTTAATCCTGAGACTTAGCCCTAAGACTTATCCCCAAGACATAACCCTAAGGCTTAACCTTAAGGCTCAACCTTAAGACTTAACATTAAGACTTAACCCTGAGACTTAACCATAAGACTTATCCTCAAGATTGTACTCTAAGACTTAACCCTAAGACTTAAGATGAAGACTTAACCCTAAGACTCAATCTATGAGATGTAAACTTAAGACTTAATTAACCCTAAGACTCAATCTATGAGATGTAAACTTAAGACTTAACCTTTAGGAATTAACCCTGACACTTAACCTTAAGGCTTAACCCTAAGACTTAAGCTTAAGGTTTAAACTTAAGACTTATCCCAAAGACATAATCCTGAGACTTAACCCTAAGACTTAACCTCAAGTTTAACTTCAAAACTTAACCCTAAGACTGAATCCTAAGACACAACTTGACCACGTAACCCTGAGACTTAACCTTGAGACTTTACCTTGAAATTTAACCCTGGGATTTAACCCTAAGTCTTAATGCTAAGACTTAACTTTAAGATGTACCATTAAGACTTAACCTTAAAGCGTAACCTTAAGATTTACACTCGATACTTAACCCTAAGACTTAACCCTAGGATTTAAACTTAAGGTTAAACCTTAAGACAAAACTTGAAGACTTAATTCAAAGACTTATCCCTAAGACTCAACACTGAGACTTAAACCTAAGATTTAAGACTTAACCCTAAGACTTAGCCCCAAGACTTAAGTCTAAGACTTCAAGTTATGAATTAAACTTTACACTTAACCCTAAGACTCAAGCCATAAGACTTCACCTTAAGACTTAACCTGAAGACTTAACCTTAAAATTTAACCCTAAGACTGAACCCTAAAATATAACTTGTAAGACTTAACAATAAGACTGAACATTAAGACACAACCTTACGACTTCTACCCTGAGACCTAACCTTGAGACTTAACACTGAGATTTAACCCTAAGACTTAACTTTAAGATGTAACATTCGGACTTAACCTTAAAACTTAACCCTAAGCCTCAACCTTAAGAAGTAACTTGAAGACTTAACCCTGAGAATGAACTCTAAGACTTCAACTTAATAATTAACGCTCAGATATAACCCTCAGACTTAAACTTAAGAAATAGCCCTAAGACTTAACCTTAATATTTAACTTTAAGATGTAACCTTAAGGCTTAACCCTAAACTTAACCCTAAGAGTTAACCTTAAGTGTTGACCTTACAGATTTAACCCTAAGAGTTAACCTTAGGACTGAAACGTTAAGACTTAACCCTAAGACTTATCCCCAAGACTTAACTCTAAAGAGTTAACCCTAAGACTTCAACTTGTGATTTCAACTTTAGACTGAACGCTAAGACTTCAAATTACGATTTAACATTAAGATTTAACCATAAGACTTAACCCTAAGACTTCAGGTTAAGTTTTAACCTTAAGACTCAACCCTGAGACTTAGTCGTGAAATTTATCCATAAGACTTATCCCTAAAACTGAAAACTGAGACTTAAACCTAAGATTTAACCTGAAGACTTAACCCTAAAACGTAGCCCTGAGACTTATCCTTGAGCTTTAACCTTGATACTTAATCCTGAGACTTAGCCCTAAGACTTATCCCCAAGACATAACCCTAAGGCTTAACCTTAAGGCTCAACCTTAAGACTTAACATTAAGACTTAACCCTGAGACTTAACCATAAGACTTATCCTCAAGATTGTACTCTAAGACTTAAGATGAAGACTTAACCCTAAGACTCAATCTATGAGATGTAAACTTAAGACTTAATTAACCCTAAGACTCAATCTATGAGATGTAAACTTAAGACTTAACCTTTAGGAATTAACCCTGACACTTAACCTTAAGGCTTAACCCTAAGACTTAAGCTTAAGGTTTAAACTTAAGACTTATCCCTAAGACATAATCCTGAGACTTAACCCTAAGACTTAACCTCAAGTTTAACTTCAAAACTTAACCCTAAGACTGAATCCTAAGACACAACTTGACCACGTAACCCTGAGACTTAACCTTGAGACTTTACCTTGAAATTTAACCCTGGGATTTAACCCTAAGTCTTAATGCTAAGACTTAACTTTAAGATGTACCATTAAGACGTAACCTTAAAGCGTAACCTTAAGATTTACACTCAATACTTAACCCTAAGACTTAACCCTATGACGTAAACTTAAGGTTAAACCTTAAGACAAAACTTGAAGACTTAATTCAAAGACTTATCCCTAAGACTCAACACTGAGACTTAAACCTAAGATTTAAGACTTAACCCTAAGACTTAGCCCCAAGACTTAAGTCTAAGACTTCAAGTTATGAATTAAACTTTACACTTAACCCTAAGACTCAAGCCATAAGACTGCACCTTAAGACTTAACCTGAAGACTTAACCTTAAAATTTAACCCTAAGACTGAACCCTAAAATATAACTTGTAAGACTTAACAATAAGACTGAACATTAAGACACAACCTTACGACTTCTACCCTGAGACCTAACCTTGAGACTTAACACTGAGATTTAACCCTAAGACTTAACTTTAAGATGTAACATTCGGACTTAACCTTAAAACTTAACCCTAAGCCTCAACCTTAAGAAGTAACTTGAAGACTTAACCCTGAGAATGAACTCTAAGACTTCAACTTAATAATTAACGCTCAGATATAACCCTCAGACTTAAACTTAAGAAATAGCCCTAAGACTTAACCTTAATATTTAACTTTAAGATGTAACCTTAAGGCTTAACCCTAAACTTAACCCTAAGAGTTAACCTTAAGTGTTGACCTTACAGATTTAACCCTAAGAGTTAACCTTAGGACTGAAACGTTAAGACTTAACCCTAAGACTTATCCCCAAGACTTAACTCTAAAGAGTTAACCCTAAGACTTCAACTTGTGATTTCAACTTTAGACTGAACGCTAAGACTTCAAATTACGATTTAACATTAAGATTTAACCATAAGACTTAACCCTAAGACTTCAGGTTAAGTTTTAACCTTAAGACTCAACCCTGAGACTTAGTCGTGAAATTTATCCATAAGACTTATCCCTAAAACTGAAAACTGAGACTTAAACCTAAGATTTAACCTGAAGACTTAACCCTAAAACGTAGCCCTGAGACTTATCCTTGAGCTTTAACCTTGATACTTAATCCTGAGACTTAGCCCTAAGACTTATCCCCAAGACATAACCCTAAGACTTAACCTTAAGGCTCAACCTTAAGACTTAACATTAAGACTTAACCCTGAGACTTAACCATAAGACTTATCCTCAAGATTGTACTCTAAGACTTAACCCTAAGACTTAAGATGAAGACTTAACCCTAAGACTCAATCTATGAGATGTAAACTTAAGACTTAATTAACCCTAAGACTCAATCTATGAGATGTAAACTTAAGACTTAACCTTTAGGAATTAACCCTGACACTTAACCTTAAGGCTTAACCCTAAGACTTAAGCTTAAGGTTTAAACTTAAGACTTATCCCAAAGACATAATCCTGAGACTTAACCCTAAGACTTAACCTCAAGTTTAACTTCAAAACTTAACCCTAAGACTGAATCCTAAGACACAACTTGACCACGTAACCCTGAGACTTAACCTTGAGACTTTACCTTGAAATTTAACCCTGGGATTTAACCCTAAGTCTTAATGCTAAGACTTAACTTTAAGATGTACCATTAAGACTTAACCTTAAAGCGTAACCTTAAGATTTACACTCGATACTTAACCCTAAGACTTAACCCTAGGATTTAAACTTAAGGTTAAACCTTAAGACAAAACTTGAAGACTTAATTCAAAGACTTATCCCTAAGACTCAACACTGAGACTTAAACCTAAGATTTAAGACTTAACCCTAAGACTTAGCCCCAAGACTTAAGTCTAAGACTTCAAGTTATGAATTAAACTTTACACTTAACCCTAAGACTCAAGCCATAAGACTTCACCTTAAGACTTAACCTGAAGACTTAACCTTAAAATTTAACCCTAAGACTGAACCCTAAAATATAACTTGTAAGACTTAACAATAAGACTGAACATTAAGACACAACCTTACGACTTCTACCCTGAGACCTAACCTTGAGACTTAACACTGAGATTTAACCCTAAGACTTAACTTTAAGATGTAACATTTGGACTTAACCTTAAAACTTAACCCTAAGCCTCAACCTTAAGAAGTAACTTGAAGACTTAACCCTGAGAATGAACTCTAAGACTTCAACTTAATAATTAACGCTCAGATATAACCCTCAGACTTAAACTTAAGAAATAGCCCTAAGACTTAACCTTAATATTTAACTTTAAGATGTAACCTTAAGGCTTAACCCTAAACTTAACCCTAAGACTTAACCTTAAGTGTTGACCTTACAGATTTAACCCTAAGAGTTAACCTTAGGACTGAAACGTTAAGACTTAACCCTAAGACTTATCCCCAAGACTTAACTCTAAAGAGTTAACCCTAAGACTTCAACTTGTGATTTCAACTTTAGACTGAACGCTAAGACTTCAAATTACGATTTAACATTAAGATTTAACCATAAGACTTAACCCTAAGACTTCAGGTTAAGTTTTAACCTTAAGAATCAACCCTGAGACTTAGTCGTGAAATTTATCCATAAGACTTATCCCTAAAACTGAAAACTGAGACTTAAACCTAAGATTTAACCTGAAGACTTAACCCTAAAACGTAGCCCTGAGACTTATCCTTGAGCTTTAACCTTGATACTTAATCCTGAGACTTAGCCCTAAGACTTATCCCCAAGACATAACCCTAAGGCTTAACCTTAAGGCTCAACCTTAAGACTTAACATTAAGACTTAACCCTGAGACTTAACCATAAGACTTATCCTCAAGATTGTACTCTAAGACTTAAGATGAAGACTTAACCCTAAGACTCAATCTATGAGATGTAAACTTAAGACTTAATTAACCCTAAGACTCAATCTATGAGATGTAAACTTAAGACTTAACCTTTAGGAATTAACCCTGACACTTAACCTTAAGGCTTAACCCTAAGACTTAAGCTTAAGGTTTAAACTTAAGACTTATCCCTAAGACATAATCCTGAGACTTAACCCTAAGACTTAACCTCAAGTTTAACTTCAAAACTTAACCCTAAGACTGAATCCTAAGACACAACTTGACCACGTAACCCTGAGACTTAACCTTGAGACTTTACCTTGAAATTTAACCCTGGGATTTAACCCTAAGTCTTAATGCTAAGACTTAACTTTAAGATGTACCATTAAGACGTAACCTTAAAGCGTAACCTTAAGATTTACACTCAATACTTAACCCTAAGACTTAACCCTATGACGTAAACTTAAGGTTAAACCTTAAGACAAAACTTGAAGACTTAATTCAAAGACTTATCCCTAAGACTCAACACTGAGACTTAAACCTAAGATTTAAGACTTAACCCTAAGACTTAGCCCCAAGACTTAAGTCTAAGACTTCAAGTTATGAATTAAACTTTACACTTAACCCTAAGACTCAAGCCATAAGACTGCACCTTAAGACTTAACCTGAAGACTTAACCTTAAAATTTAACCCTAAGACTGAACCCTAAAATATAACTTGTAAGACTTAACAATAAGACTGAACATTAAGACACAACCTTACGACTTCTACCCTGAGACCTAACCTTGAGACTTAACACTGAGATTTAACCCTAAGACTTAACTTTAAGATGTAACATTCGGACTTAACCTTAAAACTTAACCCTAAGCCTCAACCTTAAGAAGTAACTTGAAGACTTAACCCTGAGAATGAACTCTAAGACTTCAACTTAATAATTAACGCTCAGATATAACCCTCAGACTTAAACTTAAGAAATAGCCCTAAGACTTAACCTTAATATTTAACTTTAAGATGTAACCTTAAGGCTTAACCCTAAACTTAACCCTAAGAGTTAACCTTAAGTGTTGACCTTACAGATTTAACCCTAAGAGTTAACCTTAGGACTGAAACGTTAAGACTTAACCCTAAGACTTATCCCCAAGACTTAACTCTAAAGAGTTAACCCTAAGACTTCAACTTGTGATTTCAACTTTAGACTGAACGCTAAGACTTCAAATTACGATTTAACATTAAGATTTAACCATAAGACTTAACCCTAAGACTTCAGGTTAAGTTTTAACCTTAAGAATCAACCCTGAGACTTAGTCGTGAAATTTATCCATAAGACTTATCCCTAAAACTGAAAACTGAGACTTAAACCTAAGATTTAACCTGAAGACTTAACCCTAAAACGTAGCCCTGAGACTTATCCTTGAGCTTTAACCTTGATACTTAATCCTGAGACTTAGCCCTAAGACTTATCCCCAAGACATAACCCTAAGGCTTAACCTTAAGGCTCAACCTTAAGACTTAACATTAAGACTTAACCCTGAGACTTAACCATAAGACTTATCCTCAAGATTGTACTCTAAGACTTAAGATGAAGACTTAACCCTAAGACTCAATCTATGAGATGTAAACTTAAGACTTAATTAACCCTAAGACTCAATCTATGAGATGTAAACTTAAGACTTAACCTTTAGGAATTAACCCTGACACTTAACCTTAAGGCTTAACCCTAAGACTTAAGCTTAAGGTTTAAACTTAAGACTTATCCCTAAGACATAATCCTGAGACTTAACCCTAAGACTTAACCTCAAGTTTAACTTCAAAACTTAACCCTAAGACTGAATCCTAAGACACAACTTGACCACGTAACCCTGAGACTTAACCTTGAGACTTTACCTTGAAATTTAACCCTGGGATTTAACCCTAAGTCTTAATGCTAAGACTTAACTTTAAGATGTACCATTAAGACGTAACCTTAAAGCGTAACCTTAAGATTTACACTCAATACTTAACCCTAAGACTTAACCCTATGACGTAAACTTAAGGTTAAACCTTAAGACAAAACTTGAAGACTTAATTCAAAGACTTATCCCTAAGACTCAACACTGAGACTTAAACCTAAGATTTAAGACTTAACCCTAAGACTTAGCCCCAAGACTTAAGTCTAAGACTTCAAGTTATGAATTAAACTTTACACTTAACCCTAAGACTCAAGCCATAAGACTGCACCTTAAGACTTAACCTGAAGACTTAACCTTAAAATTTAACCCTAAGACTGAACCCTAAAATATAACTTGTAAGACTTAACAATAAGACTGAACATTAAGACACAACCTTACGACTTCTACCCTGAGACCTAACCTTGAGACTTAACACTGAGATTTAACCCTAAGACTTAACTTTAAGATGTAACATTCGGACTTAACCTTAAAACTTAACCCTAAGCCTCAACCTTAAGAAGTAACTTGAAGACTTAACCCTGAGAATGAACTCTAAGACTTCAACTTAATAATTAACACTCAGATATAACCCTCAGACTTAAACTTAAGAAATAGCCCTAAGACTTAACCTTAATATTTAACTTTAAGATGTAACCTTAAGGCTTAACCCTAAACTTAACCCTAAGAGTTAACCTTAAGTGTTGACCTTACAGATTTAACCCTAAGAGTTAACCTTAGGACTGAAACGTTAAGACTTAACCCTAAGACTTATCCCCAAGACTTAACTCTAAAGAGTTAACCCTAAGACTTCAACTTGTGATTTCAACTTTAGACTGAACGCTAAGACTTCAAATTACGATTTAACATTAAGATTTAACCATAAGACTTAACCCTAAGACTTCAGGTTAAGTTTTAACCTTAAGACTCAACCCTGAGACTTAGTCGTGAAATTTATCCATAAGACTTATCCCTAAAACTGAAAACTGAGACTTAAACCTAAGATTTAACCTGAAGACTTAACCCTAAAACGTAGCCCTGAGACTTATCCTTGAGCTTTAACCTTGATACTTAATCCTGAGACTTAGCCCTAAGACTTATCCCCAAGACATAACCCTAAGACTTAACCTTAAGGCTCAACCTTAAGACTTAACATTAAGACTTAACCCTGAGACTTAACCATAAGACTTATCCTCAAGATTGTACTCTAAGACTTAACCCTAAGACTTAAGATGAAGACTTAACCCTAAGACTCAATCTATGAGATGTAAACTTAAGACTTAATTAACCCTAAGGCTCAATCCATGAGATGTAAACTTAAGACTTAACCTTTAGGAATTAACCCTGACACTTAACCTTAAGGCTTAACCCTAAGACTTAAGCTTAAGGTTTAAACTTAAGACTTATCCCTAAGACATAATCCTGAGACTTAACCCTAAGACTTAACCTCAAGTTTAACTTCAAAACTTAACCCTAAGACTGAATCCTAAGACACAACTTGACCACGTAACCCTGAGACTTAACCTTGAGACTTTACCTTGAAATTTAACCCTGGGATTTAACCCTAAGTCTTAATGCTAAGACTTAACTTTAAGATGTACCATTAAGACGTAACCTTAAAGCGTAACCTTAAGATTTACACTCAATACTTAACCCTAAGACTTAACCCTATGACGTAAACTTAAGGTTAAACCTTAAGACAAAACTTGAAGACTTAATTCAAAGACTTATCCCTAAGACTCAACACTGAGACTTAAACCTAAGATTTAAGACTTAACCCTAAGACTTAGCCCCAAGACTTAAGTCTAAGACTTAAACTTATGAATTAAACTTTACACTTAACCCTAAGACTCAAGCCATAAGACTGCACCTTAAGACTTAACCTGAAGACTTAACCTTAAAATTTAACCCTAAGACTGAACCCTAAAATATAACTTGTAAGACTTAACAATAAGACTGAACATTAAGACACAACCTTACGACTTCTACCCTGAGACCTAACCTTGAGACTTAACACTGAGATTTAACCCTAAGACTTAACTTTAAGATGTAACATTCGGACTTAACCTTAAAACTTAACCCTAAGCCTCAACCTTAAGAAGTAACTTGAAGACTTAACCCTGAGAATGAACTCTAAGACTTCAACTTAATAATTAACGCTCAGATATAACCCTCAGACTTAAACTTAAGAAATAGCCCTAAGACTTAACCTTAATATTTAACTTTAAGATGTAACCTTAAGGCTTAACCCTAAACTTAACCCTAAGAGTTAACCTTAAGTGTTGACCTTACAGATTTAACCCTAAGAGTTAACCTTAGGACTGAAACGTTAAGACTTAACCCTAAGACTTATCCCCAAGACTTAACTCTAAAGAGTTAACCCTAAGACTTCAACTTGTGATTTCAACTTTAGACTGAACGCTAAGACTTAAAATTACGATTTAACATTAAGATTTAACCATAAGACTTAACCCTAAGACTTCAGGTTAAGTTTTAACCTTAAGACTCAACCCTGAGACTTAGTCGTGAAATTTATCCATAAGACTTAACCCTAAAACTGAAAACTGAGACTTAAACCTAAGATTTAACCTGAAGACTTAACCCTAAAACGTAGCCCTGAGACTTATCCTTGAGCTTTAACCTTGATACTTAATCCTGAGACTTAGCCCTAAGACTTATCCCCAAGACATAACTCTAAGGCTTAACCCTAAGACTTAACCTTAAGGCTCAACCTTAAGACTTAACATTAAGACTTAACCCTGAGACTTAACCATAAGACTTATCCTCAAGATTGTACTCTAAGACTTAACCCTAAGACTTAAGATGAAGACTTAACCCTAAGACTCAATCTATGAGATGTAAACTTAAGACTTAATTAACCCTAAGACTCAATCTATGAGATGTAAACTTAAGACTTAACCTTTAGGAATTAACCCTGACACTTAACCTTAAGGCTTAACCCTAAGACTTAAGCTTAAGGTTTAAACTTAAGACTTATCCCTAAGACATAATCCTGAGACTTAACCCTAAGACTTAACCTCAAGTTTAACTTCAAAACTTAACCCTAAGACTGAATCCTAAGACACAACTTGACCACGTAACCCTGAGACTTAACCTTGAGACTTTACCTTGAAATTTAAACCTGGGATTTAACCCTAAGTCTTAATGCTAAGACTTAACTTTAAGATGTACCATTAAGACTTAACCTTAAAGCGTAACCTTAAGATTTACACTCGATACTTAACCCTAAGACTTAACCCTAGGATTTAAACTTAAGGTTAAACCTTAAGACAAAACTTGAAGACTTAATTCAAAGACTTACCCCTAAGACTCAACACTGAGACTTAAACCTAAGATTTAAGACTTAACCCTAAGACTTAGCCCCAAGACTTAAGTCTAAGACTTCACGTTATGAATTAAACTTTACACTTAACCCTAAGACTCAAGCCATAAGACTGCACCTTAAGACTTAACCTGAAGACTTAACCTTAAAATTTAACCCTAAGACTGAACCCTAAAATATAACTTGTAAGACTTAACAATAAGACTGAACATTAAGACACAACCTTACGACTTCTACCCTGAGACCTAACCTTGAGACTTAACACTGAGATTTAACCCTAAGACTTAACTTTAAGATGTAACATTCGGACTTAACCTTAAAACTTAACCCTAAGCCTCAACCTTAAGAAGTAACTTGAAGACTTAACCCTGAGAATGAACTCTAAGACTTCAACTTAATAATTAACGCTCAGATATAACCCTCAGACTTAAACTTAAGAAATAGCCCTAAGACTTAACCTTAATATTTAACTTTAAGATGTAACCTTAAGGCTTAACCCTAAACTTAACCCTAAGAGTTAACCTTAAGTGTTGACCTTACAGATTTAACCCTAAGAGTTAACCTTAGGACTGAAACGTTAAGACTTAACCCTAAGACTTATCCCCAAGACTTAACTCTAAAGAGTTAACCCTAAGACTTCAACTTGTGATTTCAACTTTAGACTGAACGCTAAGACTTCAAATTACGATTTAACATTAAGATTTAACCATAAGACTTAACCCTAAGACTTCAGGTTAAGTTTTAACCTTAAGAATCAACCCTGAGACTTAGTCGTGAAATTTATCCATAAGACTTATCCCTAAAACTGAAAACTGAGACTTAAACCTAAGATTTAACCTGAAGACTTAACCCTAAAACGTAGCCCTGAGACTTATCCTTGAGCTTTAACCTTGATACTTAATCCTGAGACTTAGCCCTAAGACTTATCCCCAAGACATAACCCTAAGGCTTAACCTTAAGGCTCAACCTTAAGACTTAACATTAAGACTTAACCCTGAGACTTAACCATAAGACTTATCCTCAAGATTGTACTCTAAGACTTAAGATGAAGACTTAACCCTAAGACTCAATCTATGAGATGTAAACTTAAGACTTAATTAACCCTAAGACTCAATCTATGAGATGTAAACTTAAGACTTAACCTTTAGGAATTAACCCTGACACTTAACCTTAAGGCTTAACCCTAAGACTTAAGCTTAAGGTTTAAACTTAAGACTTATCCCTAAGACATAAGCCTGAGACTTAACCCTAAGACTTAACCTCAAGTTTAACTTCAAAACTTAACCCTAAGACTGAATCCTAAGACACAACTTGACCACGTAACCCTGAGACTTAACCTTGAGACTTTACCTTGAAATTTAACCCTGGGATTTAACCCTAAGTCTTAATGCTAAGACTTAACTTTAAGATGTACCATTAAGACGTAACCTTAAAGCGTAACCTTAAGATTTACACTCAATACTTAACCCTAAGACTTAACCCTATGACGTAAACTTAAGGTTAAACCTTAAGACAAAACTTGAAGACTTAATTCAAAGACTTATCCCTAAGACTCAACACTGAGACTTAAACCTAAGATTTAAGACTTAACCCTAAGACTTAGCCCCAAGACTTAAGTCTAAGACTTAAACTTATGAATTAAACTTTACACTTAACCCTAAGACTCAAGCCATAAGACTGCACCTTAAGACTTAACCTGAAGACTTAACCTTAAAATTTAACCCTAAGACTGAACCCTAAAATATAACTTGTAAGACTTAACAATAAGACTGAACATTAAGACACAACCTTACGACTTCTACCCTGAGACCTAACCTTGAGACTTAACACTGAGATTTAACCCTAAGACTTAACTTTAAGATGTAACATTCGGACTTAACCTTAAAACTTAACCCTAAGCCTCAACCTTAAGAAGTAACTTGAAGACTTAACCCTGAGAATGAACTCTAAGACTTCAACTTAATAATTAACGCTCAGATATAACCCTCAGACTTAAACTTAAGAAATAGCCCTAAGACTTAACCTTAATATTTAACTTGAAGATGTAACCTTAAGGCTTAACCCTAAACTTAACCCTAAGAGTTAACCTTAAGTGTTGACCTTACAGATTTAACCCTAAGAGTTAACCTTAGGACTGAAACGTTAAGACTTAACCCTAAGACTTATCCCCAAGACTTAACTCTAAAGAGTTAACCCTAAGACTTCAACTTGTGATTTCAACTTTAGACTGAACGCTAAGACTTCAAATTACGATTTAACATTAAGATTTAACCATAAGACTTAACCCTAAGACTTCAGGTTAAGTTTTAACCTTAAGACTCAACCCTGAGACTTAGTCGTGAAATTTATCCATAAGACTTATCCCTAAAACTGAAAACTGAGACTTAAACCTAAGATTTAACCTGAAGACTTAACCCTAAAACGTAGCCCTGAGACTTATCCTTGAGCTTTAACCTTGATACTTAATCCTGAGACTTAGCCCTAAGACTTATCCCCAAGACATAACCCTAAGACTTAACCTTAAGGCTCAACCTTAAGACTTAACATTAAGACTTAACCCTGAGACTTAACCATAAGACTTATCCTCAAGATTGTACTCTAAGACTTAACCCTAAGACTTAAGATGAAGACTTAACCCTAAGACTCAATCTATGAGATGTAAACTTAAGACTTAATTAACCCTAAGACTCAATCTATGAGATGTAAACTTAAGACTTAACCTTTAGGAATTAACCCTGACACTTAACCTTAAGGCTTAACCCTAAGACTTAAGCTTAAGGTTTAAACTTAAGACTTATCCCTAAGACATAATCCTGAGACTTAACCCTAAGACTTAACCTCAAGTTTAACTTCAAAACTTAACCCTAAGACTGAATCCTAAGACACAACTTGACCACGTAACCCTGAGACTTAACCTTGAGACTTTACCTTGAAATTTAACCCTGGGATTTAACCCTAAGTCTTAATGCTAAGACTTAACTTTAAGATGTACCATTAAGACGTAACCTTAAAGCGTAACCTTAAGATTTACACTCAATACTTAACCCTAAGACTTAACCCTATGACGTAAACTTAAGGTTAAACCTTAAGACAAAACTTGAAGACTTAATTCAAAGACTTATCCCTAAGACTCAACACTGAGACTTAAACCTAAGATTTAAGACTTAACCCTAAGACTTAGCCCCAAGACTTAAGTCTAAGACTTAAACTTATGAATTAAACTTTACACTTAACCCTAAGACTCAAGCCATAAGACTGCACCTTAAGACTTAACCTGAAGACTTAACCTTAAAATTTAACCCTAAGACTGAACCCTAAAATATAACTTGTAAGACTTAACAATAAGACTGAACATTAAGACACAACCTTACGACTTCTACCCTGAGACCTAACCTTGAGACTTAACACTGAGATTTAACCCTAAGACTTAACTTTAAGATGTAACATTCGGACTTAACCTTAAAACTTAACCCTAAGCCTCAACCTTAAGAAGTAACTTGAAGACTTAACCCTGAGAATGAACTCTAAGACTTCAACTTAATAATTAACGCTCAGATATAACCCTCAGACTTAAACTTAAGAAATAGCCCTAAGACTTAACCTTAATATTTAACTTTAAGATGTAACCTTAAGGCTTAACCCTAAACTTAACCCTAAGAGTTAACCTTAAGTGTTGACCTTACAGATTTAACCCTAAGAGTTAACCTTAGGACTTAAACGTTAAGACTTAACCCTAAGACTTATCCCCAAGACTTAACTCTAAAGAGTTAACCCTAAGACTTCAACTTGTGATTTCAACTTTAGACTGAACGCTAAGACTTCAAATTACGATTTAACATTAAGATTTAACCATAAGACTTAACCCTAAGACTTCAGGTTAAGTTTTAACCTTAAGACTCAACCCTGAGACTTAGTCGTGAAATTTATCCATAAGACTTATCCCTAAAACTGAAAACTGAGACTTAAACCTAAGATTTAACCTGAAGACTTAACCCTAAAACGTAGCCCTGAGACTTATCCTTGAGCTTTAACCTTGATACTTAATCCTGAGACTTAGCCCTAAGACTTATCCCCAAGACATAACCCTAAGACTTAACCTTAAGGCTCAACCTTAAGACTTAACATTAAGACTTAACCCTGAGACTTAACCATAAGACTTATCCTCAAGATTGTACTCTAAGACTTAACCCTAAGACTTAAGATGAAGACTTAACCCTAAGACTCAATCTATGAGATGTAAACTTAAGACTTAATTAACCCTAAGACTCAATCTATGAGATGTAAACTTAAGACTTAACCTTTAGGAATTAACCCTGACACTTAACCTTAAGGCTTAACCCTAAGACTTAAGCTTAAGGTTTAAACTTAAGACTTATCCCAAAGACATAATCCTGAGACTTAACCCTAAGACTTAACCTCAAGTTTAACTTCAAAACTTAACCCTAAGACTGAATCCTAAGACACAACTTGACCACGTAACCCTGAGACTTAACCTTGAGACTTTACCTTGAAATTTAACCCTGGGATTTAACCCTAAGTCTTAATGCTAAGACTTAACTTTAAGATGTACCATTAAGACTTAACCTTAAAGCGTAACCTTAAGATTTACACTCGATACTTAACCCTAAGACTTAACCCTAGGATTTAAACTTAAGGTTAAACCTTAAGACAAAACTTGAAGACTTAATTCAAAGACTTATCCCTAAGACTCAACACTGAGACTTAAACCTAAGATTTAAGACTTAACCCTAAGACTTAGCCCCAAGACTTAAGTCTAAGACTTCAAGTTATGAATTAAACTTTACACTTAACCCTAAGACTCAAGCCATAAGACTTCACCTTAAGACTTAACCTGAAGACTTAACCTTAAAATTTAACCCTAAGACTGAACCCTAAAATATAACTTGTAAGACTTAACAATAAGACTGAACATTAAGACACAACCTTACGACTTCTACCCTGAGACCTAACCTTGAGACTTAACACTGAGATTTAACCCTAAGACTTAACTTTAAGATGTAACATTTGGACTTAACCTTAAAACTTAACCCTAAGCCTCAACCTTAAGAAGTAACTTGAAGACTTAACCCTGAGAATGAACTCTAAGACTTCAACTTAATAATTAACGCTCAGATATAACCCTCAGACTTAAACTTAAGAAATAGCCCTAAGACTTAACCTTAATATTTAACTTTAAGATGTAACCTTAAGGCTTAACCCTAAACTTAACCCTAAGACTTAACCTTAAGTGTTGACCTTACAGATTTAACCCTAAGAGTTAACCTTAGGACTGAAACGTTAAGACTTAACCCTAAGACTTATCCCCAAGACTTAACTCTAAAGAGTTAACCCTAAGACTTCAACTTGTGATTTCAACTTTAGACTGAACGCTAAGACTTCAAATTACGATTTAACATTAAGATTTAACCATAAGACTTAACCCTAAGACTTCAGGTTAAGTTTTAACCTTAAGAATCAACCCTGAGACTTAGTCGTGAAATTTATCCATAAGACTTATCCCTAAAACTGAAAACTGAGACTTAAACCTAAGATTTAACCTGAAGACTTAACCCTAAAACGTAGCCCTGAGACTTATCCTTGAGCTTTAACCTTGATACTTAATCCTGAGACTTAGCCCTAAGACTTATCCCCAAGACATAACCCTAAGGCTTAACCTTAAGGCTCAACCTTAAGACTTAACATTAAGACTTAACCCTGAGACTTAACCATAAGACTTATCCTCAAGATTGTACTCTAAGACTTAAGATGAAGACTTAACCCTAAGACTCAATCTATGAGATGTAAACTTAAGACTTAATTAACCCTAAGACTCAATCTATGAGATGTAAACTTAAGACTTAACCTTTAGGAATTAACCCTGACACTTAACCTTAAGGCTTAACCCTAAGACTTAAGCTTAAGGTTTAAACTTAAGACTTATCCCTAAGACATAATCCTGAGACTTAACCCTAAGACTTAACCTCAAGTTTAACTTCAAAACTTAACCCTAAGACTGAATCCTAAGACACAACTTGACCACGTAACCCTGAGACTTAACCTTGAGACTTTACCTTGAAATTTAACCCTGGGATTTAACCCTAAGTCTTAATGCTAAGACTTAACTTTAAGATGTACCATTAAGACGTAACCTTAAAGCGTAACCTTAAGATTTACACTCAATACTTAACCCTAAGACTTAACCCTATGACGTAAACTTAAGGTTAAACCTTAAGACAAAACTTGAAGACTTAATTCAAAGACTTATCCCTAAGACTCAACACTGAGACTTAAACCTAAGATTTAAGACTTAACCCTAAGACTTAGCCCCAAGACTTAAGTCTAAGACTTCAAGTTATGAATTAAACTTTACACTTAACCCTAAGACTCAAGCCATAAGACTGCACCTTAAGACTTAACCTGAATACTTAACCTTAAAATTTAACCCTAAGACTGAACCCTAAAATATAACTTGTAAGACTTAACAATAAGACTGAACATTAAGACACAACCTTACGACTTCTACCCTGAGACCTAACCTTGAGACTTAACACTGAGATTTAACCCTAAGACTTAACTTTAAGATGTAACATTCGGACTTAACCTTAAAACTTAACCCTAAGCCTCAACCTTAAGAAGTAACTTGAAGACTTAACCCTGAGAATGAACTCTAAGACTTCAACTTAATAATTAACGCTCAGATATAACCCTCAGACTTAAACTTAAGAAATAGCCCTAAGACTTAACCTTAATATTTAACTTGAAGATGTAACCTTAAGGCTTAACCCTAAACTTAACCCTAAGAGTTAACCTTAAGTGTTGACCTTACAGATTTAACCCTAAGAGTTAACCTTAGGACTGAAACGTTAAGACTTAACCCTAAGACTTATCCCCAAGACTTAACTCTAAAGAGTTAACCCTAAGACTTCAACTTGTGATTTCAACTTTAGACTGAACGCTAAGACTTCAAATTACAATTTAACATTAAGATTTAACCATAAGACTTAACCCTAAGACTTCAGGTTAAGTTTTAACCTTAAGACTCAACCCTGAGACTTAGTCGTGAAATTTATCCATAAGACTTAACCCTAAAACTGAAAACTTAGACTTAAACCTAAGATTTAACCTGAAGACTTAACCCTAAAACGTAGCCCTGAGACTTATCCTTGAGCTTTAACCTTGATACTTAATCCTGAGACTTAGCCCTAAGACTTATCCCCAAGACATAACTCTAAGGCTTAACCCTAAGACTTAACCTTAAGGCTCAACCTTAAGACTTAACATTAAGACTTAACCCTGAGACTTAACCATAAGACTTATCCTCAAGATTGTACTCTAAGACTTAACCCTAAGACTTAAGATGAAGACTTAACCCTAAGACTCAATCTATGAGATGTAAACTTAAGACTTAATTAACCCTAAGACTCAATCTATGAGATGTAAACTTAAGACTTAACCTTTAGGAATTAACCCTGACACTTAACCTTAAGGCTTAACCCTAAGACTTAAGCTTAAGGTTTAAACTTAAGACTTATCCCTAAGACATAATCCTGAGACTTAACCCTAAGACTTAACCTCAAGTTTAACTTCAAAACTTAACCCTAAGACTGAATCCTAAGACACAACTTGACCACGTAACCCTGAGACTTAACCTTGAGACTTTACCTTGAAATTTAACCCTGGGATTTAACCCTAAGTCTTAATGCTAAGACTTAACTTTAAGATGTACCATTAAGACGTAACCTTAAAGCGTAACCTTAAGATTTACACTCAATACTTAACCCTAAGACTTAACCCTATGACGTAAACTTAAGGTTAAACCTTAAGACAAAACTTGAAGACTTAATTCAAAGACTTATCCCTAAGACTCAACACTGAGACTTAAACCTAAGATTTAAGACTTAACCCTAAGACTTAGCCCCAAGACTTAAGTCTAAGACTTCAAGTTATGAATTAAACTTTACACTTAACCCTAAGACTCAAGCCATAAGACTGCACCTTAAGACTTAACCTGAATACTTAACCTTAAAATTTAACCCTAAGACTGAACCCTAAAATATAACTTGTAAGACTTAACAATAAGACTGAACATTAAGACACAACCTTACGACTTCTACCCTGAGACCTAACCTTGAGACTTAACACTGAGATTTAACCCTAAGACTTAACTTTAAGATGTAACATTCGGACTTAACCTTAAAACTTAACCCTAAGCCTCAACCTTAAGAAGTAACTTGAAGACTTAACCCTGAGAATGAACTCTAAGACTTCAACTTAATAATTAACGCTCAGATATAACCCTCAGACTTAAACTTAAGAAATAGCCCTAAGACTTAACCTTAATATTTAACTTTAAGATGTAACCTTAAGGCTTAACCCTAAACTTAACCCTAAGAGTTAACCTTAAGTGTTGACCTTACAGATTTAACCCTAAGAGTTAACCTTAGGACTTAAACGTTAAGACTTAACCCTAAGACTTAACCCTATGACGTAAACTTAAGGTTAAACCTTAAGACAAAACTTGAAGACTTAATTCAAAGACTTATCCCTAAGACTCAACACTGAGACTTAAACCTAAGATTTAAGACTTAACCCTAAGACTTAGCCCCAAGACTTAAGTCTAAGACTTCAAGTTATGAATTAAACTTTACACTTAACCCTAAGACTCAAGCCATAAGACTGCACCTTAAGACTTAACCTGAAGACTTAACCTTAAAATTTAACCCTAAGACTGAACCCTAAAATATAACTTGTAAGACTTAACAATAAGACTGAACATTAAGACACAACCTTACGACTTCTACCCTGAGACCTAACCTTGAGACTTAACACTGAGATTTAACCCTAAGACTTAACTTTAAGATGTAACATTCGGACTTAACCTTAAAACTTAACCCTAAGCCTCAACCTTAAGAAGTAACTTGAAGACTTAACCCTGAGAATGAACTCTAAGACTTCAACTTAATAATTAACGCTCAGATATAACCCTCAGACTTAAACTTAAGAAATAGCCCTAAGACTTAACCTTAATATTTAACTTTAAGATGTAACCTTAAGGCTTAACCCTAAACTTAACCCTAAGAGTTAACCTTAAGTGTTGACCTTACAGATTTAACCCTAAGAGTTAACCTTAGGACTGAAACGTTAAGACTTAACCCTAAGACTTATCCCCAAGACTTAACTCTAAAGAGTTAACCCTAAGACTTCAACTTGTGATTTCAACTTTAGACTGAACGCTAAGACTTCAAATGACAATTTAACATTAAGATTTAACCATAAGACTTAACCCTAAGACTTCAGGTTAAGTTTTAACCTTAAGACTCAACCCTGAGACTTAGTCGTGAAATTTATCCATAAGACTTAACCCTAAAACTGAAAACTGAGACTTAAACCTAAGATTTAACCTGAAGACTTAACCCTAAAACGTAGCCCTGAGACTTATCCTTGAGCTTTAACCTTGATACTTAATCCTGAGACTTAGCCCTAAGACTTATCCCCAAGACATAACCCTAAGACTTAACCTTAAGGCTCAACCTTAAGACTTAACATTAAGACTTAACCCTGAGACTTAACCATAAGACTTATCCTCAAGATTGTACTCTAAGACTTAACCCTAAGACTTAAGATGAAGACTTAACCCTAAGACTCAATCTATGAGATGTAAACTTAAGACTTAATTAACCCTAAGACTCAATCTATGAGATGTAAACTTAAGACTTAACCTTTAGGAATTAACCCTGACACTTAACCTTAAGGCTTAACCCTAAGACTTAAGCTTAAGGTTTAAACTTAAGACTTATCCCTAAGACATAATCCTGAGACTTAACCCTAAGACTTAACCTCAAGTTTAACTTCAAAACTTAACCCTAAGACTGAATCCTAAGACACAACTTGACCACGTAACCCTGAGACTTAACCTTGAGACTTTACCTTGAAATTTAACCCTGGGATTTAACCCTAAGTCTTAATGCTAAGACTTAACTTTAAGATGTACCATTAAGACGTAACCTTAAAGCGTAACCTTAAGATTTACACTCAATACTTAACCCTAAGACTTAACCCTATGACGTAAACTTAAGGTTAAACCTTAAGACAAAACTTGAAGACTTAATTCAAAGACTTATCCCTAAGACTCAACACTGAGACTTAAACCTAAGATTTAAGACTTAACCCTAAGACTTAGCCCCAAGACTTAAGTCTAAGACTTCAAGTTATGAATTAAACTTTACACTTAACCCTAAGACTCAAGCCATAAGACTGCACCTTAAGACTTAACCCTAAGACTTAACCTTAAAATTTAACCCTAAGACTGAACCCTAAAATATAACTTGTAAGACTTAACAATAAGACTGATCATTAAGACACAACCTTACGACTTCTACCCTGAGACCTAACCTTGAGACTTAACACTGAGATTTAACCCTAAGACTTAACTTTAAGATGTAACATTCGGACTTAACCTTAAAACTTAACCCTAAGCCTCAACCTTAAGAAGTAACTTGAAGACTTAACCCTGAGAATGAACTCTAAGACTTCAACTTAATAATTAACGCTCAGATATAACCCTCAGACTTAAACTTAAGAAATAGCCCTAAGACTTAACCTTAATATTTAACTTTAAGATGTAACCTTAAGGCTTAACCCTAAACTTAACCCTAAGAGTTAACCTTAAGTGTTGACCTTACAGATTTAACCCTAAGAGTTAACCTTAGGACTTAAACGTTAAGACTTAACCCTAAGACTTATCCCCAAGACTTAACTCTAAAGAGTTAACCCTAAGACTTCAACTTGTGATTTCAACTTTAGACTGAACGCTAAGACTTCAAATTACGATTTAACATTAAGATTTAACCATAAGACTTAACCCTAAGACTTCAGGTTAAGTTTTAACCTTAAGACTCAACCCTGAGACTTAGTCGTGAAATTTATCCATAAGACTTAACCCTAAAACTGAAAACTGAGACTTAAACCTAAGATTTAACCTGAAGACTTAACCCTAAAACGTAGCCCTGAGACTTATCCTTGAGCTTTAACCTTGATACTTAATCCTGAGACTTAGCCCTAAGACTTATCCCCAAGACATAACTCTAAGGCTTAACCCTAAGACTTAACCTTAAGGCTCAACCTTAAGACTTAACATTAAGACTTAACCCTGAGACTTAACCATAAGACTTATCCTCAAGATTGTACTCTAAGACTTAACCCTAAGACTTAAGATGAAGACTTAACCCTAAGACTCAATCTATGAGATGTAAACTTAAGACTTAATTAACCCTAAGACTCAATCTATGAGATGTAAACTTAAGACTTAACCTTTAGGAATTAACCCTGACACTTAACCTTAAGGCTTAACCCTAAGACTTAAGCTTAAGGTTTAAACTTAAGACTTATCCCTAAGACATAATCCTGAGACTTAACCCTAAGACTTAACCTCAAGTTTAACTTCAAAACTTAACCCTAAGACTGAATCCTAAGACACAACTTGACCACGTAACCCTGAGACTTAACCTTGAGACTTTACCTTGAAATTTAACCCTGGGATTTAACCCTAAGTCTTAATGCTAAGACTTAACTTTAAGATGTACCATTAAGACGTAACCTTAAAGCGTAACCTTAAGATTTACACTCAATACTTAACCCTAAGACTTAACCCTATGACGTAAACTTAAGGTTAAACCTTAAGACAAAACTTGAAGACTTAATTCAAAGACTTATCCCTAAGACTCAACACTGAGACTTAAACCTAAGATTTAAGACTTAACCCTAAGACTTAGCCCCAAGACTTAAGTCTAAGACTTCAAGTTATGAATTAAACTTTACACTTAACCCTAAGACTCAAGCCATAAGACTGCACCTTAAGACTTAACCTGAATACTTAACCTTAAAATTTAACCCTAAGACTGAACCCTAAAATATAACTTGTAAGACTTAACAATAAGACTGAACATTAAGACACAACCTTACGACTTCTACCCTGAGACCTAACCTTGAGACTTAACACTGAGATTTAACCCTAAGACTTAACTTTAAGATGTAACATTTGGACTTAACCTTAAAACTTAACCCTAAGCCTCAACCTTAAGAAGTAACTTGAAGACTTAACCCTGAGAATGAACTCTAAGACTTCAACTTAATAATTAACGCTCAGATATAACCCTCAGACTTAAACTTAAGAAATAGCCCTAAGACTTAACCTTAATATTTAACTTTAAGATGTAACCTTAAGGCTTAACCCTAAACTTAACCCTAAGAGTTAACCTTAAGTGTTGACCTTACAGATTTAACCCTAAGAGTTAACCTTAGGACTGAAACGTTAAGACTTAACCCTAAGACTTATCCCCAAGACTTAACTCTAAAGAGTTAACCCTAAGACTTCAACTTGTGATTTCAACTTTAGACTGAACGCTAAGACTTCAAATTACAATTTAACATTAAGATTTAACCATAAGACTTAACCCTAAGACTTCAGGTTAAGTTTTAACCTTAAGACTCAACCCTGAGACTTAGTCGTGAAATTTATCCATAAGACTTAACCCTAAAACTGAAAACTTAGACTTAAACCTAAGATTTAACCTGAAGACTTAACCCTAAAACGTAGCCCTGAGACTTATCCTTGAGCTTTAACCTTGATACTTAATCCTGAGACTTAGCCCTAAGACTTATCCCCAAGACATAACTCTAAGGCTTAACCCTAAGACTTAACCTTAAGGCTCAACCTTAAGACTTAACATTAAGACTTAACCCTGTGACTTAACCATAAGACTTATCCTCAAGATTGTACTCTAAGACTTAACCCTAAGACTTAAGATGAAGACTTAACCCTAAGACTCAATCTATGAGATGTAAACTTAAGACTTAATTAACCCTAAGACTCAATCTATGAGATGTAAACTTAAGACTTAACCTTTAGGAATTAACCCTGACACTTAACCTTAAGGCTTAACCCTAAGACTTAAGCTTAAGGTTTAAACTTAAGACTTATCCCTAAGACATAATCCTGAGACTTAACCCTAAGACTTAACCTCAAGTTTAACTTCAAAACTTAACCCTAAGACTGAATCCTAAGACACAACTTGACCACGTAACCCTGAGACTTAACCTTGAGACTTTACCTTGAAATTTAACCCTGGGATTTAACCCTAAGTCTTAATGCTAAGACTTAACTTTAAGATGTACCATTAAGACGTAACCTTAAAGCGTAACCTTAAGATTTACACTCAATACTTAACCCTAAGACTTAACCCTATGACGTAAACTTAAGGTTAAACCTTAAGACAAAACTTGAAGACTTAATTCAAAGACTTATCCCTAAGACTCAACACTGAGACTTAAACCTAAGATTTAAGACTTAACCCTAAGACTTAGCCCCAAGACTTAAGTCTAAGACTTCAAGTTATGAATTAAACTTTACACTTAACCCTAAGACTCAAGCCATAAGACTGCACCTTAAGACTTAACCTGAATACTTAACCTTAAAATTTAACCCTAAGACTGAACCCTAAAATATAACTTGTAAGACTTAACAATAAGACTGAACATTAAGACACAACCTTACGACTTCTACCCTGAGACCTAACCTTGAGACTTAACACTGAGATTTAACCCTAAGACTTAACTTTAAGATGTAACATTCGGACTTAACCTTAAAACTTAACCCTAAGCCTCAACCTTAAGAAGTAACTTGAAGACTTAACCCTGAGAATGAACTCTAAGACTTCAACTTAATAATTAACGCTCAGATATAACCCTCAGACTTAAACTTAAGAAATAGCCCTAAGACTTAACCTTAATATTTAACTTTAAGATGTAACCTTAAGGCTTAACCCTAAACTTAACCCTAAGAGTTAACGTTAAGTGTTGACCTTACAGATTTAACCCTAAGAGTTAACCTTAGGACTTAAACGTTAAGACTTAACCCTAAGACTTAACCCTATGACGTAAACTTAAGGTTAAACCTTAAGACAAAACTTGAAGACTTAATTCAAAGACTTATCCCTAAGACTCAACACTGAGACTTAAACCTAAGATTTAAGACTTAACCCTAAGACTTAGCCCCAAGACTTAAGTCTAAGACTTCAAGTTATGAATTAAACTTTACACTTAACCCTAAGACTCAAGCCATAAGACTGCACCTTAAGACTTAACCTGAAGACTTAACCTTAAAATTTAACCCTAAGACTGAACCCTAAAATATAACTTGTAAGACTTAACAATAAGACTGAACATTAAGACACAACCTTACGACTTCTACCCTGAGACCTAACCTTGAGACTTAACACTGAGATTTAACCCTAAGACTTAACTTTAAGATGTAACATTCGGACTTAACCTTAAAACTTAACCCTAAGCCTCAACCTTAAGAAGTAACTTGAAGACTTAACCCTGAGAATGAACTCTAAGACTTCAACTTAATAATTAACGCTCAGATATAACCCTCAGACTTAAACTTAAGAAATAGCCCTAAGACTTAACCTTAATATTTAACTTTAAGATGTAACCTTAAGGCTTAACCCTAAACTTAACCCTAAGAGTTAACCTTAAGTGTTGACCTTACAGATTTAACCCTAAGAGTTAACCTTAGGACTGAAACGTTAAGACTTAACCCTAAGACTTATCCCCAAGACTTAACTCTAAAGAGTTAACCCTAAGACTTCAACTTGTGATTTCAACTTTAGACTGAACGCTAAGACTTCAAATGACAATTTAACATTAAGATTTAACCATAAGACTTAACCCTAAGACTTCAGGTTAAGTTTTAACCTTAAGACTCAACCCTGAGACTTAGTCGTGAAATTTATCCATAAGACTTAACCCTAAAACTGAAAACTGAGACTTAAACCTAAGATTTAACCTGAAGACTTAACCCTAAAACGTAGCCCTGAGACTTATCCTTGAGCTTTAACCTTGATACTTAATCCTGAGACTTAGCCCTAAGACTTATCCCCAAGACATAACCCTAAGACTTAACCTTAAGGCTCAACCTTAAGACTTAACATTAAGACTTAACCCTGAGACTTAACCATAAGACTTATCCTCAAGATTGTACTCTAAGACTTAACCCTAAGACTTAAGATGAAGACTTAACCCTAAGACTCAATCTATGAGATGTAAACTTAAGACTTAATTAACCCTAAGACTCAATCTATGAGATGTAAACTTAAGACTTAACCTTTAGGAATTAACCCTGACACTTAACCTTAAGGCTTAACCCTAAGACTTAAGCTTAAGGTTTAAACTTAAGACTTATCCCTAAGACATAATCCTGAGACTTAACCCTAAGACTTAACCTCAAGTTTAACTTCAAAACTTAACCCTAAGACTGAATCCTAAGACACAACTTGACCACGTAACCCTGAGACTTAACCTTGAGACTTTACCTTGAAATTTAACCCTGGGATTTAACCCTAAGTCTTAATGCTAAGACTTAACTTTAAGATGTACCATTAAGACGTAACCTTAAAGCGTAACCTTAAGATTTACACTCAATACTTAACCCTAAGACTTAACCCTATGACGTAAACTTAAGGTTAAACCTTAAGACAAAACTTGAAGACTTAATTCAAAGACTTATCCCTAAGACTCAACACTGAGACTTAAACCTAAGATTTAAGACTTAACCCTAAGACTTAGCCCCAAGACTTAAGTCTAAGACTTCAAGTTATGAATTAAACTTTACACTTAACCCTAAGACTCAAGCCATAAGACTGCACCTTAAGACTTAACCCTAAGACTTAACCTTAAAATTTAACCCTAAGACTGAACCCTAAAATATAACTTGTAAGACTTAACAATAAGACTGATCATTAAGACACAACCTTACGACTTCTACCCTGAGACCTAACCTTGAGACTTAACACTGAGATTTAACCCTAAGACTTAACTTTAAGATGTAACATTCGGACTTAACCTTAAAACTTAACCCTAAGCCTCAACCTTAAGAAGTAACTTGAAGACTTAACCCTGAGAATGAACTCTAAGACTTCAACTTAATAATTAACGCTCAGATATAACCCTCAGACTTAAACTTAAGAAATAGCCCTAAGACTTAACCTTAATATTTAACTTTAAGATGTAACCTTAAGGCTTAACCCTAAACTTAACCCTAAGAGTTAACCTTAAGTGTTGACCTTACAGATTTAACCCTAAGAGTTAACCTTAGGACTTAAACGTTAAGACTTAACCCTAAGACTTATCCCCAAGACTTAACTCTAAAGAGTTAACCCTAAGACTTCAACTTGTGATTTCAACTTTAGACTGAACGCTAAGACTTCAAATTACGATTTAACATTAAGATTTAACCATAAGACTTAACCCTAAGACTTCAGGTTAAGTTTTAACCTTAAGACTCAACCCTGAGACTTAGTCGTGAAATTTATCCATAAGACTTAACCCTAAAACTGAAAACTGAGACTTAAACCTAAGATTTAACCTGAAGACTTAACCCTAAAACGTAGCCCTGAGACTTATCCTTGAGCTTTAACCTTGATACTTAATCCTGAGACTTAGCCCTAAGACTTATCCCCAAGACATAACTCTAAGGCTTAACCCTAAGACTTAACCTTAAGGCTCAACCTTAAGACTTAACATTAAGACTTAACCCTGAGACTTAACCATAAGACTTATCCTCAAGATTGTACTCTAAGACTTAACCCTAAGACTTAAGATGAAGACTTAACCCTAAGACTCAATCTATGAGATGTAAACTTAAGACTTAATTAACCCTAAGACTCAATCTATGAGATGTAAACTTAAGACTTAACCTTTAGGAATTAACCCTGACACTTAACCTTAAGGCTTAACCCTAAGACTTAAGCTTAAGGTTTAAACTTAAGACTTATCCCTAAGACATAATCCTGAGACTTAACCCTAAGACTTAACCTCAAGTTTAACTTCAAAACTTAACCCTAAGACTGAATCCTAAGACACAACTTGACCACGTAACCCTGAGACTTAACCTTGAGACTTTACCTTGAAATTTAACCCTGGGATTTAACCCTAAGTCTTAATGCTAAGACTTAACTTTAAGATGTACCATTAAGACGTAACCTTAAAGCGTAACCTTAAGATTTACACTCAATACTTAACCCTAAGACTTAACCCTATGACGTAAACTTAAGGTTAAACCTTAAGACAAAACTTGAAGACTTAATTCAAAGACTTATCCCTAAGACTCAACACTGAGACTTAAACCTAAGATTTAAGACTTAACCCTAAGACTTAGCCCCAAGACTTAAGTCTAAGACTTCAAGTTATGAATTAAACTTTACACTTAACCCTAAGACTCAAGCCATAAGACTGCACCTTAAGACTTAACCTGAATACTTAACCTTAAAATTTAACCCTAAGACTGAACCCTAAAATATAACTTGTAAGACTTAACAATAAGACTGAACATTAAGACACAACCTTACGACTTCTACCCTGAGACCTAACCTTGAGACTTAACACTGAGATTTAACCCTAAGACTTAACTTTAAGATGTAACATTTGGACTTAACCTTAAAACTTAACCCTAAGCCTCAACCTTAAGAAGTAACTTGAAGACTTAACCCTGAGAATGAACTCTAAGACTTCAACTTAATAATTAACGCTCAGATATAACCCTCAGACTTAAACTTAAGAAATAGCCCTAAGACTTAACCTTAATATTTAACTTTAAGATGTAACCTTAAGGCTTAACCCTAAACTTAACCCTAAGAGTTAACCTTAAGTGTTGACCTTACAGATTTAACCCTAAGAGTTAACCTTAGGACTGAAACGTTAAGACTTAACCCTAAGACTTATCCCCAAGACTTAACTCTAAAGAGTTAACCCTAAGACTTCAACTTGTGATTTCAACTTTAGACTGAACGCTAAGACTTCAAATTACAATTTAACATTAAGATTTAACCATAAGACTTAACCCTAAGACTTCAGGTTAAGTTTTAACCTTAAGACTCAACCCTGAGACTTAGTCGTGAAATTTATCCATAAGACTTAACCCTAAAACTGAAAACTTAGACTTAAACCTAAGATTTAACCTGAAGACTTAACCCTAAAACGTAGCCCTGAGACTTATCCTTGAGCTTTAACCTTGATACTTAATCCTGAGACTTAGCCCTAAGACTTATCCCCAAGACATAACTCTAAGGCTTAACCCTAAGACTTAACCTTAAGGCTCAACCTTAAGACTTAACATTAAGACTTAACCCTGTGACTTAACCATAAGACTTATCCTCAAGATTGTACTCTAAGACTTAACCCTAAGACTTAAGATGAAGACTTAACCCTAAGACTCAATCTATGAGATGTAAACTTAAGACTTAATTAACCCTAAGACTCAATCTATGAGATGTAAACTTAAGACTTAACCTTTAGGAATTAACCCTGACACTTAACCTTAAGGCTTAACCCTAAGACTTAAGCTTAAGGTTTAAACTTAAGACTTATCCCTAAGACATAATCCTGAGACTTAACCCTAAGACTTAACCTCAAGTTTAACTTCAAAACTTAACCCTAAGACTGAATCCTAAGACACAACTTGACCACGTAACCCTGAGACTTAACCTTGAGACTTTACCTTGAAATTTAACCCTGGGATTTAACCCTAAGTCTTAATGCTAAGACTTAACTTTAAGATGTACCATTAAGACGTAACCTTAAAGCGTAACCTTAAGATTTACACTCAATACTTAACCCTAAGACTTAACCCTATGACGTAAACTTAAGGTTAATCCTTAAGACAAAACTTGAAGACTTAATTCAAAGACTTATCCCTAAGACTCAACACTGAGACTTAAACCTAAGATTTAAGACTTAACCCTAAGACTTAGCCCCAAGACTTAAGTCTAAGACTTCAAGTTATGAATTAAACTTTACACTTAACCCTAAGACTCAAGCCATAAGACTGCACCTTAAGACTTAACCTGAATACTTAACCTTAAAATTTAACCCTAAGACTGAACCCTAAAATATAACTTGTAAGACTTAACAATAAGACTGAACATTAAGACACAACCTTACGACTTCTACCCTGAGACCTAACCTTGAGACTTAACACTGAGATTTAACCCTAAGACTTAACTTTAAGATGTAACATTCGGACTTAACCTTAAAACTTAACCCTAAGCCTCAACCTTAAGAAGTAACTTGAAGACTTAACCCTGAGAATGAACTCTAAGACTTCAACTTAATAATTAACGCTCAGATATAACCCTCAGGCTTAAACTTAAGAAATAGCCCTAAGACTTAACCTTAATATTTAACTTTAAGATGTAACCTTAAGGCTTAACCCTAAACTTAACCCTAAGAGTTAACCTTAAGTGTTGACCTTACAGATTTAACCCTAAGAGTTAACCTTAGGACTGAAACGTTAAGACTTAACCCTAAGACTTATCCCCAAGACTTAACTCTAAAGAGTTAACCCTAAGACTTCAACTTGTGATTTCAACTTTAGACTGAACGCTAAGACTTCAAATGACAATTTAACATTAAGATTTAACCATAAGACTTAACCCTAAGACTTCAGGTTAAGTTTTAACCTTAAGACTCAACCCTGAGACTTAGTCGTGAAATTTATCCATAAGACTTAACCCTAAAACTGAAAACTGAGACTTAAACCTAAGATTTAACCTGAAGACTTAACCCTAAAACGTAGCCCTGAGACTTATCCTTGAGCTTTAACCTTGATACTTAATCCTGAGACTTAGCCCTAAGACTTATCCCCAAGACATAACCCTAAGACTTAACCTTAAGGCTCAACCTTAAGACTTAACATTAAGACTTAACCCTGAGACTTAACCATAAGACTTATCCTCAAGATTGTACTCTAAGACTTAACCCTAAGACTTAAGATGAAGACTTAACCCTAAGACTCAATCTATGAGATGTAAACTTAAGACTTAATTAACCCTAAGACTCAATCTATGAGATGTAAACTTAAGACTTAACCTTTAGGAATTAACCCTGACACTTAACCTTAAGGCTTAACCCTAAGACTTAAGCTTAAGGTTTAAACTTAAGACTTATCCCTAAGACATAATCCTGAGACTTAACCCTAAGACTTAACCTCAAGTTTAACTTCAAAACTTAACCCTAAGACTGAATCCTAAGACACAACTTGACCACGTAACCCTGAGACTTAACCTTGAGACTTTACCTTGAAATTTAACCCTGGGATTTAACCCTAAGTCTTAATGCTAAGACTTAACTTTAAGATGTACCATTAAGACGTAACCTTAAAGCGTAACCTTAAGATTTACACTCAATACTTAACCCTAAGACTTAACCCTATGACGTAAACTTAAGGTTAAACCTTAAGACAAAACTTGAAGACTTAATTCAAAGACTTATCCCTAAGACTCAACACTGAGACTTAAACCTAAGATTTAAGACTTAACCCTAAGACTTAGCCCCAAGACTTAAGTCTAAGACTTCAAGTTATGAATTAAACTTTACACTTAACCCTAAGACTCAAGCCATAAGACTGCACCTTAAGACTTAACCCTAAGACTTAACCTTAAAATTTAACCCTAAGACTGAACCCTAAAATATAACTTGTAAGACTTAACAATAAGACTGATCATTAAGACACAACCTTACGACTTCTACCCTGAGACCTAACCTTGAGACTTAACACTGAGATTTAACCCTAAGACTTAACTTTAAGATGTAACATTCGGACTTAACCTTAAAACTTAACCCTAAGCCTCAACCTTAAGAAGTAACTTGAAGACTTAACCCTGAGAATGAACTCTAAGACTTCAACTTAATAATTAACGCTCAGATATAACCCTCAGACTTAAACTTAAGAAATAGCCCTAAGACTTAACCTTAATATTTAACTTTAAGATGTAACCTTAAGGCTTAACCCTAAACTTAACCCTAAGAGTTAACCTTAAGTGTTGACCTTACAGATTTAACCCTAAGAGTTAACCTTAGGACTTAAACGTTAAGACTTAACCCTAAGACTTATCCCCAAGACTTAACTCTAAAGAGTTAACCCTAAGACTTCAACTTGTGATTTCAACTTTAGACTGAACGCTAAGACTTCAAATTACGATTTAACATTAAGATTTAACCATAAGACTTAACCCTAAGACTTCAGGTTAAGTTTTAACCTTAAGACTCAACCCTGAGACTTAGTCGTGAAATTTATCCATAAGACTTAACCCTAAAACTGAAAACTGAGACTTAAACCTAAGATTTAACCTGAAGACTTAACCCTAAAACGTAGCCCTGAGACTTATCCTTGAGCTTTAACCTTGATACTTAATCCTGAGACTTAGCCCTAAGACTTATCCCCAAGACATAACTCTAAGGCTTAACCCTAAGACTTAACCTTAAGGCTCAACCTTAAGACTTAACATTAAGACTTAACCCTGAGACTTAACCATAAGACTTATCCTCAAGATTGTACTCTAAGACTTAACCCTAAGACTTAAGATGAAGACTTAACCCTAAGACTCAATCTATGAGATGTAAACTTAAGACTTAATTAACCCTAAGACTCAATCTATGAGATGTAAACTTAAGACTTAACCTTTAGGAATTAACCCTGACACTTAACCTTAAGGCTTAACCCTAAGACTTAAGCTTAAGGTTTAAACTTAAGACTTATCCCTAAGACATAATCCTGAGACTTAACCCTAAGACTTAACCTCAAGTTTAACTTCAAAACTTAACCCTAAGACTGAATCCTAAGACACAACTTGACCACGTAACCCTGAGACTTAACCTTGAGACTTTACCTTGAAATTTAACCCTGGGATTTAACCCTAAGTCTTAATGCTAAGACTTAACTTTAAGATGTACCATTAAGACGTAACCTTAAAGCGTAACCTTAAGATTTACACTCAATACTTAACCCTAAGACTTAACCCTATGACGTAAACTTAAGGTTAAACCTTAAGACAAAACTTGAAGACTTAATTCAAAGACTTATCCCTAAGACTCAACACTGAGACTTAAACCTAAGATTTAAGACTTAACCCTAAGACTTAGCCCCAAGACTTAAGTCTAAGACTTCAAGTTATGAATTAAACTTTACACTTAACCCTAAGACTCAAGCCATAAGACTGCACCTTAAGACTTAACCTGAATACTTAACCTTAAAATTTAACCCTAAGACTGAACCCTAAAATATAACTTGTAAGACTTAACAATAAGACTGAACATTAAGACACAACCTTACGACTTCTACCCTGAGACCTAACCTTGAGACTTAACACTGAGATTTAACCCTAAGACTTAACTTTAAGATGTAACATTTGGACTTAACCTTAAAACTTAACCCTAAGCCTCAACCTTAAGAAGTAACTTGAAGACTTAACCCTGAGAATGAACTCTAAGACTTCAACTTAATAATTAACGCTCAGATATAACCCTCAGACTTAAACTTAAGAAATAGCCCTAAGACTTAACCTTAATATTTAACTTTAAGATGTAACCTTAAGGCTTAACCCTAAACTTAACCCTAAGAGTTAACCTTAAGTGTTGACCTTACAGATTTAACCCTAAGAGTTAACCTTAGGACTGAAACGTTAAGACTTAACCCTAAGACTTATCCCCAAGACTTAACTCTAAAGAGTTAACCCTAAGACTTCAACTTGTGATTTCAACTTTAGACTGAACGCTAAGACTTCAAATTACAATTTAACATTAAGATTTAACCATAAGACTTAACCCTAAGACTTCAGGTTAAGTTTTAACCTTAAGACTCAACCCTGAGACTTAGTCGTGAAATTTATCCATAAGACTTAACCCTAAAACTGAAAACTTAGACTTAAACCTAAGATTTAACCTGAAGACTTAACCCTAAAACGTAGCCCTGAGACTTATCCTTGAGCTTTAACCTTGATACTTAATCCTGAGACTTAGCCCTAAGACTTATCCCCAAGACATAACTCTAAGGCTTAACCCTAAGACTTAACCTTAAGGCTCAACCTTAAGACTTAACATTAAGACTTAACCCTGTGACTTAACCATAAGACTTATCCTCAAGATTGTACTCTAAGACTTAACCCTAAGACTTAAGATGAAGACTTAACCCTAAGACTCAATCTATGAGATGTAAACTTAAGACTTAATTAACCCTAAGACTCAATCTATGAGATGTAAACTTAAGACTTAACCTTTAGGAATTAACCCTGACACTTAACCTTAAGGCTTAACCCTAAGACTTAAGCTTAAGGTTTAAACTTAAGACTTATCCCTAAGACATAATCCTGAGACTTAACCCTAAGACTTAACCTCAAGTTTAACTTCAAAACTTAACCCTAAGACTGAATCCTAAGACACAACTTGACCACGTAACCCTGAGACTTAACCTTGAGACTTTACCTTGAAATTTAACCCTGGGATTTAACCCTAAGTCTTAATGCTAAGACTTAACTTTAAGATGTACCATTAAGACGTAACCTTAAAGCGTAACCTTAAGATTTACACTCAATACTTAACCCTAAGACTTAACCCTATGACGTAAACTTAAGGTTAATCCTTAAGACAAAACTTGAAGACTTAATTCAAAGACTTATCCCTAAGACTCAACACTGAGACTTAAACCTAAGATTTAAGACTTAACCCTAAGACTTAGCCCCAAGACTTAAGTCTAAGACTTCAAGTTATGAATTAAACTTTACACTTAACCCTAAGACTCAAGCCATAAGACTGCACCTTAAGACTTAACCTGAAGACTTAACCTTAAAATTTAACCCTAAGACTGAACCCTAAAATATAACTTGTAAGACTTAACAATAAGACTGAACATTAAGACACAACCTTACGACTTCTACCCTGAGACCTAACCTTGAGACTTAACACTGAGATTTAACCCTAAGACTTAACTTTAAGATGTAACATTCGGACTTAACCTTAAAACTTAACCCTAAGCCTCAACCTTAAGAAGTAACTTGAAGACTTAACCCTGAGAATGAACTCTAAGACTTCAACTTAATAATTAACGCTCAGATATAACCCTCAGACTTAAACTTAAGAAATAGCCCTAAGACTTAACCTTAATATTTAACTTTAAGATGTAACCTTAAGGCTTAACCCTAAACTTAACCCTAAGAGTTAACCTTAAGTGTTGACCTTACAGATTTAACCCTAAGAGTTAACCTTAGGACTGAAACGTTAAGACTTAACCCTAAGACTTATCCCCAAGACTTAACTCTAAAGAGTTAACCCTAAGACTTCAACTTGTGATTTCAACTTTAGACTGAACGCTAAGACTTCAAATGACAATTTAACATTAAGATTTAACCATAAGACTTAACCCTAAGACTTCAGGTTAAGTTTTAACCTTAAGACTCAACCCTGAGACTTAGTCGTGAAATTTATCCATAAGACTTAACCCTAAAACTGAAAACTGAGACTTAAACCTAAGATTTAACCTGAAGACTTAACCCTAAAACGTAGCCCTGAGACTTATCCTTGAGCTTTAACCTTGATACTTAATCCTGAGACTTAGCCCTAAGACTTATCCCCAAGACATAACCCTAAGACTTAACCTTAAGGCTCAACCTTAAGACTTAACATTAAGACTTAACCCTGAGACTTAACCATAAGACTTATCCTCAAGATTGTACTCTAAGACTTAACCCTAAGACTTAAGATGAAGACTTAACCCTAAGACTCAATCTATGAGATGTAAACTTAAGACTTAATTAACCCTAAGACTCAATCTATGAGATGTAAACTTAAGACTTAACCTTTAGGAATTAACCCTGACACTTAACCTTAAGGCTTAACCCTAAGACTTAAGCTTAAGGTTTAAACTTAAGACTTATCCCTAAGACATAATCCTGAGACTTAACCCTAAGACTTAACCTCAAGTTTAACTTCAAAACTTAACCCTAAGACTGAATCCTAAGACACAACTTGACCACGTAACCCTGAGACTTAACCTTGAGACTTTACCTTGAAATTTAACCCTGGGATTTAACCCTAAGTCTTAATGCTAAGACTTAACTTTAAGATGTACCATTAAGACGTAACCTTAAAGCGTAACCTTAAGATTTACACTCAATACTTAACCCTAAGACTTAACCCTATGACGTAAACTTAAGGTTAAACCTTAAGACAAAACTTGAAGACTTAATTCAAAGACTTATCCCTAAGACTCAACACTGAGACTTAAACCTAAGATTTAAGACTTAACCCTAAGACTTAGCCCCAAGACTTAAGTCTAAGACTTCAAGTTATGAATTAAACTTTACACTTAACCCTAAGACTCAAGCCATAAGACTGCACCTTAAGACTTAACCCTAAGACTTAACCTTAAAATTTAACCCTAAGACTGAACCCTAAAATATAACTTGTAAGACTTAACAATAAGACTGATCATTAAGACACAACCTTACGACTTCTACCCTGAGACCTAACCTTGAGACTTAACACTGAGATTTAACCCTAAGACTTAACTTTAAGATGTAACATTCGGACTTAACCTTAAAACTTAACCCTAAGCCTCAACCTTAAGAAGTAACTTGAAGACTTAACCCTGAGAATGAACTCTAAGACTTCAACTTAATAATTAACGCTCAGATATAACCCTCAGACTTAAACTTAAGAAATAGCCCTAAGACTTAACCTTAATATTTAACTTTAAGATGTAACCTTAAGGCTTAACCCTAAACTTAACCCTAAGAGTTAACCTTAAGTGTTGACCTTACAGATTTAACCCTAAGAGTTAACCTTAGGACTTAAACGTTAAGACTTAACCCTAAGACTTATCCCCAAGACTTAACTCTAAAGAGTTAACCCTAAGACTTCAACTTGTGATTTCAACTTTAGACTGAACGCTAAGACTTCAAATTACGATTTAACATTAAGATTTAACCATAAGACTTAACCCTAAGACTTCAGGTTAAGTTTTAACCTTAAGACTCAACCCTGAGACTTAGTCGTGAAATTTATCCATAAGACTTAACCCTAAAACTGAAAACTGAGACTTAAACCTAAGATTTAACCTGAAGACTTAACCCTAAAACGTAGCCCTGAGACTTATCCTTGAGCTTTAACCTTGATACTTAATCCTGAGACTTAGCCCTAAGACTTATCCCCAAGACATAACTCTAAGGCTTAACCCTAAGACTTAACCTTAAGGCTCAACCTTAAGACTTAACATTAAGACTTAACCCTGAGACTTAACCATAAGACTTATCCTCAAGATTGTACTCTAAGACTTAACCCTAAGACTTAAGATGAAGACTTAACCCTAAGACTCAATCTATGAGATGTAAACTTAAGACTTAATTAACCCTAAGACTCAATCTATGAGATGTAAACTTAAGACTTAACCTTTAGGAATTAACCCTGACACTTAACCTTAAGGCTTAACCCTAAGACTTAAGCTTAAGGTTTAAACTTAAGACTTATCCCTAAGACATAATCCTGAGACTTAACCCTAAGACTTAACCTCAAGTTTAACTTCAAAACTTAACCCTAAGACTGAATCCTAAGACACAACTTGACCACGTAACCCTGAGACTTAACCTTGAGACTTTACCTTGAAATTTAACCCTGGGATTTAACCCTAAGTCTTAATGCTAAGACTTAACTTTAAGATGTACCATTAAGACTTAACCTTAAAGCGTAACCTTAAGATTTACACTCGATACTTAACCCTAAGACTTAACCCTAGGATTTAAACTTAAGGTTAAACCTTAAGACAAAACTTGAAGACTTAATTCAAAGACTTATCCCTAAGACTCAACACTGAGACTTAAACCTAAGATTTAAGACTTAACCCTAAGACTTAGCCCCAAGACTTAAGTCTAAGACTTCAAGTTATGAATTAAACTTTAGACTTAACCCTAAGACTCAAGCCATAAGACTTAACCTGAAGACTTAACCTTAAAATTTAACCCTAAGACTGAACCCTAAAATATAACTTGTAAGACTTAACAATAAGACTGAACATTAAGACACAACCTTACGACTTCTACCCTGAGACCTAACCTTGAGACTTAACACTGAGATTTAACCCTAAGACTTAACTTTAAGATGTAACATTCGGACTTAACCTTAAAACTTAACCCTAAGCCTCAACCTTAAGAAGTAACTTGAAGACTTAACCCTGAGAATGAACTCTAAGACTTCAACTTAATAATTAACGCTCAGATATAACCCTCAGACTTAAACTTAAGAAATAGCCCTAAGACTTAACCTTAATATTTAACTTTAAGATGTAACCTTAAGGCTTAACCCTAAACTTAACCCTAAGAGTTAACCTTAAGTGTTGACCTTACAGATTTAACCCTAAGAGTTAACCTTAGGACTGAAACGTTAAGACTTAACCCTAAGACTTATCCCCAAGACTTAACTCTAAAGAGTTAACCCTAAGACTTCAACTTGTGATTTCAACTTTAGACTGAACGCTAAGACTTCAAATTACGATTTAACATTAAGATTTAACCATAAGACTTAACCCTAAGACTTCAGGTTAAGTTTTAACCTTAAGAATCAACCCTGAGACTTAGTCGTGAAATTTATCCATAAGACTTATCCCTAAAACTGAAAACTGAGACTTAAACCTAAGATTTAACCTGAAGACTTAACCCTAAAACGTAGCCCTGAGACTTATCCTTGAGCTTTAACCTTGATACTTAATCCTGAGACTTAGCCCTAAGACTTATCCCCAAGACAGAACTCTCAGGCTTAACCTTAAGGCTCAACCTTAAGACTTAACATTAAGACTTAACCATAAGACTTATCCTCAAGATTGTACTCTAAGACTTAACCCTAAGACTTAAGATGAAGACTTAACCCTAAGACTCAATCTATGAGATGTAAACTTAAGACTTAATTAACCCTAAGACTCAATCTATGAGATGTAAACTTAAGACTTAACCTTTAGGAATTAACCCTGACACTTAACCTTAAGGCTTAACCCTAAGACTTAAGCTTAAGGTTTAAACTTAAGACTTATCCCTAAGACATAATCCTGAGACTTAACCCTAAGACTTAACCTCAAGTTTAACTTCAAAACTTAACCCTAAGACTGAATCCTAAGACACAACTTGACCACGTAACCCTGAGACTTAACCTTGAGACTTTACCTTGAAATTTAACCCTGGGATTTAACCCTAAGTCTTAATGCTAAGACTTAACTTTAAGATGTACCATTAAGACGTAACCTTAAAGCGTAACCTTAAGATTTACACTCAATACTTAACCCTAAGACTTAACCCTATGACGTAAACTTAAGGTTAAACCTTAAGACAAAACTTGAAGACTTAATTCAAAGACTTATCCCTAAGACTCAACACTGAGACTTAAACCTAAGATTTAAGACTTAACCCTAAGACTTAGCCCCAAGACTTAAGTCTAAGACTTCAACTTATGAATTAAACTTTACACTTAACCCTAAGACTCAAGCCATAAGACTGCACCTTAAGACTTAACCTGAAGACTTAACCTTAAAATTTAACCCTAAGACTGAACCCTAAAATATAACTTGTAAGACTTAACAATAAGACTGAACATTAAGACACAACCTTACGACTTCTACCCTGAGACCTAACCTTGAGACTTAACACTGAGATTTAACCCTAAGACTTAACTTTAAGATGTAACATTCGGACTTAACCTTAAAACTTAACCCTAAGCCTCAACCTTAAGAAGTAACTTGAAGACTTAACCCTGAGAATGAACTCTAAGACTTCAACTTAATAATTAACGCTCAGATATAACCCTCAGACTTAAACTTAAGAAATAGCCCTAAGACTTAACCTTAATATTTAACTTTAAGATGTAACCTTAAGGCTTAACCCTAAACTTAACCCTAAGAGTTAACCTTAAGTGTTGACCTTACAGATTTAACCCTAAGAGTTAACCTTAGGACTGAAACGTTAAGACTTAACCCTAAGACTTATCCCCAAGACTTAACTCTAAAGAGTTAACCCTAAGACTTCAACTTGTGATTTCAACTTTAGACTGAACGCTAAGACTTCAAATTACGATTTAACATTAAGATTTAACCATAAGACTTAACCCTAAGACTTCAGGTTAAGTTTTAACCTTAAGACTCAACCCTGAGACTTAGTCGTGAAATTTATCCATAAGACTTAACCCTAAAACTGAAAACTGAGACTTAAACCTAAGATTTAACCTGAAGACTTAACCCTAAAACGTAGCCCTGAGACTTATCCTTGAGCTTTAACCTTGATACTTAATCCTGAGACTTAGCCCTAAGACTTATCCCCAAGACATAACTCTAAGGCTTAACCCTAAGACTTAACCTTAAGGCTCAACCTTAAGACTTAACATTAAGACTTAACCCTGAGACTTAACCATAAGACTTATCCTCAAGATTGTACTCTAAGACTTAACCCTAAGACTTAAGATGAAGACTTAACCCTAAGACTCAATCTATGAGATGTAAACTTAAGACTTAATTAACCCTAAGACTCAATCTATGAGATGTAAACTTAAGACTTAACCTTTAGGAATTAACCCTGACACTTAACCTTAAGGCTTAACCCTAAGACTTAAGCTTAAGGTTTAAACTTAAGACTTATCCCTAAGACATAATCCTGAGACTTAACCCTAAGACTTAACCTCAAGTTTAACTTCAAAACTTAACCCTAAGACTGAATCCTAAGACACAACTTGACCACGTAACCCTGAGACTTAACCTTGAGACTTTACCTTGAAATTTAACCCTGGGATTTAACCCTAAGTCTTAATGCTAAGACTTAACTTTAAGATGTACCATTAAGACGTAACCTTAAAGCGTAACCTTAAGATTTACACTCAATACTTAACCCTAAGACTTAACCCTATGACGTAAACTTAAGGTTAAACCTTAAGACAAAACTTGAAGACTTAATTCAAAGACTTATCCCTAAGACTCAACACTGAGACTTAAACCTAAGATTTAAGACTTAACCCTAAGACTTAGCCCCAAGACTTAAGTCTAAGACTTCAAGTTATGAATTAAACTTTACACTTAACCCTAAGACTCAAGCCATAAGACTGCACCTTAAGACTTAACCCTAAGACTTAACCTTAAAATTTAACCCTAAGACTGAACCCTAAAATATAACTTGTAAGACTTAACAATAAGACTGATCATTAAGACACAACCTTACGACTTCTACCCTGAGACCTAACCTTGAGACTTAACACTGAGATTTAACCCTAAGACTTAACTTTAAGATGTAACATTCGGACTTAACCTTAAAACTTAACCCTAAGCCTCAACCTTAAGAAGTAACTTGAAGACTTAACCCTGAGAATGAACTCTAAGACTTCAACTTAATAATTAACGCTCAGATATAACCCTCAGACTTAAACTTAAGAAATAGCCCTAAGACTTAACCTTAATATTTAACTTTAAGATGTAACCTTAAGGCTTAACCCTAAACTTAACCCTAAGAGTTAACCTTAAGTGTTGACCTTACAGATTTAACCCTAAGAGTTAACCTTAGGACTTAAACGTTAAGACTTAACCCTAAGACTTATCCCCAAGACTTAACTCTAAAGAGTTAACCCTAAGACTTCAACTTGTGATTTCAACTTTAGACTGAACGCTAAGACTTCAAATTACGATTTAACATTAAGATTTAACCATAAGACTTAACCCTAAGACTTCAGGTTAAGTTTTAACCTTAAGACTCAACCCTGAGACTTAGTCGTGAAATTTATCCATAAGACTTAACCCTAAAACTGAAAACTGAGACTTAAACCTAAGATTTAACCTGAAGACTTAACCCTAAAACGTAGCCCTGAGACTTATCCTTGAGCTTTAACCTTGATACTTAATCCTGAGACTTAGCCCTAAGACTTATCCCCAAGACATAACTCTAAGGCTTAACCCTAAGACTTAACCTTAAGGCTCAACCTTAAGACTTAACATTAAGACTTAACCCTGAGACTTAACCATAAGACTTATCCTCAAGATTGTACTCTAAGACTTAACCCTAAGACTTAAGATGAAGACTTAACCCTAAGACTCAATCTATGAGATGTAAACTTAAGACTTAATTAACCCTAAGACTCAATCTATGAGATGTAAACTTAAGACTTAACCTTTAGGAATTAACCCTGACACTTAACCTTAAGGCTTAACCCTAAGACTTAAGCTTAAGGTTTAAACTTAAGACTTATCCCTAAGACATAATCCTGAGACTTAACCCTAAGACTTAACCTCAAGTTTAACTTCAAAACTTAACCCTAAGACTGAATCCTAAGACACAACTTGACCACGTAACCCTGAGACTTAACCTTGAGACTTTACCTTGAAATTTAACCCTGGGATTTAACCCTAAGTCTTAATGCTAAGACTTAACTTTAAGATGTACCATTAAGACTTAACCTTAAAGCGTAACCTTAAGATTTACACTCGATACTTAACCCTAAGACTTAACCCTAGGATTTAAACTTAAGGTTAAACCTTAAGACAAAACTTGAAGACTTAATTCAAAGACTTATCCCTAAGACTCAACACTGAGACTTAAACCTAAGATTTAAGACTTAACCCTAAGACTTAGCCCCAAGACTTAAGTCTAAGACTTCAAGTTATGAATTAAACTTTAGACTTAACCCTAAGACTCAAGCCATAAGACTTAACCTGAAGACTTAACCTTAAAATTTAACCCTAAGACTGAACCCTAAAATATAACTTGTAAGACTTAACAATAAGACTGAACATTAAGACACAACCTTACGACTTCTACCCTGAGACCTAACCTTGAGACTTAACACTGAGATTTAACCCTAAGACTTAACTTTAAGATGTAACATTCGGACTTAACCTTAAAACTTAACCCTAAGCCTCAACCTTAAGAAGTAACTTGAAGACTTAACCCTGAGAATGAACTCTAAGACTTCAACTTAATAATTAACGCTCAGATATAACCCTCAGACTTAAACTTAAGAAATAGCCCTAAGACTTAACCTTAATATTTAACTTTAAGATGTAACCTTAAGGCTTAACCCTAAACTTAACCCTAAGAGTTAACCTTAAGTGTTGACCTTACAGATTTAACCCTAAGAGTTAACCTTAGGACTGAAACGTTAAGACTTAACCCTAAGACTTATCCCCAAGACTTAACTCTAAAGAGTTAACCCTAAGACTTCAACTTGTGATTTCAACTTTAGACTGAACGCTAAGACTTCAAATTACGATTTAACATTAAGATTTAACCATAAGACTTAACCCTAAGACTTCAGGTTAAGTTTTAACCTTAAGAATCAACCCTGAGACTTAGTCGTGAAATTTATCCATAAGACTTATCCCTAAAACTGAAAACTGAGACTTAAACCTAAGATTTAACCTGAAGACTTAACCCTAAAACGTAGCCCTGAGACTTATCCTTGAGCTTTAACCTTGATACTTAATCCTGAGACTTAGCCCTAAGACTTATCCCCAAGACAGAACTCTCAGGCTTAACCTTAAGGCTCAACCTTAAGACTTAACATTAAGACTTAACCATAAGACTTATCCTCAAGATTGTACTCTAAGACTTAACCCTAAGACTTAAGATGAAGACTTAACCCTAAGACTCAATCTATGAGATGTAAACTTAAGACTTAATTAACCCTAAGACTCAATCTATGAGATGTAAACTTAAGACTTAACCTTTAGGAATTAACCCTGACACTTAACCTTAAGGCTTAACCCTAAGACTTAAGCTTAAGGTTTAAACTTAAGACTTATCCCTAAGACATAATCCTGAGACTTAACCCTAAGACTTAACCTCAAGTTTAACTTCAAAACTTAACCCTAAGACTGAATCCTAAGACACAACTTGACCACGTAACCCTGAGACTTAACCTTGAGACTTTACCTTGAAATTTAACCCTGGGATTTAACCCTAAGTCTTAATGCTAAGACTTAACTTTAAGATGTACCATTAAGACTTAACCTTAAAGCGTAACCTTAAGATTTACACTCGATACTTAACCCTAAGACTTAACCCTAGGATTTAAACTTAAGGTTAAACCTTAAGACAAAACTTGAAGACTTAATTCAAAGACTTATCCCTAAGACTCAACACTGAGACTTAAACCTAAGATTTAAGACTTAACCCTAAGACTTAGCCCCAAGACTTAAGTCTAAGACTTCAAGTTATGAATTAAACTTTACACTTAACCCTAAGACTCAAGCCATAAGACTTAACCTGAAGACTTAACCTTAAAATTTAACCCTAAGACTGAACCCTAAAATATAACTTGTAAGACTTAACAATAAGACTGAACATTAAGACACAACCTTACGACTTCTACCCTGAGACCTAACCTTGAGACTTAACACTGAGATTTAACCCTAAGACTTAACTTTAAGATGTAACATTCGGACTTAACCTTAAAACTTAACCCTAAGCCTCAACCTTAAGAAGTAACTTGAAGACTTAACCCTGAGAATGAACTCTAAGACTTCAACTTAATAATTAACGCTCAGATATAACCCTCAGACTTAAACTTAAGAAATAGCCCTAAGACTTAACCTTAATATTTAACTTTAAGATGTAACCTTAAGGCTTAACCCTAAACTTAACCCTAAGAGTTAACCTTAAGTGTTGACCTTACAGATTTAACCCTAAGAGTTAACCTTAGGACTGAAACGTTAAGACTTAACCCTAAGACTTATCCCCAAGACTTAACTCTAAAGAGTTAACCCTAAGACTTCAACTTGTGATTTCAACTTTAGACTGAACGCTAAGACTTCAAATTACGATTTAACATTAAGATTTAACCATAAGACTTAACCCTAAGACTTCAGGTTAAGTTTTAACCTTAAGACTCAACCCTGAGACTTAGTCGTGAAATTTATCCATAAGACTTAACCCTAAAACTGAAAACTGAGACTTAAACCTAAGATTTAACCTGAAGACTTAACCCTAAAACGTAGCCCTGAGACTTATCCTTGAGCTTTAACCTTGATACTTAATCCTGAGACTTAGCCCTAAGACTTATCCCCAAGACATAACTCTAAGGCTTAACCTTAAGGCTCAACCTTAAGACTTAACATTAAGACTTAACCATAAGACTTATCCTCAAGATTGTACTCTAAGACTTAACCCTAAGACTTAAGATGAAGACTTAACCCTAAGACTCAATCTATGAGATGTAAACTTAAGACTTAATTAACCCTAAGACTCAATCTATGAGATGTAAACTTAAGACTTAACCTTTAGGAATTAACCCTGACACTTAACCTTAAGGCTTAACCCTAAGACTTAAGCTTAAGGTTTAAACTTAAGACTTATCCCTAAGACATAATCCTGAGACTTAACCCTAAGACTTAACCTCAAGTTTAACTTCAAAACTTAACCCTAAGACTGAATCCTAAGACACAACTTGACCACGTAACCCTGAGACTTAACCTTGAGACTTTACCTTGAAATTTAACCCTGGGATTTAACCCTAAGTCTTAATGCTAAGACTTAACTTTAAGATGTACCATTAAGACATAACCTTAAAGCGTAACCTTAAGATTTACACTCAATACTTAACCCTAAGACTTAACCCTATGACGTAAACTTAAGGTTAAACCTTAAGACAAAACTTGAAGACTTAATTCAAAGACTTATCCCTAAGACTCAACACTGAGACTTAAACCTAAGATTTAAGACTTAACCCTAAGACTTAGCCCCAAGACTTAAGTCTAAGACTTAAACTTATGAATTAAACTTTACACTTAACCCTAAGACTCAAGCCATAAGACTGCACCTTAAGACTTAACCTGAAGACTTAACCTTAAAATTTAACCCTAAGACTGAACCCTAAAATATAACTTGTAAGACTTAACAATAAGACTGAACATTAAGACACAACCTTACGACTTCTACCCTGAGACCTAACCTTGAGACTTAACACTGAGATTTAACCCTAAGACTTAACTTTAAGATGTAACATTCGGACTTAACCTTAAAACTTAACCCTAAGCCTCAACCTTAAGAAGTAACTTGAAGACTTAACCCTGAGAATGAACTCTAAGACTTCAACTTAATAATTAACGCTCAGATATAACCCTCAGGCTTAAACTTAAGAAATAGCCCTAAGACTTAACCTTAATATTTAACTTTAAGATGTAACCTTAAGGCTTAACCCTAAACTTAACCCTAAGAGTTAACCTTAAGTGTTGACCTTACAGATTTAACCCTAAGAGTTAACCTTAGGACTTAAACGTTAAGACTTAACCCTAAGACTTATCCCCAAGACTTAACTCTAAAGAGTTAACCCTAAGACTTCAACTTGTGATTTCAACTTTAGACTGAACGCTAAGACTTCAAATTACGATTTAACATTAAGATTTAACCATAAGACTTAACCCTAAGACTTCAGGTTAAGTTTTAACCTTAAGACTCAACCCTGAGACTTAGTCGTGAAATTTATCCATAAGACTTAACCCTAAAACTGAAAACTGAGACTTAAACCTAAGATTTAACCTGAAGACTTAACCCTAAAACGTAGCCCTGAGACTTATCCTTGAGCTTTAACCTTGATACTTAATCCTGAGACTTAGCCCTAAGACTTATCCCCAAGACATAACTCTAAGGCTTAACCCTAAGACTTAACCTTAAGGCTCAACCTTAAGACTTAACATTAAGACTTAACCCTGAGACTTAACCATAAGACTTATCCTCAAGATTGTACTCTAAGACTTAACCCTAAGACTTAAGATGAAGACTTAACCCTAAGACTCAATCTATGAGATGTAAACTTAAGACTTAATTAACCCTAAGACTCAATCTATGAGATGTAAACTTAAGACTTAACCTTTAGGAATTAACCCTGACACTTAACCTTAAGGCTTAACCCTAAGACTTAAGCTTAAGGTTTAAACTTAAGACTTATCCCTAAGACATAATCCTGAGACTTAACCCTAAGACTTAACCTCAAGTTTAACTTCAAAACTTAACCCTAAGACTGAATCCTAAGACACAACTTGACCACGTAACCCTGAGACTTAACCTTGAGACTTTACCTTGAAATTTAACCCTGGGATTTAACCCTAAGTCTTAATGCTAAGACTTAACTTTAAGATGTACCATTAAGACTTAACCTTAAAGCGTAACCTTAAGATTTACACTCGATACTTAACCCTAAGACTTAACCCTAGGATTTAAACTTAAGGTTAAACCTTAAGACAAAACTTGAAGACTTAATTCAAAGACTTATCCCTAAGACTCAACACTGAGACTTAAACCTAAGATTTAAGACTTAACCCTAAGACTTAGCCCCAAGACTTAAGTCTAAGACTTCAAGTTATGAATTAAACTTTAGACTTAACCCTAAGACTCAAGCCATAAGACTTCACCTTAAGACTTAACCTGAAGACTTAACCTTAAAATTTAACCCTAAGACTGAACCCTAAAATATAACTTGTAAGACTTAACAATAAGACTGATCATTAAGACACAACCTTACGACTTCTACCCTGAGACCTAACCTTGAGACTTAACACTGAGATTTAACCCTAAGACTTAACTTTAAGATGTAACATTCGGACTTAACCTTAAAACTTAACCCTAAGCCTCAACCTTAAGAAGTAACTTGAAGACTTAACCCTGAGAATGAACTCTAAGACTTCAACTTAATAATTAACGCTCAGATATAACCCTCAGACTTAAACTTAAGAAATAGCCCTAAGACTTAACCTTAATATTTAACTTTAAGATGTAACCTTAAGGCTTAACCCTAAACTTAACCCTAAGAGTTAACCTTAAGTGTTGACCTTACAGATTTAACCCTAAGAGTTCACCTTAGGACTTAAACGTTAAGACTTAACCCTAAGACTTAACCCTATGACGTAAACTTAAGGTTAAACCTTAAGACAAAACTTGAAGACTTAATTCAAAGACTTATCCCTAAGACTCAACACTGAGACTTAAACCTAAGATTTAAGACTTAACCCTAAGACTTAGCCCCAAGACTTAAGTCTAAGACTTCAAGTTATGAATTAAACTTTACACTTAACCCTAAGACTCAAGCCATAAGACTGCACCTTAAGACTTAACCTGAAGACTTAACCTTAAAATTTAACCCTAAGACTGAACCCTAAAATATAACTTGTAAGACTTAACAATAAGACTGAACATTAAGACACAACCTTACGACTTCTACCCTGAGACCTAACCTTGAGACTTAACACTGAGATTTAACCCTAAGACTTAACTTTAAGATGTAACATTCGGACTTAACCTTAAAACTTAACCCTAAGCCTCAACCTTAAGAAGTAACTTGAAGACTTAACCCTGAGAATGAACTCTAAGACTTCAACTTAATAATTAACGCTCAGATATAACCCTCAGGCTTAAACTTAAGAAATAGCCCTAAGACTTAACCTTAATATTTAACTTTAAGATGTAACCTTAAGGCTTAACCCTAAACTTAACCCTAAGAGTTAACCTTAAGTGTTGACCTTACAGATTTAACCCTAAGAGTTAACCTTAGGACTGAAACGTTAAGACTTAACCCTAAGACTTATCCCCAAGACTTAACTCTAAAGAGTTAACCCTAAGACTTCAACTTGTGATTTCAACTTTAGACTGAACGCTAAGACTTCAAATTACGATTTAACATTAAGATTTAACCATAAGACTTAACCCTAAGACTTCAGGTGAAGTTTTAACCTTAAGACTCAACCCTGAGACTTAGTCGTGAAATTTATCCATAAGACTTATCCCTAAAACTGAAAACTGAGACTTAAACCTAAGATTTAACCTGAAGACTTAACCCTAAAACGTAGCCCTGAGACTTATCCTTGAGCTTTAACCTTGATACTTAATCCTGAGACTTAGCCCTAGAGACTTATCCCCAAGACATAACCCTAAGACTTAACCTTAAGGCTCAACCTTAAGACTTAACATTAAGACTTAACCATAAGACTTATCCTCAAGATTGTACTCTAAGACTTAACCCTAAGACTTAAGATGAAGACTTAACCCTAAGACTCAATCTATGAGATGTAAACTTAAGACTTAATTAACCCTAAGACTCAATCTATGAGATGTAAACTTAAGACTTAACCTTTAGGAATTAACCCTGACACTTAACCTTAAGGCTTAACCCTAAGACTTAAGCTTAAGGTTTAAACTTAAGACTTATCCCTAAGACATAATCCTGAGACTTAACCCTAAGACTTAACCTCAAGTTTAACTTCAAAACTTAACCCTAAGACTGAATCCTAAGACACAACTTGACCACGTAACCCTGAGACTTAACCTTGAGACTTTACCTTGAAATTTAACCCTGGGATTTAACCCTAAGTCTTAATGCTAAGACTTAACTTTAAGATGTACCATTAAGACGTAACCTTAAAGCGTAACCTTAAGATTTACACTCAATACTTAACCCTAAGACTTAACCCTATGACGTAAACTTAAGGTTAAACCTTAAGACAAAACTTAAAGACTTAATTCAAAGACTTATCCCTAAGACTCAACACTGAGACTTAAACCTAAGATTTAAGACTTAACCCTAAGACTTAGCCCCAAGACTTAAGTCTAAGACTTAAACTTATGAATTAAACTTTACACTTAACCCTAAGACTCAAGCCATAAGACTTCACCTTAAGACTTAACCTGAAGACTTCACCTTAAAATTTAACCCTAAGACTGAACCCTAAAATATAACTTGTAAGACTTAACAATAAGACTGAACATTAAGACACAACCTTACGACTTCTACCCTGAGACCTAACCTTGAGACTTAACACTGAGATTTAACCCTAAGACTTATCCCCAAGACTTAACTCTAAAGAGTTAACCCTAAGACTTCAACTTGTGATTTCAACTTTAGACTGAACGCTAAGACTTAAAATTACGATTTAACATTAAGATTTAACCATAAGACTTAACCCTAAGACTTCAGGTTAAGTTTTAACCTTAAGACTCAACCCTGAGCCTTAGTCGTGAAATTTATCCATAAGACTTATCCCTAAAACTGAAAACTGAGACTTAAACCTAAGATTTAACCTGAAGACTTAACCCTAAAACGTAGCCCTGAGACTTATCCTTGAGCTTTAACCTTGATACTTAATCCTGAGACTTAGCCCTAAGACTTATCCCCAAGACATAACTCTAAGGCTTAACCCTAAGACTTAACCTTAAGGCTCAACCTTAAGACTTAACATTAAGACTTAACCCTGAGACTTAACCATAAGACTTATCCTCAAGATTGTACTCTAAGACTTAACCCTAAGACTTAAGATGAAGACTTAACCCTAAGACTCAATCTATGAGATGTAAACTTAAGACTTAATTAACCCTAAGACTCAATCTATGAGATGTAAACTTAAGACTTAACCTTTAGGAATTAACCCTGACACTTAACCTTAAGGCTTAACCCTAAGACTTAAGCTTAAGGTTTAAACTTAAGACTTATCCCTAAGACATAATCCTGAGACTTAACCCTAAGACTTAACCTCAAGTTTAACTTCAAAACTTAACCCTAAGACTGAATCCTAAGACACAACTTGACCACGTAACCCTGAGACTTAACCTTGAGACTTTACCTTGAAATTTAACCCTGGGATTTAACCCTAAGTCTTAATGCTAAGACTTAACTTTAAGATGTACCATTAAGACTTAACCTTAAAGCGTAACCTTAAGATTTACACTCGATACTTAACCCTAAGACTTAACCCTAGGATTTAAACTTAAGGTTAAACCTTAAGACAAAACTTGAAGACTTAATTCAAAGACTTATCCCTAAGACTCAACACTGAGACTTAAACCTAAGATTTAAGACTTAACCCTAAGACTTAGCCCCAAGACTTAAGTCTAAGACTTCAAGTTATGAATTAAACTTTAGACTTAACCCTAAGACTCAAGCCATAAGACTTCACCTTAAGACTTAACCTGAAGACTTAACCTTAAAATTTAACCCTAAGACTGAACCCTAAAATATAACTTGTAAGACTTAACAATAAGACTGATCATTAAGACACAACCTTACGACTTCTACCCTGAGACCTAACCTTGAGACTTAACACTGAGATTTAACCCTAAGACTTAACTTTAAGATGTAACATTCGGACTTAACCTTAAAACTTAACCCTAAGCCTCAACCTTAAGAAGTAACTTGAAGACTTAACCCTGAGAATGAACTCTAAGACTTCAACTTAATAATTAACGCTCAGATATAACCCTCAGACTTAAACTTAAGAAATAGCCCTAAGACTTAACCTTAATATTTAACTTTAAGATGTAACCTTAAGGCTTAACCCTAAACTTAACCCTAAGAGTTAACCTTAAGTGTTGACCTTACAGATTTAACCCTAAGAGTTAACCTTAGGACTGAAACGTTAAGACTTAACCCTAAGACTTATCCCCAAGACTTAACTCTAAAGAGTTAACCCTAAGACTTCAACTTGTGATTTCAACTTTAGACTGAACGCTAAGACTTCAAATTACGATTTAACATTAAGATTGAACCATAAGACTTAACCCTAAGACTTCAGGTTAAGTTTTAACCTTAAGACTCAACCCTGAGCCTTAGTCGTGAAATTTATCCATAAGACTTATCCCTAAAACTGAAAACTGAGACTTAAACCTAAGATTTAACCTGAAGACTTAACCCTAAAACGTAGCCCTGAGACTTATCCTTGAGCTTTAACCTTGATACTTAATCCTGAGACTTAGCCCTAAGACTTATCCCCAAGACATAACTCTAAGGCTTAACCCTAAGACTTAACCTTAAGGCTCAACCTTAAGACTTAACATTAAGACTTAACCCTGAGACTTAACCATAAGACTTATCCTCAAGATTGTACTCTAAGACTTAACCCTAAGACTTAAGATGAAGACTTAACCCTAAGACTCAATCTATGAGATGTAAACTTAAGACTTAATTAACCCTAAGACTCAATCTATGAGATGTAAACTTAAGACTTAACCTTTAGGAATTAACCCTGACACTTAACCTTAAGGCTTAACCCTAAGACTTAAGCTTAAGGTTTAAACTTAAGACTTATCCCTAAGACATAATCCTGAGACTTAACCCTAAGACTTAACCTCAAGTTTAACTTCAAAACTTAACCCTAAGACTGAATCCTAAGACACAACTTGACCACGTAACCCTGAGACTTAACCTTGAGTCTTTACCTTGAAATTTAACCCTGGGATTTAACCCTAAGTCTTAATGCTAAGACTTAACTTTAAGATGTACCATTAAGACTTAACCTTAAAGCGTAACCTTAAGATTTACACTCGATACTTAACCCTAAGACTTAACCCTACGATTTAAACTTAAGGTTAAACCTTAAGACAAAACTTGAAGACTTAATTCAAAGACTTATCCCTAAGACTCAACACTGAGACTTAAACCTAAGATTTAAGACTTAACCCTAAGACTTAGCCCCAAGACTTAAGTCTAAGACTTCAAGTTATGAATTAAACTTTAGACTTAACCCTAAGACTCAAGCCATAAGACTTCACCTTAAGACTTAACCTGAAGACTTAACCTTAAAATTTAACCCTAAGACTGAACCCTAAAATATAACTTGTAAGACTTAACAATAAGACTGAACATTAAGACACAACCTTACGACTTCTACCCTGAGACCTAACCTTGAGACTTAACACTGAGATTTAACCCTAAGACTTAACTTTAAGATGTAACATTCGGACTTAACCTTAAAACTTAACCCTAAGCCTCAACCTTAAGAAGTAACTTGAAGACTTAACCCTGAGAATGAACTCTAAGACTTCAACTTAATAATTAACGCTCAGATATAACCCTCAGGCTTAAACTTAAGAAATAACCCTAAGACTTAACCTTAATATTTAACTTTAAGATGTAACCTTAAGGCTTAACCCTAAACTTAACCCTAAGAGTTAACCTTAAGTGTTGACCTTACAGATTTAACCCTAAGAGTTAACCTTAGGACTGAAACGTTAAGACTTAACCCTAAGACTTATCCCCAAGACTTAACTCTAAAGAGTTAACCCTAAGACTTCAACTTGTGATTTCAACTTTAGACTGAACGCTAAGACTTCAAATTACGATTTAACATTAAGATTTAACCATAAGACTTAACCCTAAGACTTCAGGTTAAGTTTTAACCTTAAGAATCAACCCTGAGACTTAGTCGTGAAATTTATCCATAAGACTTATCCCTAAAACTGAAAACTGAGACTTAAACCTAAGATTTAACCTGAAGACTTAACCCTAAAACGTAGCCCTGAGACTTATCCTTGAGCTTTAACCTTGATACTTAATCCTGAGACTTAGCCCTAAGACTTATCCCCAAGACAGAACTCTCAGGCTTAACCTTAAGGCTCAACCTTAAGACTTAACATTAAGACTTAACCATAAGACTTATCCTCAAGATTGTACTCTAAGACTTAACCCTAAGACTTAAGATGAAGACTTAACCCTAAGACTCAATCTATGAGATGTAAACTTAAGACTTAATTAACCCTAAGACTCAATCTATGAGATGTAAACTTAAGACTTAACCTTTAGGAATTAACCCTGACACTTAACCTTAAGGCTTAACCCTAAGACTTAAGCTTAAGGTTTAAACTTAAGACTTATCCCTAAGACATAATCCTGAGACTTAACCCTAAGACTTAACCTCAAGTTTAACTTCAAAACTTAACCCTAAGACTGAATCCTAAGACACAACTTGACCACGTAACCCTGAGACTTAACCTTGAGACTTTACCTTGAAATTTAACCCTGGGATTTAACCCTAAGTCTTAATGCTAAGACTTAACTTTAAGATGTACCATTAAGACGTAACCTTAAAGCGTAACCTTAAGATTTACACTCAATACTTAACCCTAAGACTTAACCCTATGACGTAAACTTAAGGTTAAACCTTAAGACAAAACTTGAAGACTTAATTCAAAGACTTATCCCTAAGACTCAACACTGAGACTTAAACCTAAGATTTAAGACTTAACCCTAAGACTTAGCCCCAAGACTTAAGTCTAAGACTTAAACTTATGAATTAAACTTTACACTTAACCCTAAGACTCAAGCCATAAGACTGCACCTTAAGACTTAACCTGAAGACTTCACCTTAAAATTTAACCCTAAGACTGAACCCTAAAATATAACTTGTAAGACTTAACAATAAGACTGAACATTAAGACACAACCTTACGACTTCTACCCTGAGACCTAACCTTGAGACTTAACACTGAGATTTAACCCTAAGACTTATCCCCAAGACTTAACTCTAAAGAGTTAACCCTAAGACTTCAACTTGTGATTTCAACTTTAGACTGAACGCTAAGACTTAAAATTACGATTTAACATTAAGATTTAACCATAAGACTTAACCCTAAGACTTCAGGTTAAGTTTTAACCTTAAGACTCAACCCTGAGCCTTAGTCGTGAAATTTATCCATAAGACTTATCCCTAAAACTGAAAACTGAGACTTAAACCTAAGATTTAACCTGAAGACTTAACCCTAAAACGTAGCCCTGAGACTTATCCTTGAGCTTTAACCTTGATACTTAATCCTGAGACTTAGCCCTAAGACTTATCCCCAAGACAGAACTCTAAGGCTTAACCCTAAGACTTAACCTTAAGGCTCAACCTTAAGACTTAACATTAAGACTTAACCCTGAGACTTAACCATAAGACTTATCCTCAAGATTGTACTCTAAGACTTAACCCTAAGACTTAAGATGAAGACTTAACCCTAAGACTCAATCTATGAGATGTAAACTTAAGACTTAATTAACCCTAAGGCTCAATCCATGAGATGTAAACTTAAGACTTAACCTGTAGGAATTAACCCTGACACTTAACCTTAAGGCTTAACCCTAAGACTTAAGCTTAAGGTTTAAACTTAAGACTTATCCCTAAGACATAATCCTGAGACTTAACCCTAAGACTTAACCTCAAGTTTAACTTCAAAACTTAACCCTAAGACTGAATCCTAAGACACAACTTGACCACGTAACCCTGAGACTTAACCTTGAGACTTTACCTTGAAATTTAACCCTGGGATTTAACCCTAAGTCTTAATGCTAAGACTTAACTTTAAGATGTACCATTAAGACTTAACCTTAAAGCGTAACCTTAAGATTTACACTCAATACTTAACCCTAAGACTTAACCCTATGACTTAAACTTAAGGTTAAACCTTAAGACAAAACTTGAAGACTTAATTCAAAGACTTATCCCTAAGACTCAACACTGAGACTTAAACCTAAGATTTAAGACTTAACCCTAAGACTTAGCCCCAAGACTTAAGTCTAAGACTTCAAGTTATGAATTAAACTTTAGACTTAACCCTAAGACTCAAGCCATAAGACTTCACCTTAAGACTTAACCTGAAGACTTCACCTTAAAATTTAACCCTAAGACTGAACCCTAAAATATAACTTTTAAGAATTAACAATAAGACTGAACATTAAGACACAACCTTACGACTTCTACCCTGAGACCTAACCTTGAGACTTAACACTGAGATTTAACCCTAAGACTTAACTTTAAGATGTAACATTCGGACTTAACCTTAAAACTTAACCCTAAGCCTCAACCTTAAGAAGTAACTTGAAGACTTAACCCTGAGAATGAACTCTAAGACTTCAACTTAATAATTAACGCTCAGATATAACCCTCAGGCTTAAACTTAAGAAATAACCCTAAGACTTAACCTTAATATTTAACTTTAAGATGTAACCTTAAGGCTTAACCCTAAACTTAACCCTAAGAGTTAACCTTAAGTGTTGACCTTACAGATTTAACCCTAAGAGTTAACCTTAGGACTGAAACGTTAAGACTTAACCCTAAGACTTATCCCCAAGACTTAACTCTAAAGAGTTAACCCTAAGACTTCAACTTGTGATTTCAACTTTAGACTGAACGCTAAGACTTAAAATTACGATTTAACATTAAGATTTAACCATAAGACTTAACCCTAAGACTTCAGGTTATGTTTTAACCTTAAGACTCAACCCTGAGCCTTAGTCGTGAAATTTATCCATAAGACTTATCCCTAAAACTGAAAACTGAGACTTAAACCTTAGATTTAACCTGAAGACTTAACCCTAAAACGTAACCCTGAGACTTATCCTTGAGCTTTAACCTTGATACTTAATCCTGAGACTTAGCCCTAAGACTTATCCCCAAGACAGAACTCTAAGGCTTAACCCTAAGACTTAACCCTACGATTTAAACTTAAGGTTAAACCTTAAGACAAAACTTGAAGACTTAATTCAAAGACTTATCCCTAAGACTCAACACTGAGACTTAAACCTAAGATATAAGACTTAACCCTAAGACTTAGCCCCAAGACTTAAGTCTAAGACTTCAACTTATGAATTAAACTTTAGACTTAACCCTAAGACTCAAGCCATAAGACTTCACCTTAAGACTTAACCTGAAGACTTCACCTTAAAATTTAACCCTAAGACTGAACCCTAAAATATAACTTTTAAGACTTAACAATAAGACTGAACATTAAGACACAACCTTACGACTTCTACCCTGAGACCTAACCTTGAGACTTAACACTGAGATTTAACCCTAAGACTTATCCCCAAGACTTAACTCTAAAGAGTTAACCCTAAGACTTCAACTTGTGATTTCAACTTTAGACTGAACGCTAAGACTTAAAATTACGATTTAACATTAAGATTTAACCATAAGACTTAACCCTAAGACTTCAGGTTAAGTTTTAACCTTAAGACTCAACCCTGAGCCTTAGTCGTGAAATTTATCCATAAGACTTATCCCTAAAACTGAAAACTGAGACTTAAACCTAAGATTTAACCTGAAGACTTAACCCTAAAACGTAGCCCTGAGACTTATCCTTGAGCTTTAACCTTGATACTTAATCCTGAGACTTAGCCCTAAGACTTATCCCCAAGACAGAACTCTAAGGCTTAACCCTAAGACTTAACCTTAAGGCTCAACCTTAAGACTTAACATTAAGACTTAACCCTGAGACTTAACCATAAGACTTATCCTCAAGATTGTACTCTAAGACTTAACCCTAAGACTTAAGATGAAGACTTAACCCTAAGACTCAATCTATGAGATGTAAACTTAAGACTTAATTAACCCTAAGGCTCAATCCATGAGATGTAAACTTAAGACTTAACCTGTAGGAATTAACCCTGACACTTAACCTTAAGGCTTAACCCTAAGACTTAAGCTTAAGGTTTAAACTTAAGACTTATCCCTAAGACATAATCCTGAGACTTAACCCTAAGACTTAACCTCAAGTTTAACTTCAAAACTTAACCCTAAGACTGAATCCTAAGACACAACTTGACCACGTAACCCTGAGACTTAACCTTGAGACTTTACCTTGAAATTTAACCCTGGGATTTAACCCTAAGTCTTAATGCTAAGACTTAACTTTAAGATGTACCATTAAGACTTAACCTTAAAGCGTAACCTTAAGATTTACACTCAATACTTAACCCTAAGACTTAACCCTATGATTTAAACTTAAGGTTAAACCTTAAGACAAAACTTGAAGACTTAATTCAAAGACTTATCCCTAAGACTCAACACTGAGACTTAAACCTAAGATTTAAGACTTAACCCTAAGACTTAGCCCCAAGACTTAAGTCTAAGACTTCAAGTTATGAATTAAACTTTAGACTTAACCCTAAGACTCAAGCCATAAGACTTCACCTTAAGACTTAACCTGAAGACTTCACCTTAAAATTTAACCCTAAGACTGAACCCTAAAATATAACTTTTAAGAATTAACAATAAGACTGAACATTAAGACACAACCTTACGACTTCTACCCTGAGACCTAACCTTGAGACTTAACACTGAGATTTAACCCTAAGACTTAACTTTAAGATGTAACATTCGGACTTAACCTTAAAACTTAACCCTAAGCCTCAACCTTAAGAAGTAACTTGAAGACTTAACCCTGAGAATGAACTCTAAGACTTCAACTTAATAATTAACGCTCAGATATAACCCTCAGGCTTAAACTTAAGAAATAACCCTAAGACTTAACCTTAATATTTAACTTTAAGATGTAACCTTAAGGCTTAACCCTAAACTTAACCCTAAGAGTTAACCTTAAGTGTTGACCTTACAGATTTAACCCTAAGAGTTAACCTTAGGACTGAAACGTTAAGACTTAACCCTAAGACTTATCCCCAAGACTTAACTCTAAAGAGTTAACCCTAAGACTTCAACTTGTGATTTCAACTTTAGACTGAACGCTAAGACTTAAAATTACGATTTAACATTAAGATTTAACCATAAGACTTAACCCTAAGACTTCAGGTTATGTTTTAACCTTAAGACTCAACCCTGAGCCTTAGTCGTGAAATTTATCCATAAGACTTATCCCTAAAACTGAAAACTGAGACTTAAACCTTAGATTTAACCTGAAGACTTAACCCTAAAACGTAACCCTGAGACTTATCCTTGAGCTTTAACCTTGATACTTAATCCTGAGACTTAGCCCTAAGACTTATCCCCAAGACAGAACTCTAAGGCTTAACCCTAAGACTTAACCCTACGATTTAAACTTAAGGTTAAACCTTAAGACAAAACTTGAAGACTTAATTCAAAGACTTATCCCTAAGACTCAACACTGAGACTTAAACCTAAGATATAAGACTTAACCCTAAGACTTAGCCCCAAGACTTAAGTCTAAGACTTCAAGTTATGAATTAAACTTTAGACTTAACCCTAAGACTCAAGCCATAAGACTTCACCTTAAGACTTAACCTGAAGACTTAACCTTAAAATTTAACCCTAAGACTGAACCCTAAAATATAACTTGTAAGACTTAACAATAAGACTGAACATTAAGACACAACCTTACGACTTCTACCCTGAGACCTAACCTTGAGACTTAACACTGAGATTTAACCCTAAGACTTAACTTTAAGATGTAACATTCGGACTTAACCTTAAAACTTAACCCTAAGCCTCAACCTTAAGAAGTAACTTGAAGACTTAACCCTGAGAATGAACTCTAAGACTTCAACTTAATAATTAACGCTCAGATATAACCCTCAGGCTTAAACTTAAGAAATAACCCTAAGACTTAACCTTAATATTTAACTTTAAGATGTAACCTTAAGGCTTAACCCTAAACTTAACCCTAAGAGTTAACCTTAAGTGTTGACCTTACAGATTTAACCCTAAGAGTTAACCTTAGGACTGAAACGTTAAGACTTAACCCTAAGACTTATCCCCAAGACTTAACTCTAAAGAGTTAACCCTAAGACTTCAACTTGTGATTTCAACTTTAGACTGAACGCTAAGACTTCAAATTACGATTTAACATTAAGATTTAACCATAAGACTTAACCCTAAGACTTCAGGTTAAGTTTTAACCTTAAGAATCAACCCTGAGACTTAGTCGTGAAATTTATCCATAAGACTTATCCCTAAAACTGAAAACTGAGACTTAAACCTAAGATTTAACCTGAAGACTTAACCCTAAAACGTAGCCCTGAGACTTATCCTTGAGCTTTAACCTTGATACTTAATCCTGAGACTTAGCCCTAAGACTTATCCCCAAGACAGAACTCTCAGGCTTAACCTTAAGGCTCAACCTTAAGACTTAACATTAAGACTTAACCATAAGACTTATCCTCAAGATTGTACTCTAAGACTTAACCCTAAGACTTAAGATGAAGACTTAACCCTAAGACTCAATCTATGAGATGTAAACTTAAGACTTAATTAACCCTAAGACTCAATCTATGAGATGTAAACTTAAGACTTAACCTTTAGGAATTAACCCTGACACTTAACCTTAAGGCTTAACCCTAAGACTTAAGCTTAAGGTTTAAACTTAAGACTTATCCCTAAGACATAATCCTGAGACTTAACCCTAAGACTTAACCTCAAGTTTAACTTCAAAACTTAACCCTAAGACTGAATCCTAAGACACAACTTGACCACGTAACCCTGAGACTTAACCTTGAGACTTTACCTTGAAATTTAACCCTGGGATTTAACCCTAAGTCTTAATGCTAAGACTTAACTTTAAGATGTACCATTAAGACGTAACCTTAAAGCGTAACCTTAAGATTTACACTCAATACTTAACCCTAAGACTTAACCCTATGACGTAAACTTAAGGTTAAACCTTAAGACAAAACTTGAAGACTTAATTCAAAGACTTATCCCTAAGACTCAACACTGAGACTTAAACCTAAGATTTAAGACTTAACCCTAAGACTTAGCCCCAAGACTTAAGTCTAAGACTTCAACTTATGAATTAAACTTTACACTTAACCCTAAGACTCAAGCCATAAGACTGCACCTTAAGACTTAACCTGAAGACTTCACCTTAAAATTTAACCCTAAGACTGAACCCTAAAATATAACTTGTAAGACTTAACAATAAGACTGAACATTAAGACACAACCTTACGACTTCTACCCTGAGACCTAACCTTGAGACTTAACACTGAGATTTAACCCTAAGACTTATCCCCAAGACTTAACTCTAAAGAGTTAACCCTAAGACTTCAACTTGTGATTTCAACTTTAGACTGAACGCTAAGACTTAAAATTACGATTTAACATTAAGATTTAACCATAAGACTTAACCCTAAGACTTCAGGTTAAGTTTTAACCTTAAGACTCAACCCTGAGCCTTAGTCGTGAAATTTATCCATAAGACTTATCCCTAAAACTGAAAACTGAGACTTAAACCTAAGATTTAACCTGAAGACTTAACCCTAAAACGTAGCCCTGAGACTTATCCTTGAGCTTTAACCTTGATACTTAATCCTGAGACTTAGCCCTAAGACTTATCCCCAAGACAGAACTCTAAGGCTTAACCCTAAGACTTAACCTTAAGGCTCAACCTTAAGACTTAACATTAAGACTTAACCCTGAGACTTAACCATAAGACTTATCCTCAAGATTGTACTCTAAGACTTAACCCTAAGACTTAAGATGAAGACTTAACCCTAAGACTCAATCTATGAGATGTAAACTTAAGACTTAATTAACCCTAAGGCTCAATCCATGAGATGTAAACTTAAGACTTAACCTGTAGGAATTAACCCTGACACTTAACCTTAAGGCTTAACCCTAAGACTTAAGCTTAAGGTTTAAACTTAAGACTTATCCCTAAGACATAATCCTGAGACTTAACCCTAAGACTTAACCTCAAGTTTAACTTCAAAACTTAACCCTAAGACTGAATCCTAAGACACAACTTGACCACGTAACCCTGAGACTTAACCTTGAGACTTTACCTTGAAATTTAACCCTGGGATTTAACCCTAAGTCTTAATGCTAAGACTTAACTTTAAGATGTACCATTAAGACTTAACCTTAAAGCGTAACCTTAAGATTTACACTCAATACTTAACCCTAAGACTTAACCCTATGATTTAAACTTAAGGTTAAACCTTAAGACAAAACTTGAAGACTTAATTCAAAGACTTATCCCTAAGACTCAACACTGAGACTTAAACCTAAGATTTAAGACTTAACCCTAAGACTTAGCCCCAAGACTTAAGTCTAAGACTTCAAGTTATGAATTAAACTTTAGACTTAACCCTAAGACTCAAGCCATAAGACTTCACCTTAAGACTTAACCTGAAGACTTCACCTTAAAATTTAACCCTAAGACTGAACCCTAAAATATAACTTTTAAGAATTAACAATAAGACTGAACATTAAGACACAACCTTACGACTTCTACCCTGAGACCTAACCTTGAGACTTAACACTGAGATTTAACCCTAAGACTTAACTTTAAGATGTAACATTCGGACTTAACCTTAAAACTTAACCCTAAGCCTCAACCTTAAGAAGTAACTTGAAGACTTAACCCTGAGAATGAACTCTAAGACTTCAACTTAATAATTAACGCTCAGATATAACCCTCAGGCTTAAACTTAAGAAATAACCCTAAGACTTAACCTTAATATTTAACTTTAAGATGTAACCTTAAGGCTTAACCCTAAACTTAACCCTAAGAGTTAACCTTAAGTGTTGACCTTACAGATTTAACCCTAAGAGTTAACCTTAGGACTGAAACGTTAAGACTTAACCCTAAGACTTATCCCCAAGACTTAACTCTAAAGAGTTAACCCTAAGACTTCAACTTGTGATTTCAACTTTAGACTGAACGCTAAGACTTAAAATTACGATTTAACATTAAGATTTAACCATAAGACTTAACCCTAAGACTTCAGGTTATGTTTTAACCTTAAGACTCAACCCTGAGCCTTAGTCGTGAAATTTATCCATAAGACTTATCCCTAAAACTGAAAACTGAGACTTAAACCTTAGATTTAACCTGAAGACTTAACCCTAAAACGTAACCCTGAGACTTATCCTTGAGCTTTAACCTTGATACTTAATCCTGAGACTTAGCCCTAAGACTTATCCCCAAGACAGAACTCTAAGGCTTAACCCTAAGACTTAACCCTACGATTTAAACTTAAGGTTAAACCTTAAGACAAAACTTGAAGACTTAATTCAAAGACTTATCCCTAAGACTCAACACTGAGACTTAAACCTAAGATATAAGACTTAACCCTAAGACTTAGCCCCAAGACTTAAGTCTAAGACTTCAACTTATGAATTAAACTTTAGACTTAACCCTAAGACTCAAGCCATAAGACTTCACCTTAAGACTTAACCTGAAGACTTAACCTTAAAATTTAACCCTAAGACTGAACCCTAAAATATAACTTTTAAGAATTAACAATAAGACTGAACATTAAGACACAACCTTACGACTTCTACCCTGAGACCTAACCTTGAGACTTAACACTGAGATTTAACCCTAAGACTTAACGTTAAGATGTAACATTCGGACTTAACCTTAAAACTTAACCCTAAGCCTCAACCTTAAGAAGTAACTTGAAGACTTAACCCTGAGAATGAACTCTAAGACTTCAACTTAATAATTAACGCTCAGATATAACCCTCAGGCTTAAACTTAAGAAATAACCCTAAGACTTAACCTTAATATTTAACTTTAAGATGTAACCTTAAGGCTTAACCCTAAACTTAACCCTAAGAGTTAACCTTAAGTGTTGACCTTACAGATTTAACCCTAAGAGTTAACCTTAGGACTTAAACGTTAAGACTTAACCCTAAGACTTATCCCCAAGACTTAACTCTAAAGAGTTAACCCTAAGACTTCAACTTGTGATTTCAACTTTAGACTGAACGCTAAGACTTAAAATTACGATTTAACATTAAGATTTAACCATAAGACTTTACCCTAAGACTTCAGGTTATGTTTTAACCTTAAGACTCAACCCTGAGCCTTAGTCGTGAAATTTATCCATAAGACTTATCCCTAAAACTGAAAACTGAGACTTAAACCTTAGATTTAACCTGAAGACTTAACCCTAAAACGTAACCCTGAGACTTATCCTTGAGCTTTAACCTTGATACTTAATCCTGAGACTTAGCCCTAAGACTTATCCCCAAGACAGAACTCTAAGGCTTAACCCTAAGACTTAACCCTACGATTTAAACTTAAGGTTAAACCTTAAGACAAAACTTGAAGACTTAATTCAAAGACTTATCCCTAAGACTCAACACTGAGACTTAAACCTAAGATATAAGACTTAACCCTAAGACTTAGCCCCAAGACTTAAGTCTAAGACTTCAACTTATGAATTAAACTTTAGACTTAACCCTAAGACTCAAGCCATAAGACTTCACCTTAAGACTTAACCTGAAGACTTAACCTTAAAATTTAACCCTAAGACTGAACCCTAAAATATAACTTTTAAGACTTAACAATAAGACTGAACATTAAGACACAACCTTACGACTTCTACCCTGAGACCTAACCTTGAGACTTAACACTGAGATTTAACCCTAAGACTTATCCCCAAGACTTAACTCTAAAGAGTTAACCCTAAGACTTCAACTTGTGATTTCAACTTTAGACTGAACGCTAAGACTTAAAATTACGATTTAACATTAAGATTTAACCATAAGACTTAACCCTAAGACTTCAGGTTAAGTTTTAACCTTAAGACTCAACCCTGAGACTTAGTCGTGAAATTTATCCATAAGACTTATCCCTAAAACTGAAAACTGAGACTTAAACCTAAGATTTAACCTGAAGACTTAACCCTAAAACGTAGCCCTGAGACTTATCCTTGAGCTTTAACCTTGATACTTAATCCTGAGACTTAGCCCTAAGACTTATCCCCAAGACAGAACTCTAAGGCTTAACCCTAAGACTTAACCTTAAGGCTCAACCTTAAGACTTAACATTAAGACTTAACCCTGAGACTTAACCATAAGACTTATCCTCAAGATTGTACTCTAAGACTTAACCCTAAGACTTAAGATGAAGACTTAACCCTAAGACTCAATCTATGAGATGTAAACTTAAGACATAATTAACCCTAAGGCTCAATCCATGAGATGTAAACTTAAGACTTAACCTGTAGGAATTAACCCTGACACTTAACCTTAAGGCTTAACCCTAAGACTTAAGCTTAAGGTTTAAACTTAAGACTTATCCCTAAGACATAATCCTGAGACTTAACCCTAAGACTTAACCTCAAGTTTAACTTCAAAACTTAACCCTAAGACTGAATCCTAAGACACAACTTGACCACGTAACCCTGAGACTTAACCTTGAGACTTTACCTTGAAATTTAACCCTGGGATTTAACCCTAAGTCTTAATGCTAAGACTTAACTTTAAGATGTACCATTAAGACTTAACCTTAAAGCGTAACCTTAAGATTTACACTCAATACTTAACCCTAAGACTTAACCCTATGATTTAAACTTAAGGTTAAACCTTAAGACAAAACTTGAAGACTTAATTCAAAGACTTATCCCTAAGACTCAACACTGAGACTTAAACCTAAGATTTAAGACTTAACCCTAAGACTTAGCCCCAAGACTTAAGTCTAAGACTTCAAGTTATGAATTAAACTTTAGACTTAACCCTAAGACTCAAGCCATAAGACTTCACCTTAAGACTTAACCTGAAGACTTCACCTTAAAATTTAACCCTAAGACTGAACCCTAAAATATAACTTGTAAGACTTAACAATAAGACTGAACATTAAGACACAACCTTACGACTTCTACCCTGAGACCTAACCTTGAGAGTTAACACTGAGATTTAACCCTAAGACTTAACTTTAAGATGTAACATTCGGACTTAACCTTAAAACTTAACCCTAAGCCTCAACCTTAAGAAGTAACTTGAAGACTTAACCCTGAGAATGAACTCTAAGACTTCAACTTAATAATTAACGCTCAGATATAACCCTCAGGCTTAAACTTAAGAAATAACCCTAAGACTTAACCTTAATATTTAACTTGAAGATGTAACCTTAAGGCTTAACCCTAAACTTAACCCTAAGAGTTAACCTTAAGTGTTGACCTTACAGATTTAACCCTAAGAGTTAACCTTAGGACTGAAACGTTAAGACTTTTCCCCAAGACTTAACTCTAAAGAGTTAACCCTAAGACTTCAACTTGTGATTTCAACTTTAGACTGAACGCTAAGACTTAAAATTACGATTTAACATTAAGATTTAACCATAAGACTTAACCCTAAGACTTCAGGTTAAGTTTTAACCTTAAGACTCAACCCTGAGACTTAGTCGTGAAATTTATCCATAAGACTTATCCCTAAAACTGAAAACTGAGACTTAAACCTAAGATTTAACCTGAAGACTTAACCCTAAAACGTAGCCCTGAGACTTATCCTTGAGCTTTAACCTTGATACTTAATCCTGAGACTTAGCCCTAAGACTTATCCCCAAGACAGAACTCTAAGGCTTAACCCTAAGACTTAACCTTAAGGCTCAACCTTAAGACTTAACATTAAGACTTAACCCTGAGACTTAACCATAAGACTTATCCTCAAGATTGTACTCTAAGACTTAACCCTAAGACTTAAGATGAAGACTTAACCCTAAGACTCAATCTATGAGATGTAAACTTAAGACTTAATTAACCCTAAGACTCAATCTATGAGATGTAAACTCAAGACTTAACCTTTAGGAATTAACCCTGACACTTAACCTTAAGGCTTAACCCTAAGACTTAAGCTTAAGGTTTAAACTTAAGACTTATCCCTAAGACATAATCCTGAGACTTAACCCTAAGACTTAACCTCAAGTTTAACTTCAAAACTTAACCCTAAGACTGAATCCTGAGACACAACCTGACCACGTAACCCTGAGACTTAACCTTGAGACTTTACCTTGAAATTTAACCCTGGGATTTAACCCTAAGTCTTAATGCTAAGACTTAACTTTAAGATGTACCATTAAGACTTAACCTTAAAGCGTAACCTTAAGATTTACACTCAATACTTAACCCTAAGACTTAACCCTATGATTTAAACTTAAGGTTAAACCTTAAGACAAAATTTGAAGACTTAATTCAAAGACTTATCCCTAAGACTCAACACTGAGACTTAAACCTAAGATTTAAGACTTAACCCTAAGACTTAGCCCCAAGACTTAAGTCTAAGACTTCAACTTATGAATTAAACTTTAGACTTAACCCTAATACTCAAGCCATAAGACTTCACCTTAAGACTTAACCTGAAGACTTAACCTTAAAATTTAACCCTAAGACTGAACCCTAAAATATAACTTTTAAGACTTAACAATAAGACTGAACATTAAGACACAACCTTACGACTTCTACCCTGAGACCTAACCTTGAGACTTAACACTGAGATTTAACCCTAAGACTTAACGTTAAGATGTAACATTCGGACTTAACCTTAAAACTTAACCCTAAGCCTCAACCTTAAGAAGTAACTTGAAGACTTAACCCTGAGAATGAACTCTAAGACTTCAACTTAATAATTAACGCTCAGATATAACCCTCAGACTTAAACTTAAGAAATAACCCTAAGACTTAACCTTAATATTTAACTTTAAGATGTAACCTTAAGGCTTAACCCTAAACTTAATCCTAAGAGTTAACCTTAAGTGTTGACCTTACAGATTTAACCCTAAGAGTTAACCTTAGGACTGAAACGTTAAGACTTAACCCTAAGACTTATCCCCAAGACTTAACTCTAAAGAGTTAACCCTAAGACTTCAACTTGTGATTTAAACTTTAGACTGAATGCTAAGACTTAAAATTACGATTTAACATTAAGATTTAACCATAAGACTTAACCCTAAGACTTCAGGTTAAGTTTTAACCTTAAGACTCAACCCTGAGCCTTAGTCGTGAAATTTATCCATAAGACTTATCCCTAAAACTGAAAACTGAGACTTAAACCTAAGATTTAACCTGAAGACTTAACCCTAAAACGTAGCCCTGAGACTTATCCTTGAGCTTTAACCTTGATACTTAATCCTGAGACTTAGCCCTAAGACTTATCCCCAAGACAGAACTCTAAGGCTTAACCCTAAGACTTAACCTTAAGGCTCAACCTTAAGACTTAACATTAAGACTTAACCCTGAGACTTAACCATAAGACTTATCCTCAAGATTGTACTCTAAGACTTAACCCTAAGACTTAAGATGAAGACTTAACCCTAAGACTCAATCTATGAGATGTAAACTTAAGACTTAATTAACCCTAAGGCTCAATCCATGAGATGTAAACTTAAGACTTAACCTGTAGGAATTAACCCTGACACTTAACCTTAAGGCTTAACCCTAAGACTTAAGCTTAAGGTTTAAACTTAAGACTTATCCCTAAGACATAATCCTGAGACTTAACCCTAAGACTTAACCTCAAGTTTAACTTCAAAACTTAACCCTAAGACTGAATCCTAAGACACAACTTGACCACGTAACCCTGAGACTTAACCTTGAGACTTTACCTTGAAATTTAACCCTGGGATTTAACCCTAAGTCTTAATGCTAAGACTTAACTTTAAGATGTACCATTAAGACTTAACCTTAAAGCGTAACCTTAAGATTTACACTCAATACTTAACCCTAAGACTTAACCCTATGATTTAAACTTAAGGTTAAACCTTAAGACAAAACTTGAAGACTTAATTCAAAGACTTATCCCTAAGACTCAACACTGAGACTTAAACCTAAGATTTAAGACTTAACCCTAAGACTTAGCCCCAAGACTTAAGTCTAAGACTTCAACTTATGAATTAAACTTTAGACTTAACCCTAAGACTCAAGCCATAAGACTTCACCTTAAGACTTCACCTGAAGACTTCACCTTAAAATTTAACCCTAAGACTGAACCCTAAAATATAACTTGTAAGACTTAACAATAAGACTGAACATTAAGACACAACCTTACGACTTCTACCCTGAGACCTAACCTTGAGACTTAACACTGAGATTTAACCCTAAGACTTAACTTTAAGATGTAACATTCGGACTTAACCTTAAAACTTAACCCTAAGCCTCAACCTTAAGAAGTAACTTGAAGACTTAACCCTGAGAATGAACTCTAAGACTTCAACTTAATAATTAACGCTCAGATATAACCCTCAGGCTTAAACTTAAGAAATAACCCTAAGACTTAACCTTAATATTTAACTTTAAGATGTAACCTTAAGGCTTAACCCTAAACTTAACCCTAAGAGTTAACCTTAAGTGTTGACCTTACAGATTTAACCCTAAGAGTTAACCTTAGGACTTAAACGTTAAGACTTAACCCTAAGACTTATCCCCAAGACTTAACTCTAAAGAGTTAACCCTAAGACTTCAACTTGTGATTTCAACTTTAGACTGAACGCTAAGACTTAAAATTACGATTTAACATTAAGATTTAACCATAAGACTTTACCCTAAGACTTCAGGTTATGTTTTAACCTTAAGACTCAACCCTGAGACTTAGTCGTGAAATTTATCCATAAGACTTATCCCTAAAACTGAAAACTGAGACTTAAACCTTAGATTTAACCTGAAGACTTAACCCTAAAACGTAACCCTGAGACTTATCCTTGAGCTTTAACCTTGATACTTAATCCTGAGACTTAGCCCTAAGACTTATCCCCAAGACAGAACTCTAAGGCTTAACCCTAAGACTTAACCCTACGATTTAAACTTAAGGTTAAACCTTAAGACAAAACTTGAAGACTTAATTCAAAGACTTATCCCTAAGACTCAACACTGAGACTTAAACCTAAGATATAAGACTTAACCCTAAGACTTAGCCCCAAGACTTAAGTCTAAGACTTCAACTTATGAATTAAACTTTAGACTTAACCCTAAGACTCAAGCCATAAGACTTCACCTTAAGACTTAACCTGAAGACTTCACCTTAAAATTTAACCCTAAGACTGAACCCTAAAATATAACTTTTAAGACTTAACAATAAGACTGAACATTAAGACACAACCTTACGACTTCTACCCTGAGACCTAACCTTGAGACTTAACACTGAGATTTAACCCTAAGACTTAACGTTAAGATGTAACATTCGGACTTAACCTTAAAACTTAACCCTAAGCCTCAACCTTAAGAAGTAACTTGAAGACTTAACCCTGAGAATGAACTCTAAGACTTCAACTTAATAATTAACGCTCAGATATAACCCTCAGGCTTAAACTTAAGAAATAACCCTAAGACTTAACCTTAATATTTAACTTTAAGATGTAACCTTAAGGCTTAACCCTAAACTTAACCCTAAGAGTTAACCTTAAGTGTTGACCTTACAGATTTAACCCTAAGAGTTAACCTTAGGACTTAAACGTTAAGACTTAACCCTAAGACTTATCCCCAAGACTTAACTCTAAAGAGTTAACCCTAAGACTTCAACTTGTGATTTCAACTTTAGACTGAACGCTAAGACATAAAATTACGATTTAACATTAAGATTTAACCATAAGACTTTACCCTAAGACTTCAGGTTATGTTTTAACCTTAAGACTCAACCCTGAGCCTTAGTCGTGAAATTTATCCATAAGACTTATCCCTAAAACTGAAAACTGAGACTTAAACCTTAGATTTAACCTGAAGACTTAACCCTAAAACGTAACCCTGAGACTTATCCTTGAGCTTTAACCTTGATACTTAATCCTGAGACTTAGCCCTAAGACTTATCCCCAAGACAGAACTCTAAGGCTTAACCCTAAGACTTAACCCTACGATTTAAACTTAAGGTTAAACCTTAAGACAAAACTTGAAGACTTAATTCAAAGACTTATCCCTAAGACTCAACACTGAGACTTAAACCTAAGATATAAGACTTAACCCTAAGACTTAGCCCCAAGACTTAAGTCTAAGACTTCAACTTATGAATTAAACTTTAGACTTAACCCTAAGACTCAAGCCATAAGACTTCACCTTAAGACTTAACCTGAAGACTTCACCTTAAAATTTAACCCTAAGACTGAACCCTAAAATATAACTTTTAAGACTTAACAATAAGACTGAACATTAAGACACAACCTTACGACTTCTACCCTGAGACCTAACCTTGAGACTTAACACTGAGATTTAACCCTAAGACTTATCCCCAAGACTTAACTCTAAAGAGTTAACCCTAAGACTTCAACTTGTGATTTCAACTTTAGACTGAACGCTAAGACTTAAAATTACGATTTAACATTAAGATTTAACCATAAGACTTAACCCTAAGACTTCAGGTTAAGTTTTAACCTTAAGACTCAACCCTGAGCCTTAGTCGTGAAATTTATCCATAAGACTTATCCCTAAAACTGAAAACTGAGACTTAAACCTAAGATTTAACCTGAAGACTTAACCCTAAAACGTAGCCCTGAGACTTATCCTTGAGCTTTAACCTTGATACTTAATCCTGAGACTTAGCCCTAAGACTTATCCCCAAGACATAACTCTAAGGCTTAACCCTAAGACTTAACCTTAAGGCTCAACCTTAAGACTTAACATTAAGACTTAACCCTGAGACTTAACCATAAGACTTATCCTCAAGATTGTACTCTAAGACTTAACCCTAAGACTTAAGATGAAGACTTAACCCTAAGACTCAATCTATGAGATGTAAACTTAAGACTTAATTAACCCTAAGGCTCAATCCATGAGATGTAAACTTAAGACTTAACCTGTAGGAATTAACCCTGACACTTAACCTTAAGGCTTAACCCTAAGACTTAAGCTTAAGGTTTAAACTTAAGACTTATCCCTAAGACATAATCCTGAGACTTAACCCTAAGACTTAACCTCAAGTTTAACTTCAAAACTTAACCCTAAGACTGAATCCTAAGACACAACTTGACCACGTAACCCTGAGACTTAACCTTGAGACTTTACCTTGAAATTTAACCCTGGGATTTAACCCTAAGTCTTAATGCTAAGACTTAACTTTAAGATGTACCATTAAGACTTAACCTTAAAGCGTAACCTTAAGATTTACACTCAATACTTAACCCTAAGACTTAACCCTATGATTTAAACTTAAGGTTAAACCTTAAGACAAAACTTGAAGACTTAATTCAAAGACTTATCCCTAAGACTCAACACTGAGACTTAAACCTAAGATTTAAGACTTAACCCTAAGACTTAGCCCCAAGACTTAAGTCTAAGACTTCAACTTATGAATTAAACTTTAGACTTAACCCTAAGACTCAAGCCATAAGACTTCACCTTAAGACTTCACCTGAAGACTTCACCTTAAAATTTAACCCTAAGACTGAACCCTAAAATATAACTTGTAAGACTTAACAATAAGACTGAACATTAAGACACAACCTTACGACTTCTACCCTGAGACCTAACCTTGAGACTTAACACTGAGATTTAACCCTAAGACTTAACTTTAAGATGTAACATTCGGACTTAACCTTAAAACTTAACCCTAAGCCTCAACTTTAAGAAGTAACTTGAAGACTTAACCCTGAGAATGAACTCTAAGACTTCAACTTAATAATTAACGCTCAGATATAACCCTCAGGCTTAAACTTAAGAAATAACCCTAAGACTTAACCTTAATATTTAACTTTAAGATGTAACCTTAAGGCTTAACCCTAAACTTAACCCTAAGAGTTAACCTTAAGTGTTGACCTTACAGATTTAACCCTAAGAGTTAACCTTAGGACTTAAACGTTAAGACTTAACCCTAAGACTTATCCCCAAGACTTAACTCTAAAGAGTTAACCCTAAGACTTCAACTTGTGATTTCAACTTTAGACTGAACGCTAAGACTTAAAATTACGATTTAACATTAAGATTTAACCATAAGACTTTACCCTAAGACTTCAGGTTATGTTTTAACCTTAAGACTCAACCCTGAGACTTAGTCGTGAAATTTATCCATAAGACTTATCCCTAAAACTGAAAACTGAGACTTAAACCTTAGATTTAACCTGAAGACTTAACCCTAAAACGTAACCCTGAGACTTATCCTTGAGCTTTAACCTTGATACTTAATCCTGAGACTTAGCCCTAAGACTTATCCCCAAGACAGAACTCTAAGGCTTAACCCTAAGACTTAACCCTACGATTTAAACTTAAGGTTAAACCTTAAGACAAAACTTGAAGACTTAATTCAAAGACTTATCCCTAAGACTCAACACTGAGACTTAAACCTAAGATATAAGACTTAACCCTAAGACTTAGCCCCAAGACTTAAGTCTAAGACTTCAACTTATGAATTAAACTTTAGACTTAACCCTAAGACTCAAGCCATAAGACTTCACCTTAAGACTTAACCTGAAGACTTCACCTTAAAATTTAACCCTAAGACTGAACCCTAAAATATAACTTTTAAGACTTAACAATAAGACTGAACATTAAGACACAACCTTACGACTTCTACCCTGAGACCTAACCTTGAGACTTAACACTGAGATTTAACCCTAAGACTTAACGTTAAGATGTAACATTCGGACTTAACCTTAAAACTTAACCCTAAGCCTCAACCTTAAGAAGTAACTTGAAGACTTAACCCTGAGAATGAACTCTAAGACTTCAACTTAATAATTAACGCTCAGATATAACCCTCAGGCTTAAACTTAAGAAATAACCCTAAGACTTAACCTTAATATTTAACTTTAAGATGTAACCTTAAGGCTTAACCCTAAACTTAACCCTAAGAGTTAACCTTAAGTGTTGACCTTACAGATTTAACCCTAAGAGTTAACCTTAGGACTTAAACGTTAAGACTTAACCCTAAGACTTATCCCCAAGACTTAACTCTAAAGAGTTAACCCTAAGACTTCAACTTGTGATTTCAACTTTAGACTGAACGCTAAGACATAAAATTACGATTTAACATTAAGATTTAACCATAAGACTTTACCCTAAGACTTCAGGTTATGTTTTAACCTTAAGACTCAACCCTGAGCCTTAGTCGTGAAATTTATCCATAAGACTTATCCCTAAAACTGAAAACTGAGACTTAAACCTTAGATTTAACCTGAAGACTTAACCCTAAAACGTAACCCTGAGACTTATCCTTGAGCTTTAACCTTGATACTTAATCCTGAGACTTAGCCCTAAGACTTATCCCCAAGACAGAACTCTAAGGCTTAACCCTAAGACTTAACCCTACGATTTAAACTTAAGGTTAAACCTTAAGACAAAACTTGAAGACTTAATTCAAAGACTTATCCCTAAGACTCAACACTGAGACTTAAACCTAAGATATAAGACTTAACCCTAAGACTTAGCCCCAAGACTTAAGTCTAAGACTTCAACTTATGAATTAAACTTTAGACTTAACCCTAAGACTCAAGCCATAAGACTTCACCTTAAGACTTAACCTGAAGACTTCACCTTAAAATTTAACCCTAAGACTGAACCCTAAAATATAACTTTTAAGACTTAACAATAAGACTGAACATTAAGACACAACCTTACGACTTCTACCCTGAGACCTAACCTTGAGACTTAACACTGAGATTTAACCCTAAGACTTATCCCCAAGACTTAACTCTAAAGAGTTAACCCTAAGACTTCAACTTGTGATTTCAACTTTAGACTGAACGCTAAGACTTAAAATTACGATTTAACATTAAGATTTAACCATAAGACTTAACCCTAAGACTTCAGGTTAAGTTTTAACCTTAAGACTCAACCCTGAGCCTTAGTCGTGAAATTTATCCATAAGACTTATCCCTAAAACTGAAAACTGAGACTTAAACCTAAGATTTAACCTGAAGACTTAACCCTAAAACGTAGCCCTGAGACTTATCCTTGAGCTTTAACCTTGATACTTAATCCTGAGACTTAGCCCTAAGACTTATCCCCAAGACATAACTCTAAGGCTTAACCCTAAGACTTAACCTTAAGGCTCAACCTTAAGACTTAACATTAAGACTTAACCCTGAGACTTAACCATAAGACTTATCCTCAAGATTGTACTCTAAGACTTAACCCTAAGACTTAAGATGAAGACTTAACCCTAAGACTCAATCTATGAGATGTAAACTTAAGACTTAATTAACCCTAAGGCTCAATCCATGAGATGTAAACTTAAGACTTAACCTGTAGGAATTAACCCTGACACTTAACCTTAAGGCTTAACCCTAAGACTTAAGCTTAAGGTTTAAACTTAAGACTTATCCCTAAGACATAATCCTGAGACTTAACCCTAAGACTTAACCTCAAGTTTAACTTCAAAACTTAACCCTAAGACTGAATCCTAAGACACAACTTGACCACGTAACCCTGAGACTTAACCTTGAGACTTTACCTTGAAATTTAACCCTGGGATTTAACCCTAAGTCTTAATGCTAAGACTTAACTTTAAGATGTACCATTAAGACTTAACCTTAAAGCGTAACCTTAAGATTTACACTCAATACTTAACCCTAAGACTTAACCCTATGATTTAAACTTAAGGTTAAACCTTAAGACAAAACTTGAAGACTTAATTCAAAGACTTATCCCTAAGACTCAACACTGAGACTTAAACCTAAGATTTAAGACTTAACCCTAAGACTTAGCCCCAAGACTTAAGTCTAAGACTTCAAGTTATGAATTAAACTTTACACTTAACCCTAAGACTCAAGCCATAAGACTTCACCTTAAGACTTAACCTGAAGACTTCACCTTAAAATTTAACCCTAAGACTGAACCCTAAAATATAACTTGTAAGACTTAACAATAAGACTGAACATTAAGACACAACCTTACGACTTCTACCCTGAGACCTAACCTTGAGAGTTAACACTGAGATTTAACCCTAAGACTTAACTTTAAGATGTAACATTCGGACTTAACCTTAAAACTTAACCCTAAGCCTCAACCTTAAGAAGTAACTTGAAGACTTAACCCTGAGAATGAACTCTAAGACTTCAACTTAATAATTAACGCTCAGATATAACCCTCAGGCTTAAACTTAAGAAATAACCCTAAGACTTAACCTTAATATTTAACTTTAAGATGTAACCTTAAGGCTTAACCCTAAACTTAACCCTAAGAGTTAACCTTAAGTGTTGACCTTACAGATTTAACCCTAAGAGTTAACCTTAGGACTTAAACGTTAAGACTTAACCCTAAGACTTATCCCCAAGACTTAACTCTAAAGAGTTAACCCTAAGACTTCAACTTGTGATTTCAACTTTAGACTGAACGCTAAGACTTAAAATTACGATTTAACATTAAGATTTAACCATAAGACTTAACCCTAAGACTTCAGGTTAAGTTTTAACCTTAAGACTCAACCCTGAGACTTAGTCGTGAAATTTATCCATAAGACTTATCCCTAAAACTGAAAACTGAGACTTAAACCTAAGATTTAACCTGAAGACTTAACCCTAAAACGTAGCCCTGAGACTTATCCTTGAGCTTTAACCTTGATACTTAATCCTGAGACTTAGCCCTAAGACTTATCCCCAAGACAGAACTCTAAGGCTTAACCCTAAGACTGAACCTTAAGGCTCAACCTTAAGACTTAACATTAAGACTTAACCCTGAGACTTAACCATAAGACTTATCCTCAAGATTGTACTCTAAGACTTAACCCTAAGACTTAAGATGAAGACTTAACCCTAAGACTCAATCTATGAGATGTAAACTTAAGACTTAATTAACCCTAAGACTCAATCCATGAGATGTAAACTTAAGACTTAACCTTTAGGAATTAACCCTGACACTTAACCTTAAGGCTTAACCCTAAGACTTAAGCTTAAGGTTTAAACTTAAGACTTATCCCTAAGACATAATCCTGAGACTTAACCCTAAGACTTAACCTCAAGTTTAACTTCAAAACTTAACCCTAAGACTGAATCCTAAGACACAACTTGACCACGTAACCCTGAGACTTAACCTTGAGACTTTACCTTGAAATTTAACCCTGGGATTTAACCCTAAGTCTTAATGCTAAGACTTAACTTTAAGATGTACCATTAAGACTTAACCTTAAAGCGTAACCTTAAGATTTACACTCAATACTTAACCCTAAGACTTAACCCTATGATTTAAACTTAAGGTTAAACCTTAAGACAAAACTTGAAGACTTAATTCAAAGACTTATCCCTAAGACTCAACACTGAGACTTAAACCTAAGATATAAGACTTAACCCTAAGACTTAGCCCCAAGACTTAAGTCTAAGACTTCAACTTATGAATTAAACTTTAGACTTAACCCTAAGACTCAAGCCATAAGACTTCACCTTAAGACTTAACCTGAAGACTTAACCTTAAAATTTAACCCTAAGACTGAACCCTAAAATATAACTTTTAAGACTTAACAATAAGACTGAACATTAAGACACAACCTTACGACTTCTACCCTGAGACCTAACCTTGAGACTTAACACTGAGATTTAACCCTAAGACTTAACTTTAAGATGTAACATTCGGACTTAACCTTAAAACTTAACCCTAAGCCTCAACCTTAAGAAGTAACTTGAAGACTTAACCCTGAGAATGAACTCTAAGACTTCAACTTAATAATTAACGCTCAGATATAACCCTCAGGCTTAAACTTAAGAAATAACCCTAAGACTTAACCTTAATATTTAACTTTAAGATGTAACCTTAAGGCTTAACCCTAAACTTAACCCTAAGAGTTAACCTTAAGTGTTGACCTTACAGATTTAACCCTAAGAGTTAACCTTAGGACTTAAACGTTAAGACTTAACCCTAAGACTTATCCCCAAGACTTAACTCTAAAGAGTTAACCCTAAGACTTCAACTTGTGATTTCAACTTTAGACTGAACGCTAAGACATAAAATTACGATTTAACATTAAGATTTAACCATAAGACTTTACCCTAAGACTTCAGGTTATGTTTTAACCTTAAGACTCAACCCTGAGCCTTAGTCGTGAAATTTATCCATAAGACTTATCCCTAAAACTGAAAACTGAGACTTAAACCTTAGATTTAACCTGAAGACTTAACCCTAAAACGTAACCCTGAGACTTATCCTTGAGCTTTAACCTTGATACTTAATCCTGAGACTTAGCCCTAAGACTTATCCCCAAGACAGAACTCTAAGGCTTAACCCTAAGACTTAACCCTACGATTTAAACTTAAGGTTAAACCTTAAGACAAAACTTGAAGACTTAATTCAAAGACTTATCCCTAAGACTCAACACTGAGACTTAAACCTAAGATATAAGACTTAACCCTAAGACTTAGCCCCAAGACTTAAGTCTAAGACTTCAACTTATGAATTAAACTTTAGACTTAACCCTAAGACTCAAGCCATAAGACTTCACCTTAAGACTTAACCTGAAGACTTCACCTTAAAATTTAACCCTAAGACTGAACCCTAAAATATAACTTTTAAGACTTAACAATAAGACTGAACATTAAGACACAACCTTACGACTTCTACCCTGAGACCTAACCTTGAGACTTAACACTGAGATTTAACCCTAAGACTTATCCCCAAGACTTAACTCTAAAGAGTTAACCCTAAGACTTCAACTTGTGATTTCAACTTTAGACTGAACGCTAAGACTTAAAATTACGATTTAACATTAAGATTTAACCATAAGACTTAACCCTAAGACTTCAGGTTAAGTTTTAACCTTAAGACTCAACCCTGAGCCTTAGTCGTGAAATTTATCCATAAGACTTATCCCTAAAACTGAAAACTGAGACTTAAACCTAAGATTTAACCTGAAGACTTAACCCTAAAACGTAGCCCTGAGACTTATCCTTGAGCTTTAACCTTGATACTTAATCCTGAGACTTAGCCCTAAGACTTATCCCCAAGACAGAACTCTAAGGCTTAACCCTAAGACTTAACCTTAAGGCTCAACCTTAAGACTTAACATTAAGACTTAACCCTGAGACTTAACCATAAGACTTATCCTCAAGATTGTACTCTAAGACTTAACCCTAAGACTTAAGATGAAGACTTAACCCTAAGACTCAATCTATGAGATGTAAACTTAAGACTTAATTAACCCTAAGGCTCAATCCATGAGATGTAAACTTAAGACTTAACCTGTAGGAATTAACCCTGACACTTAACCTTAAGGCTTAACCCTAAGACTTAAGCTTAAGGTTTAAACTTAAGACTTATCCCTAAGACATAATCCTGAGACTTAACCCTAAGACTTAACCTCAAGTTTAACTTCAAAACTTAACCCTAAGACTGAATCCTAAGACACAACTTGACCACGTAACCCTGAGACTTAACCTTGAGACTTTACCTTGAAATTTAACCCTGGGATTTAACCCTAAGTCTTAATGCTAAGACTTAACTTTAAGATGTACCATTAAGACTTAACCTTAAAGCGTAACCTTAAGATTTACACTCAATACTTAACCCTAAGACTTAACCCTATGATTTAAACTTAAGGTTAAACCTTAAGACAAAACTTGAAGACTTAATTCAAAGACTTATCCCTAAGACTCAACACTGAGACTTAAACCTAAGATTTAAGACTTAACCCTAAGACTTAGCCCCAAGACTTAAGTCTAAGACTTCAAGTTATGAATTAAACTTTACACTTAACCCTAAGACTCAAGCCATAAGACTTCACCTTAAGACTTAACCTGAAGACTTCACCTTAAAATTTAACCCTAAGACTGAACCCTAAAATATAACTTGTAAGACTTAACAATAAGACTGAACATTAAGACACAACCTTACGACTTCTACCCTGAGACCTAACCTTGAGAGTTAACACTGAGATTTAACCCTAAGACTTAACTTTAAGATGTAACATTCGGACTTAACCTTAAAACTTAACCCTAAGCCTCAACCTTAAGAAGTAACTTGAAGACTTAACCCTGAGAATGAACTCTAAGACTTCAACTTAATAATTAACGCTCAGATATAACCCTCAGGCTTAAACTTAAGAAATAACCCTAAGACTTAACCTTAATATTTAACTTTAAGATGTAACCTTAAGGCTTAACCCTAAACTTAACCCTAAGAGTTAACCTTAAGTGTTGACCTTACAGATTTAACCCTAAGAGTTAACCTTAGGACTTAAACGTTAAGACTTAACCCTAAGACTTATCCCCAAGACTTAACTCTAAAGAGTTAACCCTAAGACTTCAACTTGTGATTTCAACTTTAGACTGAACGCTAAGACTTAAAATTACGATTTAACATTAAGATTTAACCATAAGACTTAACCCTAAGACTTCAGGTTAAGTTTTAACCTTAAGACTCAACCCTGAGACTTAGTCGTGAAATTTATCCATAAGACTTATCCCTAAAACTGAAAACTGAGACTTAAACCTAAGATTTAACCTGAAGACTTAACCCTAAAACGTAGCCCTGAGACTTATCCTTGAGCTTTAACCTTGATACTTAATCCTGAGACTTAGCCCTAAGACTTATCCCCAAGACAGAACTCTAAGGCTTAACCCTAAGACTGAACCTTAAGGCTCAACCTTAAGACTTAACATTAAGACTTAACCCTGAGACTTAACCATAAGACTTATCCTCAAGATTGTACTCTAAGACTTAACCCTAAGACTTAAGATGAAGACTTAACCCTAAGACTCAATCTATGAGATGTAAACTTAAGACTTAATTAACCCTAAGACTCAATCCATGAGATGTAAACTTAAGACTTAACCTTTAGGAATTAACCCTGACACTTAACCTTAAGGCTTAACCCTAAGACTTAAGCTTAAGGTTTAAACTTAAGACTTATCCCTAAGACATAATCCTGAGACTTAACCCTAAGACTTAACCTCAAGTTTAACTTCAAAACTTAACCCTAAGACTGAATCCTAAGACACAACTTGACCACGTAACCCTGAGACTTAACCTTGAGACTTTACCTTGAAATTTAACCCTGGGATTTAACCCTAAGTCTTAATGCTAAGACTTAACTTTAAGATGTACCATTAAGACTTAACCTTAAAGCGTAACCTTAAGATTTACACTCAATACTTAACCCTAAGACTTAACCCTATGATTTAAACTTAAGGTTAAACCTTAAGACAAAACTTGAAGACTTAATTCAAAGACTTATCCCTAAGACTCAACACTGAGACTTAAACCTAAGATATAAGACTTAACCCTAAGACTTAGCCCCAAGACTTAAGTCTAAGACTTCAACTTATGAATTAAACTTTAGACTTAACCCTAAGACTCAAGCCATAAGACTTCACCTTAAGACTTAACCTGAAGACTTAACCTTAAAATTTAACCCTAAGACTGAACCCTAAAATATAACTTTTAAGACTTAACAATAAGACTGAACATTAAGACACAACCTTACGACTTCTACCCTGAGACCTAACCTTGAGACTTAACACTGAGATTTAACCCTAAGACTTAACTTTAAGATGTAACATTCGGACTTAACCTTAAAACTTAACCCTAAGCCTCAACCTTAAGAAGTAACTTGAAGACTTAACCCTGAGAATGAACTCTAAGACTTCAACTTAATAATTAACGCTCAGATATAACCCTCAGGCTTAAACTTAAGAAATAACCCTAAGACTTAACCTTAATATTTAACTTTAAGATGTAACCTTAAGGCTTAACCCTAAACTTAACCCTAAGAGTTAACCTTAAGTGTTGACCTTACAGATTTAACCCTAAGAGTTAACCTTAGGACTTAAACGTTAAGACTTAACCCTAAGACTTATCCCCAAGACTTAACTCTAAAGAGTTAACCCTAAGACTTCAACTTGTGATTTCAACTTTAGACTGAACGCTAAGACATAAAATTACGATTTAACATTAAGATTTAACCATAAGACTTTACCCTAAGACTTCAGGTTATGTTTTAACCTTAAGACTCAACCCTGAGCCTTAGTCGTGAAATTTATCCATAAGACTTATCCCTAAAACTGAAAACTGAGACTTAAACCTAAGATTTAACCTGAAGACTTAACCCTAAAACGTAACCCTGAGACTTATCCTTGAGCTTTAACCTTGATACTTAATCCTGAGACTTAGCCCTAAGACTTATCCCCAAGACAGAACTCTAAGGCTTAACCCTAAGACTTAACCCTACGATTTAAACTTAAGGTTAAACCTTAAGACAAAACTTGAAGACTTAATTCAAAGACTTATCCCTAAGACTCAACACTGAGACTTAAACCTAAGATATAAGACTTAACCCTAAGACTTAGCCCCAAGACTTAAGTCTAAGACTTCAACTTATGAATTAAACTTTAGACTTAACCCTAAGACTCAAGCCATAAGACTTCACCTTAAGACTTAACCTGAAGACTTCACCTTAAAATTTAACCCTAAGACTGAACCCTAAAATATAACTTTTAAGACTTAACAATAAGACTGAACATTAAGACACAACCTTACGACTTCTACCCTGAGACCTAACCTTGAGACTTAACACTGAGATTTAACCCTAAGACTTATCCCCAAGACTTAACTCTAAAGAGTTAACCCTAAGACTTCAACTTGTGATTTCAACTTTAGACTGAACGCTAAGACTTAAAATTACGATTTAACATTAAGATTTAACCATAAGACTTAACCCTAAGACTTCAGGTTAAGTTTTAACCTTAAGACTCAACCCTGAGACTTAGTCGTGAAATTTATCCATAAGACTTATCCCTAAAACTGAAAACTGAGACTTAAACCTAAGATTTAACCTGAAGACTTAACCCTAAAACGTAGCCCTGAGACTTATCCTTGAGCTTTAACCTTGATACTTAATCCTGAGACTTAGCCCTAAGACTTATCCCCAAGACAGAACTCTAAGGCTTAACCCTAAGACTTAACCTTAAGGCTCAACCTTAAGACTTAACATTAAGACTTAACCCTGAGACTTAACCATAAGACTTATCCTCAAGATTGTACTCTAAGACTTAACCCTAAGACTTAAGATGAAGACTTAACCCTAAGACTCAATCTATGAGATGTAAACTTAAGACTTAATTAACCCTAAGGCTCAATCCATGAGATGTAAACTTAAGACTTAACCTGTAGGAATTAACCCTGACACTTAACCTTAAGGCTTAACCCTAAGACTTAAGCTTAAGGTTTAAACTTAAGACTTATCCCTAAGACATAATCCTGAGACTTAACCCTAAGACTTAACCTCAAGTTTAACTTCAAAACTTAACCCTAAGACTGAATCCTAAGACACAACTTGACCACGTAACCCTGAGACTTAACCTTGAGACTTTACCTTGAAATTTAACCCTGGGATTTAACCCTAAGTCTTAATGCTAAGACTTAACTTTAAGATGTACCATTAAGACTTAACCTTAAAGCGTAACCTTAAGATTTACACTCAATACTTAACCCTAAGACTTAACCCTATGATTTAAACTTAAGGTTAAACCTTAAGACAAAACTTGAAGACTTAATTCAAAGACTTATCCCTAAGACTCAACACTGAGACTTAAACCTAAGATTTAAGACTTAACCCTAAGACTTAGCCCCAAGACTTAAGTCTAAGACTTCAAGTTATGAATTAAACTTTACACTTAACCCTAAGACTCAAGCCATAAGACTTCACCTTAAGACTTAACCTGAAGACTTCACCTTAAAATTTAACCCTAAGACTGAACCCTAAAATATAACTTGTAAGACTTAACAATAAGACTGAACATTAAGACACAACCTTACGACTTCTACCCTGAGACCTAACCTTGAGAGTTAACACTGAGATTTAACCCTAAGACTTAACTTTAAGATGTAACATTCGGACTTAACCTTAAAACTTAACCCTAAGCCTCAACCTTAAGAAGTAACTTGAAGACTTAACCCTGAGAATGAACTCTAAGACTTCAACTTAATAATTAACGCTCAGATATAACCCTCAGGCTTAAACTTAAGAAATAACCCTAAGACTTAACCTTAATATTTAACTTTAAGATGTAACCTTAAGGCTTAACCCTAAACTTAACCCTAAGAGTTAACCTTAAGTGTTGACCTTACAGATTTAACCCTAAGAGTTAACCTTAGGACTTAAACGTTAAGACTTAACCCTAAGACTTATCCCCAAGACTTAACTCTAAAGAGTTAACCCTAAGACTTCAACTTGTGATTTCAACTTTAGACTGAACGCTAAGACTTAAAATTACGATTTAACATTAAGATTTAACCATAAGACTTAACCCTAAGACTTCAGGTTAAGTTTTAACCTTAAGACTCAACCCTGAGACTTAGTCGTGAAATTTATCCATAAGACTTATCCCTAAAACTGAAAACTGAGACTTAAACCTAAGATTTAACCTGAAGACTTAACCCTAAAACGTAGCCCTGAGACTTATCCTTGAGCTTTAACCTTGATACTTAATCCTGAGACTTAGCCCTAAGACTTATCCCCAAGACAGAACTCTAAGGCTTAACCCTAAGACTGAACCTTAAGGCTCAACCTTAAGACTTAACATTAAGACTTAACCCTGAGACTTAACCATAAGACTTATCCTCAAGATTGTACTCTAAGACTTAACCCTAAGACTTAAGATGAAGACTTAACCCTAAGACTCAATCTATGAGATGTAAACTTAAGACTTAATTAACCCTAAGACTCAATCCATGAGATGTAAACTTAAGACTTAACCTTTAGGAATTAACCCTGACACTTAACCTTAAGGCTTAACCCTAAGACTTAAGCTTAAGGTTTAAACTTAAGACTTATCCCTAAGACATAATCCTGAGACTTAACCCTAAGACTTAACCTCAAGTTTAACTTCAAAACTTAACCCTAAGACTGAATCCTAAGACACAACTTGACCACGTAACCCTGAGACTTAACCTTGAGACTTTACCTTGAAATTTAACCCTGGGATTTAACCCTAAGTCTTAATGCTAAGACTTAACTTTAAGATGTACCATTAAGACTTAACCTTAAAGCGTAACCTTAAGATTTACACTCAATACTTAACCCTAAGACTTAACCCTATGATTTAAACTTAAGGTTAAACCTTAAGACAAAACTTGAAGACTTAATTCAAAGACTTATCCCTAAGACTCAACACTGAGACTTAAACCTAAGATATAAGACTTAACCCTAAGACTTAGCCCCAAGACTTAAGTCTAAGACTTCAACTTATGAATTAAACTTTAGACTTAACCCTAAGACTCAAGCCATAAGACTTCACCTTAAGACTTAACCTGAAGACTTCACCTTAAAATTTAACCCTAAGACTGAACCCTAAAATATAACTTGTAAGACTTAACAATAAGACTGAACATTAAGACACAACCTTACGACTTCTACCCTGAGACCTAACCTTGAGACTTAACACTGAGATTTAACCCTAAGACTTAACGTTAAGATGTAACATTCGGACTTAACCTTAAAACTTAACCCTAAGCCTCAACTTTGAGAAGTAACTTGAAGACTTAACCCTGAGAATGAACTCTAAGACTTCAACTTAATAATTAACGCTCAGATATAACCCTCAGGCTTAAACTTAAGAAATAACCCTAAGACTTAACCTTAATATTTAACTTTAAGATGTAACCTTAAGGCTTAACCCTAAACTTAACCCTAAGAGTTAACCTTAAGTGTTGACCTTACAGATTTAACCCTAAGAGTTAACCTTAGGACTTAAACGTTAAGACTTAACCCTAAGACTTATCCCCAAGACTTAACTCTAAAGAGTTAACCCTAAGACTTCAACTTGTGATTTCAACTTTAGACTGAACGCTAAGACTTAAAATTACGATTTAACATTAAGATTTAACCATAAGACTTTACCCTAAGACTTCAGGTTATGTTTTAACCTTAAGACTCAACCCTGAGACTTAGTCGTGAAATTTATCCATAAGACTTATCCCTAAAACTGAAAACTGAGACTTAAACCTTAGATTTAACCTGAAGACTTAACCCTAAAACGTAACCCTGAGACTTATCCTTGAGCTTTAACCTTGATACTTAATCCTGAGACTTAGCCCTAAGACTTATCCCCAAGACAGAACTCTAAGGCTTAACCCTAAGACTTAACCCTACGATTTAAACTTAAGGTTAAACCTTAAGACAAAACTTGAAGACTTAATTCAAAGACTTATCCCTAAGACTCAACACTGAGACTTAAACCTAAGATATAAGACTTAACCCTAAGACTTAGCCCCAAGACTTAAGTCTAAGACTTCAACTTATGAATTAAACTTTAGACTTAACCCTAAGACTCAAGCCATAAGACTTCACCTTAAGACTTAACCTGAAGACTTCACCTTAAAATTTAACCCTAAGACTGAACCCTAAAATATAACTTTTAAGACTTAACAATAAGACTGAACATTAAGACACAACCTTACGACTTCTACCCTGAGACCTAACCTTGAGACTTAACACTGAGATTTAACCCTAAGACTTATCCCCAAGACTTAACTCTAAAGAGTTAACCCTAAGACTTCAACTTGTGATTTCAACTTTAGACTGAACGCTAAGACTTAAAATTACGATTTAACATTAAGATTTAACCATAAGACTTAACCCTAAGACTTCAGGTTAAGTTTTAACCTTAAGACTCAACCCTGAGACTTAGTCGTGAAATTTATCCATAAGACTTATCCCTAAAACTGAAAACTGAGACTTAAACCTAAGATTTAACCTGAAGACTTAACCCTAAAACGTAGCCCTGAGACTTATCCTTGAGCTTTAACCTTGATACTTAATCCTGAGACTTAGCCCTAAGACTTATCCCCAAGACAGAACTCTAAGGCTTAACCCTAAGACTTAACCTTAAGGCTCAACCTTAAGACTTAACATTAAGACTTAACCCTGAGACTTAACCATAAGACTTATCCTCAAGATTGTACTCTAAGACTTAACCCTAAGACTTAAGATGAAGACTTAACCCTAAGACTCAATCTATGAGATGTAAACTTAAGACTTAATTAACCCTAAGGCTCAATCCATGAGATGTAAACTTAAGACTTAACCTGTAGGAATTAACCCTGACACTTAACCTTAAGGCTTAACCCTAAGACTTAAGCTTAAGGTTTAAACTTAAGACTTATCCCTAAGACATAATCCTGAGACTTAACCCTAAGACTTAACCTCAAGTTTAACTTCAAAACTTAACCCTAAGACTGAATCCTAAGACACAACTTGACCACGTAACCCTGAGACTTAACCTTGAGACTTTACCTTGAAATTTAACCCTGGGATTTAACCCTAAGTCTTAATGCTAAGACTTAACTTTAAGATGTACCATTAAGACTTAACCTTAAAGCGTAACCTTAAGATTTACACTCAATACTTAACCCTAAGACTTAACCCTATGATTTAAACTTAAGGTTAAACCTTAAGACAAAACTTGAAGACTTAATTCAAAGACTTATCCCTAAGACTCAACACTGAGACTTAAACCTAAGATTTAAGACTTAACCCTAAGACTTAGCCCCAAGACTTAAGTCTAAGACTTCAAGTTATGAATTAAACTTTACACTTAACCCTAAGACTCAAGCCATAAGACTTCACCTTAAGACTTAACCTGAAGACTTCACCTTAAAATTTAACCCTAAGACTGAACCCTAAAATATAACTTGTAAGACTTAACAATAAGACTGAACATTAAGACACAACCTTACGACTTCTACCCTGAGACCTAACCTTGAGAGTTAACACTGAGATTTAACCCTAAGACTTAACTTTAAGATGTAACATTCGGACTTAACCTTAAAACTTAACCCTAAGCCTCAACCTTAAGAAGTAACTTGAAGACTTAACCCTGAGAATGAACTCTAAGACTTCAACTTAATAATTAACGCTCAGATATAACCCTCAGGCTTAAACTTAAGAAATAACCCTAAGACTTAACCTTAATATTTAACTTTAAGATGTAACCTTAAGGCTTAACCCTAAACTTAACCCTAAGAGTTAACCTTAAGTGTTGACCTTACAGATTTAACCCTAAGAGTTAACCTTAGGACTTAAACGTTAAGACTTAACCCTAAGACTTATCCCCAAGACTTAACTCTAAAGAGTTAACCCTAAGACTTCAACTTGTGATTTCAACTTTAGACTGAACGCTAAGACTTAAAATTACGATTTAACATTAAGATTTAACCATAAGACTTAACCCTAAGACTTCAGGTTAAGTTTTAACCTTAAGACTCAACCCTGAGACTTAGTCGTGAAATTTATCCATAAGACTTATCCCTAAAACTGAAAACTGAGACTTAAACCTAAGATTTAACCTGAAGACTTAACCCTAAAACGTAGCCCTGAGACTTATCCTTGAGCTTTAACCTTGATACTTAATCCTGAGACTTAGCCCTAAGACTTATCCCCAAGACAGAACTCTAAGGCTTAACCCTAAGACTGAACCTTAAGGCTCAACCTTAAGACTTAACATTAAGACTTAACCCTGAGACTTAACCATAAGACTTATCCTCAAGATTGTACTCTAAGACTTAACCCTAAGACTTAAGATGAAGACTTAACCCTAAGACTCAATCTATGAGATGTAAACTTAAGACTTAATTAACCCTAAGACTCAATCCATGAGATGTAAACTTAAGACTTAACCTTTAGGAATTAACCCTGACACTTAACCTTAAGGCTTAACCCTAAGACTTAAGCTTAAGGTTTAAACTTAAGACTTATCCCTAAGACATAATCCTGAGACTTAACCCTAAGACTTAACCTCAAGTTTAACTTCAAAACTTAACCCTAAGACTGAATCCTAAGACACAACTTGACCACGTAACCCTGAGACTTAACCTTGAGACTTTACCTTGAAATTTAACCCTGGGATTTAACCCTAAGTCTTAATGCTAAGACTTAACTTTAAGATGTACCATTAAGACTTAACCTTAAAGCGTAACCTTAAGATTTACACTCGATACTTAACCCTAAGACTTAACCCTAGGATTTAAACTTAAGGTTAAACCTTAAGACAAAACTTGAAGACTTAATTCAAAGACTTATCCCTAAGACTCAACACTGAGACTTAAACCTAAGATATAAGACTTAACCCTAAGACTTAGCCCCAAGACTTAAGTCTAAGACTTCAACTTATGAATTAAACTTTAGACTTAACCCTAAGACTCAAGCCATAAGACTTCACCTTAAGACTTAACCTGAAGACTTCACCTTAAAATTTAACCCTAAGACTGAACCCTAAAATATAACTTTTAAGACTTAACAATAAGACTGAACATTAAGACACAACCTTACGACTTCTACCCTGAGACCTAACCTTGAGACTTAACACTGAGATTTAACCCTAAGACTTAACGTTAAGATGTAACATTCGGACTTAACCTTAAAACTTAACCCTAAGCCTCAACTTTAAGAAGTAACTTGAAGACTTAACCCTGAGAATGAACTCTAAGACTTCAACTTAATAATTAACGCTCAGATATAACCCTCAGGCTTAAACTTAAGAAATAACCCTAAGACTTAACCTTAATATTTAACTTTAAGATGTAACCTTAAGGCTTAACCCTAAACTTAACCCTAAGAGTTAACCTTAAGTGTTGACCTTACAGATTTAACCCTAAGAGTTAACCTTAGGACTTAAACGTTAAGACTTAACCCTAAGACTTATCCCCAAGACTTAACTCTAAAGAGTTAACCCTAAGACTTCAACTTGTGATTTCAACTTTAGACTGAACGCTAAGACTTAAAATTACGATTTAACATTAAGATTTAACCATAAGACTTTACCCTAAGACTTCAGGTTATGTTTTAACCTTAAGACTCAACCCTGAGACTTAGTCGTGAAATTTATCCATAAGACTTATCCCTAAAACTGAAAACTGAGACTTAAACCTTAGATTTAACCTGAAGACTTAACCCTAAAACGTAACCCTGAGACTTATCCTTGAGCTTTAACCTTGATACTTAATCCTGAGACTTAGCCCTAAGACTTATCCCCAAGACAGAACTCTAAGGCTTAACCCTAAGACTTAACCCTACGATTTAAACTTAAGGTTAAACCTTAAGACAAAACTTGAAGACTTAATTCAAAGACTTATCCCTAAGACTCAACACTGAGACTTAAACCTAAGATATAAGACTTAACCCTAAGACTTAGCCCCAAGACTTAAGTCTAAGACTTCAACTTATGAATTAAACTTTAGACTTAACCCTAAGACTCAAGCCATAAGACTTCACCTTAAGACTTAACCTGAAGACTTCACCTTAAAATTTAACCCTAAGACTGAACCCTAAAATATAACTTTTAAGACTTAACAATAAGACTGAACATTAAGACACAACCTTACGACTTCTACCCTGAGACCTAACCTTGAGACTTAACACTGAGATTTAACCCTAAGACTTATCCCCAAGACTTAACTCTAAAGAGTTAACCCTAAGACTTCAACTTGTGATTTCAACTTTAGACTGAACGCTAAGACTTAAAATTACGATTTAACATTAAGATTTAACCATAAGACTTAACCCTAAGACTTCAGGTTAAGTTTTAACCTTAAGACTCAACCCTGAGACTTAGTCGTGAAATTTATCCATAAGACTTATCCCTAAAACTGAAAACTGAGACTTAAACCTAAGATTTAACCTGAAGACTTAACCCTAAAACGTAGCCCTGAGACTTATCCTTGAGCTTTAACCTTGATACTTAATCCTGAGACTTAGCCCTAAGACTTATCCCCAAGACAGAACTCTAAGGCTTAACCCTAAGACTTAACCTTAAGGCTCAACCTTAAGACTTAACATTAAGACTTAACCCTGAGACTTAACCATAAGACTTATCCTCAAGATTGTACTCTAAGACTTAACCCTAAGACTTAAGATGAAGACTTAACCCTAAGACTCAATCTATGAGATGTAAACTTAAGACTTAATTAACCCTAAGGCTCAATCCATGAGATGTAAACTTAAGACTTAACCTGTAGGAATTAACCCTGACACTTAACCTTAAGGCTTAACCCTAAGACTTAAGCTTAAGGTTTAAACTTAAGACTTATCCCTAAGACATAATCCTGAGACTTAACCCTAAGACTTAACCTCAAGTTTAACTTCAAAACTTAACCCTAAGACTGAATCCTAAGACACAACTTGACCACGTAACCCTGAGACTTAACCTTGAGACTTTACCTTGAAATTTAACCCTGGGATTTAACCCTAAGTCTTAATGCTAAGACTTAACTTTAAGATGTACCATTAAGACTTAACCTTAAAGCGTAACCTTAAGATTTACACTCAATACTTAACCCTAAGACTTAACCCTATGATTTAAACTTAAGGTTAAACCTTAAGACAAAACTTGAAGACTTAATTCAAAGACTTATCCCTAAGACTCAACACTGAGACTTAAACCTAAGATTTAAGACTTAACCCTAAGACTTAGCCCCAAGACTTAAGTCTAAGACTTCAAGTTATGAATTAAACTTTAGACTTAACCCTAAGACTCAAGCCATAAGACTTCACCTTAAGACTTAACCTGAAGACTTCACCTTAAAATTTAACCCTAAGACTGAACCCTAAAATATAACTTGTAAGACTTAACAATAAGACTGAACATTAAGACACAACCTTACGACTTCTACCCTGAGACCTAACCTTGAGAGTTAACACTGAGATTTAACCCTAAGACTTAACTTTAAGATGTAACATTCGGACTTAACCTTAAAACTTAACCCTAAGCCTCAACCTTAAGAAGTAACTTGAAGACTTAACCCTGAGAATGAACTCTAAGACTTCAACTTAATAATTAACGCTCAGATATAACCCTCAGGCTTAAACTTAAGAAATAACCCTAAGACTTAACCTTAATATTTAACTTTAAGATGTAACCTTAAGGCTTAACCCTAAACTTAACCCTAAGAGTTAACCTTAAGTGTTGACCTTACAGATTTAACCCTAAGAGTTAACCTTAGGACTTAAACGTTAAGACTTAACCCTAAGACTTATCCCCAAGACTTAACTCTAAAGAGTTAACCCTAAGACTTCAACTTGTGATTTCAACTTTAGACTGAACGCTAAGACTTAAAATTACGATTTAACATTAAGATTTAACCATAAGACTTAACCCTAAGACTTCAGGTTAAGTTTTAACCTTAAGACTCAACCCTGAGACTTAGTCGTGAAATTTATCCATAAGACTTATCCCTAAAACTGAAAACTGAGACTTAAACCTAAGATTTAACCTGAAGACTTAACCCTAAAACGTAGCCCTGAGACTTATCCTTGAGCTTTAACCTTGATACTTAATCCTGAGACTTAGCCCTAAGACTTATCCCCAAGACAGAACTCTAAGGCTTAACCCTAAGACTGAACCTTAAGGCTCAACCTTAAGACTTAACATTAAGACTTAACCCTGAGACTTAACCATAAGACTTATCCTCAAGATTGTACTCTAAGACTTAACCCTAAGACTTAAGATGAAGACTTAACCCTAAGACTCAATCTATGAGATGTAAACTTAAGACTTAATTAACCCTAAGACTCAATCCATGAGATGTAAACTTAAGACTTAACCTTTAGGAATTAACCCTGACACTTAACCTTAAGGCTTAACCCTAAGACTTAAGCTTAAGGTTTAAACTTAAGACTTATCCCTAAGACATAATCCTGAGACTTAACCCTAAGACTTAACCTCAAGTTTAACTTCAAAACTTAACCCTAAGACTGAATCCTAAGACACAACTTGACCACGTAACCCTGAGACTTAACCTTGAGACTTTACCTTGAAATTTAACCCTGGGATTTAACCCTAAGTCTTAATGCTAAGACTTAACTTTAAGATGTACCATTAAGACTTAACCTTAAAGCGTAACCTTAAGATTTACACTCAATACTTAACCCTAAGACTTAACCCTATGATTTAAACTTAAGGTTAAACCTTAAGACAAAACTTGAAGACTTAATTCAAAGACTTATCCCTAAGACTCAACACTGAGACTTAAACCTAAGATATAAGACTTAACCCTAAGACTTAGCCCCAAGACTTAAGTCTAAGACTTCAACTTATGAATTAAACTTTAGACTTAACCCTAAGACTCAAGCCATAAGACTTCACCTTAAGACTTAACCTGAAGACTTAACCTTAAAATTTAACCCTAAGACTGAACCCTAAAATATAACTTTTAAGACTTAACAATAAGACTGAACATTAAGACACAACCTTACGACTTCTACCCTGAGACCTAACCTTGAGACTTAACACTGAGATTTAACCCTAAGACTTAACTTTAAGATGTAACATTCGGACTTAACCTTAAAACTTAACCCTAAGCCTCAACCTTAAGAAGTAACTTGAAGACTTAACCCTGAGAATGAACTCTAAGACTTCAACTTAATAATTAACGCTCAGATATAACCCTCAGGCTTAAACTTAAGAAATAACCCTAAGACTTAACCTTAATATTTAACTTTAAGATGTAACCTTAAGGCTTAACCCTAAACTTAACCCTAAGAGTTAACCTTAAGTGTTGACCTTACAGATTTAACCCTAAGAGTTAACCTTAGGACTTAAACGTTAAGACTTAACCCTAAGACTTATCCCCAAGACTTAACTCTAAAGAGTTAACCCTAAGACTTCAACTTGTGATTTCAACTTTAGACTGAACGCTAAGACATAAAATTACGATTTAACATTAAGATTTAACCATAAGACTTTACCCTAAGACTTCAGGTTATGTTTTAACCTTAAGACTCAACCCTGAGCCTTAGTCGTGAAATTTATCCATAAGACTTATCCCTAAAACTGAAAACTGAGACTTAAACCTTAGATTTAACCTGAAGACTTAACCCTAAAACGTAACCCTGAGACTTATCCTTGAGCTTTAACCTTGATACTTAATCCTGAGACTTAGCCCTAAGACTTATCCCCAAGACAGAACTCTAAGGCTTAACCCTAAGACTTAACCCTACGATTTAAACTTAAGGTTAAACCTTAAGACAAAACTTGAAGACTTAATTCAAAGACTTATCCCTAAGACTCAACACTGAGACTTAAACCTAAGATATAAGACTTAACCCTAAGACTTAGCCCCAAGACTTAAGTCTAAGACTTCAACTTATGAATTAAACTTTAGACTTAACCCTAAGACTCAAGCCATAAGACTTCACCTTAAGACTTAACCTGAAGACTTCACCTTAAAATTTAACCCTAAGACTGAACCCTAAAATATAACTTTTAAGACTTAACAATAAGACTGAACATTAAGACACAACCTTACGACTTCTACCCTGAGACCTAACCTTGAGACTTAACACTGAGATTTAACCCTAAGACTTATCCCCAAGACTTAACTCTAAAGAGTTAACCCTAAGACTTCAACTTGTGATTTCAACTTTAGACTGAACGCTAAGACTTAAAATTACGATTTAACATTAAGATTTAACCATAAGACTTAACCCTAAGACTTCAGGTTAAGTTTTAACCTTAAGACTCAACCCTGAGACTTAGTCGTGAAATTTATCCATAAGACTTATCCCTAAAACTGAAAACTGAGACTTAAACCTAAGATTTAACCTGAAGACTTAACCCTAAAACGTAGCCCTGAGACTTATCCTTGAGCTTTAACCTTGATACTTAATCCTGAGACTTAGCCCTAAGACTTATCCCCAAGACAGAACTCTAAGGCTTAACCCTAAGACTTAACCTTAAGGCTCAACCTTAAGACTTAACATTAAGACTTAACCCTGAGACTTAACCATAAGACTTATCCTCAAGATTGTACTCTAAGACTTAACCCTAAGACTTAAGATGAAGACTTAACCCTAAGACTCAATCTATGAGATGTAAACTTAAGACTTAATTAACCCTAAGGCTCAATCCATGAGATGTAAACTTAAGACTTAACCTGTAGGAATTAACCCTGACACTTAACCTTAAGGCTTAACCCTAAGACTTAAGCTTAAGGTTTAAACTTAAGACTTATCCCTAAGACATAATCCTGAGACTTAACCCTAAGACTTAACCTCAAGTTTAACTTCAAAACTTAACCCTAAGACTGAATCCTAAGACACAACTTGACCACGTAACCCTGAGACTTAACCTTGAGACTTTACCTTGAAATTTAACCCTGGGATTTAACCCTAAGTCTTAATGCTAAGACTTAACTTTAAGATGTACCATTAAGACTTAACCTTAAAGCGTAACCTTAAGATTTACACTCAATACTTAACCCTAAGACTTAACCCTATGATTTAAACTTAAGGTTAAACCTTAAGACAAAACTTGAAGACTTAATTCAAAGACTTATCCCTAAGACTCAACACTGAGACTTAAACCTAAGATTTAAGACTTAACCCTAAGACTTAGCCCCAAGACTTAAGTCTAAGACTTCAAGTTATGAATTAAACTTTACACTTAACCCTAAGACTCAAGCCATAAGACTTCACCTTAAGACTTAACCTGAAGACTTCACCTTAAAATTTAACCCTAAGACTGAACCCTAAAATATAACTTGTAAGACTTAACAATAAGACTGAACATTAAGACACAACCTTACGACTTCTACCCTGAGACCTAACCTTGAGAGTTAACACTGAGATTTAACCCTAAGACTTAACTTTAAGATGTAACATTCGGACTTAACCTTAAAACTTAACCCTAAGCCTCAACCTTAAGAAGTAACTTGAAGACTTAACCCTGAGAATGAACTCTAAGACTTCAACTTAATAATTAACGCTCAGATATAACCCTCAGGCTTAAACTTAAGAAATAACCCTAAGACTTAACCTTAATATTTAACTTTAAGATGTAACCTTAAGGCTTAACCCTAAACTTAACCCTAAGAGTTAACCTTAAGTGTTGACCTTACAGATTTAACCCTAAGAGTTAACCTTAGGACTTAAACGTTAAGACTTAACCCTAAGACTTATCCCCAAGACTTAACTCTAAAGAGTTAACCCTAAGACTTCAACTTGTGATTTCAACTTTAGACTGAACGCTAAGACTTAAAATTACGATTTAACATTAAGATTTAACCATAAGACTTAACCCTAAGACTTCAGGTTAAGTTTTAACCTTAAGACTCAACCCTGAGACTTAGTCGTGAAATTTATCCATAAGACTTATCCCTAAAACTGAAAACTGAGACTTAAACCTAAGATTTAACCTGAAGACTTAACCCTAAAACGTAGCCCTGAGACTTATCCTTGAGCTTTAACCTTGATACTTAATCCTGAGACTTAGCCCTAAGACTTATCCCCAAGACAGAACTCTAAGGCTTAACCCTAAGACTGAACCTTAAGGCTCAACCTTAAGACTTAACATTAAGACTTAACCCTGAGACTTAACCATAAGACTTATCCTCAAGATTGTACTCTAAGACTTAACCCTAAGACTTAAGATGAAGACTTAACCCTAAGACTCAATCTATGAGATGTAAACTTAAGACTTAATTAACCCTAAGACTCAATCCATGAGATGTAAACTTAAGACTTAACCTTTAGGAATTAACCCTGACACTTAACCTTAAGGCTTAACCCTAAGACTTAAGCTTAAGGTTTAAACTTAAGACTTATCCCTAAGACATAATCCTGAGACTTAACCCTAAGACTTAACCTCAAGTTTAACTTCAAAACTTAACCCTAAGACTGAATCCTAAGACACAACTTGACCACGTAACCCTGAGACTTAACCTTGAGACTTTACCTTGAAATTTAACCCTGGGATTTAACCCTAAGTCTTAATGCTAAGACTTAACTTTAAGATGTACCATTAAGACTTAACCTTAAAGCGTAACCTTAAGATTTACACTCAATACTTAACCCTAAGACTTAACCCTATGATTTAAACTTAAGGTTAAACCTTAAGACAAAACTTGAAGACTTAATTCAAAGACTTATCCCTAAGACTCAACACTGAGACTTAAACCTAAGATATAAGACTTAACCCTAAGACTTAGCCCCAAGACTTAAGTCTAAGACTTCAACTTATGAATTAAACTTTAGACTTAACCCTAAGACTCAAGCCATAAGACTTCACCTTAAGACTTAACCTGAAGACTTCACCTTAAAATTTAACCCTAAGACTGAACCCTAAAATATAACTTTTAAGACTTAACAATAAGACTGAACATTAAGACACAACCTTACGACTTCTACCCTGAGACCTAACCTTGAGACTTAACACTGAGATTTAACCCTAAGACTTAACGTTAAGATGTAACATTCGGACTTAACCTTAAAACTTAACCCTAAGCCTCAACTTTAAGAAGTAACTTGAAGACTTAACCCTGAGAATGAACTCTAAGACTTCAACTTAATAATTAACGCTCAGATATAACCCTCAGGCTTAAACTTAAGAAATAACCCTAAGACTTAACCTTAATATTTAACTTTAAGATGTAACCTTAAGGCTTAACCCTAAACTTAACCCTAAGAGTTAACCTTAAGTGTTGACCTTACAGATTTAACCCTAAGAGTTAACCTTAGGACTTAAACGTTAAGACTTAACCCTAAGACTTATCCCCAAGACTTAACTCTAAAGAGTTAACCCTAAGACTTCAACTTGTGATTTCAACTTTAGACTGAACGCTAAGACTTAAAATTACGATTTAACATTAAGATTTAACCATAAGACTTTACCCTAAGACTTCAGGTTATGTTTTAACCTTAAGACTCAACCCTGAGACTTAGTCGTGAAATTTATCCATAAGACTTATCCCTAAAACTGAAAACTGAGACTTAAACCTTAGATTTAACCTGAAGACTTAACCCTAAAACGTAACCCTGAGACTTATCCTTGAGCTTTAACCTTGATACTTAATCCTGAGACTTAGCCCTAAGACTTATCCCCAAGACAGAACTCTAAGGCTTAACCCTAAGACTTAACCCTACGATTTAAACTTAAGGTTAAACCTTAAGACAAAACTTGAAGACTTAATTCAAAGACTTATCCCTAAGACTCAACACTGAGACTTAAACCTAAGATATAAGACTTAACCCTAAGACTTAGCCCCAAGACTTAAGTCTAAGACTTCAACTTATGAATTAAACTTTAGACTTAACCCTAAGACTCAAGCCATAAGACTTCACCTTAAGACTTAACCTGAAGACTTCACCTTAAAATTTAACCCTAAGACTGAACCCTAAAATATAACTTTTAAGACTTAACAATAAGACTGAACATTAAGACACAACCTTACGACTTCTACCCTGAGACCTAACCTTGAGACTTAACACTGAGATTTAACCCTAAGACTTATCCCCAAGACTTAACTCTAAAGAGTTAACCCTAAGACTTCAACTTGTGATTTCAACTTTAGACTGAACGCTAAGACTTAAAATTACGATTTAACATTAAGATTTAACCATAAGACTTAACCCTAAGACTTCAGGTTAAGTTTTAACCTTAAGACTCAACCCTGAGACTTAGTCGTGAAATTTATCCATAAGACTTATCCCTAAAACTGAAAACTGAGACTTAAACCTAAGATTTAACCTGAAGACTTAACCCTAAAACGTAGCCCTGAGACTTATCCTTGAGCTTTAACCTTGATACTTAATCCTGAGACTTAGCCCTAAGACTTATCCCCAAGACAGAACTCTAAGGCTTAACCCTAAGACTTAACCTTAAGGCTCAACCTTAAGACTTAACATTAAGACTTAACCCTGAGACTTAACCATAAGACTTATCCTCAAGATTGTACTCTAAGACTTAACCCTAAGACTTAAGATGAAGACTTAACCCTAAGACTCAATCTATGAGATGTAAACTTAAGACTTAATTAACCCTAAGGCTCAATCCATGAGATGTAAACTTAAGACTTAACCTGTAGGAATTAACCCTGACACTTAACCTTAAGGCTTAACCCTAAGACTTAAGCTTAAGGTTTAAACTTAAGACTTATCCCTAAGACATAATCCTGAGACTTAACCCTAAGACTTAACCTCAAGTTTAACTTCAAAACTTAACCCTAAGACTGAATCCTAAGACACAACTTGACCACGTAACCCTGAGACTTAACCTTGAGACTTTACCTTGAAATTTAACCCTAAGTCTTAATGCTAAGACTTAACTTTAAGATGTACCATTAAGACTTAACCTTAAAGCGTAACCTTAAGATTTACACTCAATACTTAACCCTAAGACTTAACCCTATGATTTAAACTTAAGGTTAAACCTTAAGACAAAACTTGAAGACTTAATTCAAAGACTTATCCCTAAGACTCAACACTGAGACTTAAACCTAAGATTTAAGACTTAACCCTAAGACTTAGCCCCAAGACTTAAGTCTAAGACTTCAAGTTATGAATTAAACTTTAGACTTAACCCTAAGACTCAAGCCATAAGACTTCACCTTAAGACTTAACCTGAAGACTTCACCTTAAAATTTAACCCTAAGACTGAACCCTAAAATATAACTTGTAAGACTTAACAATAAGACTGAACATTAAGACACAACCTTACGACTTCTACCCTGAGACCTAACCTTGAGAGTTAACACTGAGATTTAACCCTAAGACTTAACTTTAAGATGTAACATTCGGACTTAACCTTAAAACTTAACCCTAAGCCTCAACCTTAAGAAGTAACTTGAAGACTTAACCCTGAGAATGAACTCTAAGACTTCAACTTAATAATTAACGCTCAGATATAACCCTCAGGCTTAAACTTAAGAAATAACCCTAAGACTTAACCTTAATATTTAACTTTAAGATGTAACCTTAAGGCTTAACCCTAAACTTAACCCTAAGAGTTAACCTTAAGTGTTGACCTTACAGATTTAACCCTAAGAGTTAACCTTAGGACTTAAACGTTAAGACTTAACCCTAAGACTTATCCCCAAGACTTAACTCTAAAGAGTTAACCCTAAGACTTCAACTTGTGATTTCAACTTTAGACTGAACGCTAAGACTTAAAATTACGATTTAACATTAAGATTTAACCATAAGACTTAACCCTAAGACTTCAGGTTAAGTTTTAACCTTAAGACTCAACCCTGAGACTTAGTCGTGAAATTTATCCATAAGACTTATCCCTAAAACTGAAAACTGAGACTTAAACCTAAGATTTAACCTGAAGACTTAACCCTAAAACGTAGCCCTGAGACTTATCCTTGAGCTTTAACCTTGATACTTAATCCTGAGACTTAGCCCTAAGACTTATCCCCAAGACATAACCCTAAGACTTAACCTTAAGGCTCAACCTTAAGACTTAACATTAAGACTTAACCCTGAGACTTAACCATAAGACTTATCCTCAAGATTGTACTCTAAGACTTAACCCTAAGACTTAAGATGAAGACTTAACCCTAAGACTCAATCTATGAGATGTAAACTTAAGACTTAATTAACCCTAAGACTCAATCCATGAGATGTAAACTTAAGACTTAACCTTTAGGAATTAACCCTGACACTTAACCTTAAGGCTTAACCCTAAGACTTAAGCTTAAGGTTTAAACTTAAGACTTATCCCTAAGACATAATCCTGAGACTTAACCCTAAGACTTAACCTCAAGTTTAACTTCAAAACTTAACCCTAAGACTGAATCCTAAGACACAACTTGACCACGTAACCCTGAGACTTAACCTTGAGACTTTACCTTGAAATTTAACCCTGGGATTTAACCCTAAGTCTTAATGCTAAGACTTAACTTTAAGATGTACCATTAAGACTTAACCTTAAAGCGTAACCTTAAGATTTACACTCAATACTTAACCCTAAGACTTAACCCTATGATTTAAACTTAAGGTTAAACCTTAAGACAAAACTTGAAGACTTAATTCAAAGACTTATCCCTAAGACTCAACACTGAGACTTAAACCTAAGATATAAGACTTAACCCTAAGACTTAGCCCCAAGACTTAAGTCTAAGACTTCAACTTATGAATTAAACTTTAGACTTAACCCTAAGACTCAAGCCATAAGACTTCACCTTAAGACTTAACCTGAAGACTTAACCTTAAAATTTAACCCTAAGACTGAACCCTAAAATATAACTTTTAAGACTTAACAATAAGACTGAACATTAAGACACAACCTTACGACTTCTACCCTGAGACCTAACCTTGAGACTTAACACTGAGATTTAACCCTAAGACTTAACGTTAAGATGTAACATTCGGACTTAACCTTAAAACTTAACCCTAAGCCTCAACCTTAAGAAGTAACTTGAAGACTTAACCCTGAGAATGAACTCTAAGACTTCAACTTAATAATTAACGCTCAGATATAACCCTCAGGCTTAAACTTAAGAAATAACCCTAAGACTTAACCTTAATATTTAACTTTAAGATGTAACCTTAAGGCTTAACCCTAAACTTAACCCTAAGAGTTAACCTTAAGTGTTGACCTTACAGATTTAACCCTAAGAGTTAACCTTAGGACTTAAACGTTAAGACTTAACCCTAAGACTTATCCCCAAGACTTAACTCTAAAGAGTTAACCCTAAGACTTCAACTTGTGATTTCAACTTTAGACTGAACGCTAAGACATAAAATTACGATTTAACATTAAGATTTAACCATAAGACTTTACCCTAAGACTTCAGGTTATGTTTTAACCTTAAGACTCAACCCTGAGCCTTAGTCGTGAAATTTATCCATAAGACTTATCCCTAAAACTGAAAACTGAGACTTAAACCTTAGATTTAACCTGAAGACTTAACCCTAAAACGTAGCCCTGAGACTTATCCTTGAGCTTTAACCTTGATACTTAATCCTGAGACTTAGCCTTAAGACTTATCCCCAAGACAGAACTCTAAGGCTTAACCCTAAGACTTAACCCTACGATTTAAACTTAAGGTTAAACCTTAAGACAAAACTTGAAGACTTAATTCAAAGACTTATCCCTAAGACTCAACACTGAGACTTAAACCTAAGATATAAGACTTAACCCTAAGACTTAGCCCCAAGACTTAAGTCTAAGACTTCAACTTATGAATTAAACTTTAGACTTAACCCTAAGACTCAAGCCATAAGACTTCACCTTAAGACTTAACCTGAAGACTTCACCTTAAAATTTAACCCTAAGACTGAACCCTAAAATATAACTTTTAAGACTTAACAATAAGACTGAACATTAAGACACAACCTTACGACTTCTACCCTGAGACCTAACCTTGAGACTTAACACTGAGATTTAACCCTAAGACTTATCCCCAAGACTTAACTCTAAAGAGTTAACCCTAAGACTTCAACTTGTGATTTCAACTTTAGACTGAACGCTAAGACTTAAAATTACGATTTAACATTAAGATTTAACCATAAGACTTAACCCTAAGACTTCAGGTTAAGTTTTAACCTTAAGACTCAACCCTGAGACTTAGTCGTGAAATTTATCCATAAGACTTATCCCTAAAACTGAAAACTGAGACTTAAACCTAAGATTTAACCTGAAGACTTAACCCTAAAACGTAGCCCTGAGACTTATCCTTGAGCTTTAACCTTGATACTTAATCCTGAGACTTAGCCCTAAGACTTATCCCCAAGACAGAACTCTAAGGCTTAACCCTAAGACTTAACCTTAAGGCTCAACCTTAAGACTTAACATTAAGACTTAACCCTGAGACTTAACCATAAGACTTATCCTCAAGATTGTACTCTAAGACTTAACCCTAAGACTTAAGATGAAGACTTAACCCTAAGACTCAATCTATGAGATGTAAACTTAAGACTTAATTAACCCTAAGGCTCAATCCATGAGATGTAAACTTAAGACTTAACCTGTAGGAATTAACCCTGACACTTAACCTTAAGGCTTAACCCTAAGACTTAAGCTTAAGGTTTAAACTTAAGACTTATCCCTAAGACATAATCCTGAGACTTAACCCTAAGACTTAACCTCAAGTTTAACTTCAAAACTTAACCCTAAGACTGAATCCTAAGACACAACTTGACCACGTAACCCTGAGACTTAACCTTGAGACTTTACCTTGAAATTTAACCCTAAGTCTTAATGCTAAGACTTAACTTTAAGATGTACCATTAAGACTTAACCTTAAAGCGTAACCTTAAGATTTACACTCAATACTTAACCCTAAGACTTAACCCTATGATTTAAACTTAAGGTTAAACCTTAAGACAAAACTTGAAGACTTAATTCAAAGACTTATCCCTAAGACTCAACACTGAGACTTAAACCTAAGATTTAAGACTTAACCCTAAGACTTAGCCCCAAGACTTAAGTCTAAGACTTCAAGTTATGAATTAAACTTTACACTTAACCCTAAGACTCAAGCCATAAGACTTCACCTTAAGACTTAACCTGAAGACTTCACCTTAAAATTTAACCCTAAGACTGAACCCTAAAATATAACTTGTAAGACTTAACAATAAGACTGAACATTAAGACACAACCTTACGACTTCTACCCTGAGACCTAACCTTGAGAGTTAACACTGAGATTTAACCCTAAGACTTAACTTTAAGATGTAACATTCGGACTTAACCTTAAAACTTAACCCTAAGCCTCAACCTTAAGAAGTAACTTGAAGACTTAACCCTGAGAATGAACTCTAAGACTTCAACTTAATAATTAACGCTCAGATATAACCCTCAGGCTTAAACTTAAGAAATAACCCTAAGACTTAACCTTAATATTTAACTTTAAGATGTAACCTTAAGGCTTAACCCTAAACTTAACCCTAAGAGTTAACCTTAAGTGTTGACCTTACAGATTTAACCCTAAGAGTTAACCTTAGGACTTAAACGTTAAGACTTAACCCTAAGACTTATCCCCAAGACTTAACTCTAAAGAGTTAACCCTAAGACTTCAACTTGTGATTTCAACTTTAGACTGAACGCTAAGACTTAAAATTACGATTTAACATTAAGATTTAACCATAAGACTTAACCCTAAGACTTCAGGTTAAGTTTTAACCTTAAGACTCAACCCTGAGACTTAGTCGTGAAATTTATCCATAAGACTTATCCCTAAAACTGAAAACTGAGACTTAAACCTAAGATTTAACCTGAAGACTTAACCCTAAAACGTAGCCCTGAGACTTATCCTTGAGCTTTAACCTTGATACTTAATCCTGAGACTTAGCCCTAAGACTTATCCCCAAGACAGAACTCTAAGGCTTAACCCTAAGACTGAACCTTAAGGCTCAACCTTAAGACTTAACATTAAGACTTAACCCTGAGACTTAACCATAAGACTTATCCTCAAGATTGTACTCTAAGACTTAACCCTAAGACTTAAGATGAAGACTTAACCCTAAGACTCAATCTATGAGATGTAAACTTAAGACTTAATTAACCCTAAGACTCAATCCATGAGATGTAAACTTAAGACTTAACCTTTAGGAATTAACCCTGACACTTAACCTTAAGGCTTAACCCTAAGACTTAAGCTTAAGGTTTAAACTTAAGACTTATCCCTAAGACATAATCCTGAGACTTAACCCTAAGACTTAACCTCAAGTTTAACTTCAAAACTTAACCCTAAGACTGAATCCTAAGACACAACTTGACCACGTAACCCTGAGACTTAACCTTGAGACTTTACCTTGAAATTTAACCCTGGGATTTAACCCTAAGTCTTAATGCTAAGACTTAACTTTAAGATGTACCATTAAGACTTAACCTTAAAGCGTAACCTTAAGATTTACACTCAATACTTAACCCTAAGACTTAACCCTATGATTTAAACTTAAGGTTAAACCTTAAGACAAAACTTGAAGACTTAATTCAAAGACTTATCCCTAAGACTCAACACTGAGACTTAAACCTAAGATATAAGACTTAACCCTAAGACTTAGCCCCAAGACTTAAGTCTAAGACTTCAACTTATGAATTAAACTTTAGACTTAACCCTAAGACTCAAGCCATAAGACTTCACCTTAAGACTTAACCTGAAGACTTCACCTTAAAATTTAACCCTAAGACTGAACCCTAAAATATAACTTTTAAGACTTAACAATAAGACTGAACATTAAGACACAACCTTACGACTTCTACCCTGAGACCTAACCTTGAGACTTAACACTGAGATTTAACCCTAAGACTTAACGTTAAGATGTAACATTCGGACTTAACCTTAAAACTTAACCCTAAGCCTCAACTTTAAGAAGTAACTTGAAGACTTAACCCTGAGAATGAACTCTAAGACTTCAACTTAATAATTAACGCTCAGATATAACCCTCAGGCTTAAACTTAAGAAATAACCCTAAGACTTAACCTTAATATTTAACTTTAAGATGTAACCTTAAGGCTTAACCCTAAACTTAACCCTAAGAGTTAACCTTAAGTGTTGACCTTACAGATTTAACCCTAAGAGTTAACCTTAGGACTTAAACGTTAAGACTTAACCCTAAGACTTATCCCCAAGACTTAACTCTAAAGAGTTAACCCTAAGACTTCAACTTGTGATTTCAACTTTAGACTGAACGCTAAGACTTAAAATTACGATTTAACATTAAGATTTAACCATAAGACTTTACCCTAAGACTTCAGGTTATGTTTTAACCTTAAGACTCAACCCTGAGACTTAGTCGTGAAATTTATCCATAAGACTTATCCCTAAAACTGAAAACTGAGACTTAAACCTTAGATTTAACCTGAAGACTTAACCCTAAAACGTAACCCTGAGACTTATCCTTGAGCTTTAACCTTGATACTTAATCCTGAGACTTAGCCCTAAGACTTATCCCCAAGACAGAACTCTAAGGCTTAACCCTAAGACTTAACCCTACGATTTAAACTTAAGGTTAAACCTTAAGACAAAACTTGAAGACTTAATTCAAAGACTTATCCCTAAGACTCAACACTGAGACTTAAACCTAAGATATAAGACTTAACCCTAAGACTTAGCCCCAAGACTTAAGTCTAAGACTTCAACTTATGAATTAAACTTTAGACTTAACCCTAAGACTCAAGCCATAAGACTTCACCTTAAGACTTAACCTGAAGACTTCACCTTAAAATTTAACCCTAAGACTGAACCCTAAAATATAACTTTTAAGACTTAACAATAAGACTGAACATTAAGACACAACCTTACGACTTCTACCCTGAGACCTAACCTTGAGACTTAACACTGAGATTTAACCCTAAGACTTATCCCCAAGACTTAACTCTAAAGAGTTAACCCTAAGACTTCAACTTGTGATTTCAACTTTAGACTGAACGCTAAGACTTAAAATTACGATTTAACATTAAGATTTAACCATAAGACTTAACCCTAAGACTTCAGGTTAAGTTTTAACCTTAAGACTCAACCCTGAGACTTAGTCGTGAAATTTATCCATAAGACTTATCCCTAAAACTGAAAACTGAGACTTAAACCTAAGATTTAACCTGAAGACTTAACCCTAAAACGTAGCCCTGAGACTTATCCTTGAGCTTTAACCTTGATACTTAATCCTGAGACTTAGCCCTAAGACTTATCCCCAAGACAGAACTCTAAGGCTTAACCCTAAGACTTAACCTTAAGGCTCAACCTTAAGACTTAACATTAAGACTTAACCCTGAGACTTAACCATAAGACTTATCCTCAAGATTGTACTCTAAGACTTAACCCTAAGACTTAAGATGAAGACTTAACCCTAAGACTCAATCTATGAGATGTAAACTTAAGACTTAATTAACCCTAAGGCTCAATCCATGAGATGTAAACTTAAGACTTAACCTGTAGGAATTAACCCTGACACTTAACCTTAAGGCTTAACCCTAAGACTTAAGCTTAAGGTTTAAACTTAAGACTTATCCCTAAGACATAATCCTGAGACTTAACCCTAAGACTTAACCTCAAGTTTAACTTCAAAACTTAACCCTAAGACTGAATCCTAAGACACAACTTGACCACGTAACCCTGAGACTTAACCTTGAGACTTTACCTTGAAATTTAACCCTAAGTCTTAATGCTAAGACTTAACTTTAAGATGTACCATTAAGACTTAACCTTAAAGCGTAACCTTAAGATTTACACTCAATACTTAACCCTAAGACTTAACCCTATGATTTAAACTTAAGGTTAAACCTTAAGACAAAACTTGAAGACTTAATTCAAAGACTTATCCCTAAGACTCAACACTGAGACTTAAACCTAAGATTTAAGACTTAACCCTAAGACTTAGCCCCAAGACTTAAGTCTAAGACTTCAAGTTATGAATTAAACTTTAGACTTAACCCTAAGACTCAAGCCATAAGACTTCACCTTAAGACTTAACCTGAAGACTTCACCTTAAAATTTAACCCTAAGACTGAACCCTAAAATATAACTTGTAAGACTTAACAATAAGACTGAACATTAAGACACAACCTTACGACTTCTACCCTGAGACCTAACCTTGAGACTTAACACTGAGATTTAACCCTAAGACTTAACTTTAAGATGTAACATTCGGACTTAACCTTAAAACTTAACCCTAAGCCTCAACCTTAAGAAGTAACTTGAAGACTTAACCCTGAGAATGAACTCTAAGACTTCAACTTAATAATTAACGCTCAGATATAACCCTCAGGCTTAAACTTAAGAAATAACCCTAAGACTTAACCTTAATATTTAACTTTAAGATGTAACCTTAAGGCTTAACCCTAAACTTAACCCTAAGAGTTAACCTTAAGTGTTGACCTTACAGATTTAACCCTAAGAGTTAACCTTAGGACTTAAACGTTAAGACTTAACCCTAAGACTTATCCCCAAGACTTAACTCTAAAGAGTTAACCCTAAGACTTCAACTTGTGATTTCAACTTTAGACTGAACGCTAAGACTTAAAATTACGATTTAACATTAAGATTTAACCATAAGACTTAACCCTAAGACTTCAGGTTAAGTTTTAACCTTAAGACTCAACCCTGAGACTTAGTCGTGAAATTTATCCATAAGACTTATCCCTAAAACTGAAAACTGAGACTTAAACCTAAGATTTAACCTGAAGACTTAACCCTAAAACGTAGCCCTGAGACTTATCCTTGAGCTTTAACCTTGATACTTAATCCTGAGACTTAGCCCTAAGACTTATCCCCAAGACATAACCCTAAGACTTAACCTTAAGGCTCAACCTTAAGACTTAACATTAAGACTTAACCCTGAGACTTAACCATAAGACTTATCCTCAAGATTGTACTCTAAGACTTAACCCTAAGACTTAAGATGAAGACTTAACCCTAAGACTCAATCTATGAGATGTAAACTTAAGACTTAATTAACCCTAAGACTCAATCCATGAGATGTAAACTTAAGACTTAACCTTTAGGAATTAACCCTGACACTTAACCTTAAGGCTTAACCCTAAGACTTAAGCTTAAGGTTTAAACTTAAGACTTATCCCTAAGACATAATCCTGAGACTTAACCCTAAGACTTAACCTCAAGTTTAACTTCAAAACTTAACCCTAAGACTGAATCCTAAGACACAACTTGACCACGTAACCCTGAGACTTAACCTTGAGACTTTACCTTGAAATTTAACCCTGGGATTTAACCCTAAGTCTTAATGCTAAGACTTAACTTTAAGATGTACCATTAAGACTTAACCTTAAAGCGTAACCTTAAGATTTACACTCAATACTTAACCCTAAGACTTAACCCTATGATTTAAACTTAAGGTTAAACCTTAAGACAAAACTTGAAGACTTAATTCAAAGACTTATCCCTAAGACTCAACACTGAGACTTAAACCTAAGATATAAGACTTAACCCTAAGACTTAGCCCCAAGACTTAAGTCTAAGACTTCAACTTATGAATTAAACTTTAGACTTAACCCTAAGACTCAAGCCATAAGACTTCACCTTAAGACTTAACCTGAAGACTTAACCTTAAAATTTAACCCTAAGACTGAACCCTAAAATATAACTTTTAAGACTTAACAATAAGACTGAACATTAAGACACAACCTTACGACTTCTACCCTGAGACCTAACCTTGAGACTTAACACTGAGATTTAACCCTAAGACTTAACGTTAAGATGTAACATTCGGACTTAACCTTAAAACTTAACCCTAAGCCTCAACCTTAAGAAGTAACTTGAAGACTTAACCCTGAGAATGAACTCTAAGACTTCAACTTAATAATTAACGCTCAGATATAACCCTCAGGCTTAAACTTAAGAAATAACCCTAAGACTTAACCTTAATATTTAACTTTAAGATGTAACCTTAAGGCTTAACCCTAAACTTAACCCTAAGAGTTAACCTTAAGTGTTGACCTTACAGATTTAACCCTAAGAGTTAACCTTAGGACTTAAACGTTAAGACTTAACCCTAAGACTTATCCCCAAGACTTAACTCTAAAGAGTTAACCCTAAGACTTCAACTTGTGATTTCAACTTTAGACTGAACGCTAAGACATAAAATTACGATTTAACATTAAGATTTAACCATAAGACTTTACCCTAAGACTTCAGGTTATGTTTTAACCTTAAGACTCAACCCTGAGCCTTAGTCGTGAAATTTATCCATAAGACTTATCCCTAAAACTGAAAACTGAGACTTAAACCTTAGATTTAACCTGAAGACTTAACCCTAAAACGTAGCCCTGAGACTTATCCTTGAGCTTTAACCTTGATACTTAATCCTGAGACTTAGCCTTAAGACTTATCCCCAAGACAGAACTCTAAGGCTTAACCCTAAGACTTAACCCTACGATTTAAACTTAAGGTTAAACCTTAAGACAAAACTTGAAGACTTAATTCAAAGACTTATCCCTAAGACTCAACACTGAGACTTAAACCTAAGATATAAGACTTAACCCTAAGACTTAGCCCCAAGACTTAAGTCTAAGACTTCAACTTATGAATTAAACTTTAGACTTAACCCTAAGACTCAAGCCATAAGACTTCACCTTAAGACTTAACCTGAAGACTTCACCTTAAAATTTAACCCTAAGACTGAACCCTAAAATATAACTTTTAAGACTTAACAATAAGACTGAACATTAAGACACAACCTTACGACTTCTACCCTGAGACCTAACCTTGAGACTTAACACTGAGATTTAACCCTAAGACTTATCCCCAAGACTTAACTCTAAAGAGTTAACCCTAAGACTTCAACTTGTGATTTCAACTTTAGACTGAACGCTAAGACTTAAAATTACGATTTAACATTAAGATTTAACCATAAGACTTAACCCTAAGACTTCAGGTTAAGTTTTAACCTTAAGACTCAACCCTGAGACTTAGTCGTGAAATTTATCCATAAGACTTATCCCTAAAACTGAAAACTGAGACTTAAACCTAAGATTTAACCTGAAGACTTAACCCTAAAACGTAGCCCTGAGACTTATCCTTGAGCTTTAACCTTGATACTTAATCCTGAGACTTAGCCCTAAGACTTATCCCCAAGACAGAACTCTAAGGCTTAACCCTAAGACTTAACCTTAAGGCTCAACCTTAAGACTTAACATTAAGACTTAACCCTGAGACTTAACCATAAGACTTATCCTCAAGATTGTACTCTAAGACTTAACCCTAAGACTTAAGATGAAGACTTAACCCTAAGACTCAATCTATGAGATGTAAACTTAAGACTTAATTAACCCTAAGGCTCAATCCATGAGATGTAAACTTAAGACTTAACCTGTAGGAATTAACCCTGACACTTAACCTTAAGGCTTAACCCTAAGACTTAAGCTTAAGGTTTAAACTTAAGACTTATCCCTAAGACATAATCCTGAGACTTAACCCTAAGACTTAACCTCAAGTTTAACTTCAAAACTTAACCCTAAGACTGAATCCTAAGACACAACTTGACCACGTAACCCTGAGACTTAACCTTGAGACTTTACCTTGAAATTTAACCCTGGGATTTAACCCTAAGTCTTAATGCTAAGACTTAACTTTAAGATGTACCATTAAGACTTAACCTTAAAGCGTAACCTTAAGATTTACACTCAATACTTAACCCTAAGACTTAACCCTATGATTTAAACTTAAGGTTAAACCTTAAGACAAAACTTGAAGACTTAATTCAAAGACTTATCCCTAAGACTCAACACTGAGACTTAAACCTAAGATTTAAGACTTAACCCTAAGACTTAGCCCCAAGACTTAAGTCTAAGACTTCAAGTTATGAATTAAACTTTACACTTAACCCTAAGACTCAAGCCATAAGACTTCACCTTAAGACTTAACCTGAAGACTTCACCTTAAAATTTAACCCTAAGACTGAACCCTAAAATATAACTTGTAAGACTTAACAATAAGACTGAACATTAAGACACAACCTTACGACTTCTACCCTGAGACCTAACCTTGAGACTTAACACTGAGATTTAACCCTAAGACTTAACTTTAAGATGTAACATTCGGACTTAACCTTAAAACTTAACCCTAAGCCTCAACCTTAAGAAGTAACTTGAAGACTTAACCCTGAGAATGAACTCTAAGACTTCAACTTAATAATTAACGCTCAGATATAACCCTCAGGCTTAAACTTAAGAAATAACCCTAAGACTTAACCTTAATATTTAACTTTAAGATGTAACCTTAAGGCTTAACCCTAAACTTAACCCTAAGAGTTAACCTTAAGTGTTGACCTTACAGATTTAACCCTAAGAGTTAACCTTAGGACTTAAACGTTAAGACTTAACCCTAAGACTTATCCCCAAGACTTAACTCTAAAGAGTTAACCCTAAGACTTCAACTTGTGATTTCAACTTTAGACTGAACGCTAAGACTTAAAATTACGATTTAACATTAAGATTTAACCATAAGACTTAACCCTAAGACTTCAGGTTAAGTTTTAACCTTAAGACTCAACCCTGAGACTTAGTCGTGAAATTTATCCATAAGACTTATCCCTAAAACTGAAAACTGAGACTTAAACCTAAGATTTAACCTGAAGACTTAACCCTAAAACGTAGCCCTGAGACTTATCCTTGAGCTTTAACCTTGATACTTAATCCTGAGACTTAGCCCTAAGACTTATCCCCAAGACAGAACTCTAAGGCTTAACCCTAAGACTGAACCTTAAGGCTCAACCTTAAGACTTAACATTAAGACTTAACCCTGAGACTTAACCATAAGACTTATCCTCAAGATTGTACTCTAAGACTTAACCCTAAGACTTAAGATGAAGACTTAACCCTAAGACTCAATCTATGAGATGTAAACTTAAGACTTAATTAACCCTAAGGCTCAATCCATGAGATGTAAACTTAAGACTTAACCTGTAGGAATTAACCCTGACACTTAACCTTAAGGCTTAACCCTAAGACTTAAGCTTAAGGTTTAAACTTAAGACTTATCCCTAAGACATAATCCTGAGACTTAACCCTAAGACTTAACCTCAAGTTTAACTTCAAAACTTAACCCTAAGACTGAATCCTAAGACACAACTTGACCACGTAACCCTGAGACTTAACCTTGAGACTTTACCTTGAAATTTAACCCTGGGATTTAACCCTAAGTCTTAATGCTAAGACTTAACTTTAAGATGTACCATTAAGACTTAACCTTAAAGCGTAACCTTAAGATTTACACTCAATACTTAACCCTAAGACTTAACCCTATGATTTAAACTTAAGGTTAAACCTTAAGACAAAACTTGAAGACTTAATTCAAAGACTTATCCCTAAGACTCAACACTGAGACTTAAACCTAAGATATAAGACTTAACCCTAAGACTTAGCCCCAAGACTTAAGTCTAAGACTTCAACTTATGAATTAAACTTTAGACTTAACCCTAAGACTCAAGCCATAAGACTTCACCTTAAGACTTAACCTGAAGACTTAACCTTAAAATTTATCCCTAAGACTGAACCCTAAAATATAACTTTTAAGACTTAACAATAAGACTGAACATTAAGACACAACCTTACGACTTCTACCCTGAGACCTAACCTTGAGACTTAACACTGAGATTTAACCCTAAGACTTAACGTTAAGATGTAACATTCGGACTTAACCTTAAAACTTAACCCTAAGCCTCAACTTTAAGAAGTAACTTGAAGACTTAACCCTGAGAATGAACTCTAAGACTTCAACTTAATAATTAACGCTCAGATATAACCCTCAGGCTTAAACTTAAGAAATAACCCTAAGACTTAACCTTAATATTTAACTTTAAGATGTAACCTTAAGGCTTAACCCTAAACTTAACCCTAAGAGTTAACCTTAAGTGTTGACCTTACAGATTTAACCCTAAGAGTTAACCTTAGGACTTAAACGTTAAGACTTAACCCTAAGACTTATCCCCAAGACTTAACTCTAAAGAGTTAACCCTAAGACTTCAACTTGTGATTTCAACTTTAGACTGAACGCTAAGACTTAAAATTACGATTTAACATTAAGATTTAACCATAAGACTTTACCCTAAGACTTCAGGTTATGTTTTAACCTTAAGACTCAACCCTGAGCCTTAGTCGTGAAATTTATCCATAAGACTTATCCCTAAAACTGAAAACTGAGACTTAAACCTTAGATTTAACCTGAAGACTTAACCCTAAAACGTAACCCTGAGACTTATCCTTGAGCTTTAACCTTGATACTTAATCCTGAGACTTAGCCCTAAGACTTATCCCCAAGACAGAACTCTAAGGCTTAACCCTAAGACTTAACCCTACGATTTAAACTTAAGGTTAAACCTTAAGACAAAACTTGAAGACTTAATTCAAAGACTTATCCCTAAGACTCAACACTGAGACTTAAACCTAAGATATAAGACTTAACCCTAAGACTTAGCCCCAAGACTTAAGTCTAAGACTTCAACTTATGAATTAAACTTTAGACTTAACCCTAAGACTCAAGCCATAAGACTTCACCTTAAGACTTAACCTGAAGACTTCACCTTAAAATTTAACCCTAAGACTGAACCCTAAAATATAACTTTTAAGACTTAACAATAAGACTGAACATTAAGACACAACCTTACGACTTCTACCCTGAGACCTAACCTTGAGACTTAACACTGAGATTTAACCCTAAGACTTATCCCCAAGACTTAACTCTAAAGAGTTAACCCTAAGACTTCAACTTGTGATTTCAACTTTAGACTGAACGCTAAGACTTAAAATTACAATTTAACATTAAGATTTAACCATAAGACTTAACCCTAAGACTTCAGGTTAAGTTTTAACCTTAAGACTCAACCCTGAGACTTAGTCGTGAAATTTATCCATAAGACTTATCCCTAAAACTGAAAACTGAGACTTAAACCTAAGATTTAACCTGAAGACTTAACCCTAAAACGTAGCCCTGAGACTTATCCTTGAGCTTTAACCTTGATACTTAATCCTGAGACTTAGCCCTAAGACTTATCCCCAAGACAGAACTCTAAGGCTTAACCCTAAGACTTAACCTTAAGGCTCAACCTTAAGACTTAACATTAAGACTTAACCCTGAGACTTAACCATAAGACTTATCCTCAAGATTGTACTCTAAGACTTAACCCTAAGACTTAAGATGAAGACTTAACCCTAAGACTCAATCTATGAGATGTAAACTTAAGACTTAATTAACCCTAAGGCTCAATCCATGAGATGTAAACTTAAGACTTAACCTGTAGGAATTAACCCTGACACTTAACCTTAAGGCTTAACCCTAAGACTTAAGCTTAAGGTTTAAACTTAAGACTTATCCCTAAGACATAATCCTGAGACTTAACCCTAAGACTTAACCTCAAGTTTAACTTCAAAACTTAACCCTAAGACTGAATCCTAAGACACAACTTGACCACGTAACCCTGAGACTTAACCTTGAGACTTTACCTTGAAATTTAACCCTGGGATTTAACCCTAAGTCTTAATGCTAAGACTTAACTTTAAGATGTACCATTAAGACTTAACCTTAAAGCGTAACCTTAAGATTTACACTCAATACTTAACCCTAAGACTTAACCCTATGATTTAAACTTAAGGTTAAACCTTAAGACAAAACTTGAAGACTTAATTCAAAGACTTATCCCTAAGACTCAACACTGAGACTTAAACCTAAGATTTAAGACTTAACCCTAAGACTTAGCCCCAAGACTTAAGTCTAAGACTTCAAGTTATGAATTAAACTTTAGACTTAACCCTAAGACTCAAGCCATAAGACTTCACCTTAAGACTTAACCTGAAGACTTCACCTTAAAATTTAACCCTAAGACTGAACCCTAAAATATAACTTGTAAGACTTAACAATAAGACTGAACATTAAGACACAACCTTACGACTTCTACCCTGAGACCTAACCTTGAGAGTTAACACTGAGATTTAACCCTAAGACTTAACTTTAAGATGTAACATTCGGACTTAACCTTAAAACTTAACCCTAAGCCTCAACCTTAAGAAGTAACTTGAAGACTTAACCCTGAGAATGAACTCTAAGACTTCAACTTAATAATTAACGCTCAGATATAACCCTCAGGCTTAAACTTAAGAAATAACCCTAAGACTTAACCTTAATATTTAACTTTAAGATGTAACCTTAAGGCTTAACCCTAAACTTAACCCTAAGAGTTAACCTTAAGTGTTGACCTTACAGATTTAACCCTAAGAGTTAACCTTAGGACTTAAACGTTAAGACTTAACCCTAAGACTTATCCCCAAGACTTAACTCTAAAGAGTTAACCCTAAGACTTCAACTTGTGATTTCAACTTTAGACTGAACGCTAAGACTTAAAATTACGATTTAACATTAAGATTTAACCATAAGACTTAACCCTAAGACTTCAGGTTAAGTTTTAACCTTAAGACTCAACCCTGAGACTTAGTCGTGAAATTTATCCATAAGACTTATCCCTAAAACTGAAAACTGAGACTTAAACCTAAGATTTAACCTGAAGACTTAACCCTAAAACGTAGCCCTGAGACTTATCCTTGAGCTTTAACCTTGATACTTAATCCTGAGACTTAGCCCTAAGACTTATCCCCAAGACAGAACTCTAAGGCTTAACCCTAAGACTGAACCTTAAGGCTCAACCTTAAGACTTAACATTAAGACTTAACCCTGAGACTTAACCATAAGACTTATCCTCAAGATTGTACTCTAAGACTTAACCCTAAGACTTAAGATGAAGACTTAACCCTAAGACTCAATCTATGAGATGTAAACTTAAGACTTAATTAACCCTAAGACTCAATCCATGAGATGTAAACTTAAGACTTAACCTTTAGGAATTAACCCTGACACTTAACCTTAAGGCTTAACCCTAAGACTTAAGCTTAAGGTTTAAACTTAAGACTTATCCCTAAGACATAATCCTGAGACTTAACCCTAAGACTTAACCTCAAGTTTAACTTCAAAACTTAACCCTAAGACTGAATCCTAAGACACAACTTGACCACGTAACCCTGAGACTTAACCTTGAGACTTTACCTTGAAATTTAACCCTGGGATTTAACCCTAAGTCTTAATGCTAAGACTTAACTTTAAGATGTACCATTAAGACTTAACCTTAAAGCGTAACCTTAAGATTTACACTCAATACTTAACCCTAAGACTTAACCCTATGATTTAAACTTAAGGTTAAACCTTAAGACAAAACTTGAAGACTTAATTCAAAGACTTATCCCTAAGACTCAACACTGAGACTTAAACCTAAGATATAAGACTTAACCCTAAGACTTAGCCCCAAGACTTAAGTCTAAGACTTCAACTTATGAATTAAACTTTAGACTTAACCCTAAGACTCAAGCCATAAGACTTCACCTTAAGACTTAACCTGAAGACTTAACCTTAAAATTTAACCCTAAGACTGAACCCTAAAATATAACTTTTAAGACTTAACAATAAGACTGAACATTAAGACACAACCTTACGACTTCTACCCTGAGACCTAACCTTGAGACTTAACACTGAGATTTAACCCTAAGACTTAACTTTAAGATGTAACATTCGGACTTAACCTTAAAACTTAACCCTAAGCCTCAACCTTAAGAAGTAACTTGAAGACTTAACCCTGAGAATGAACTCTAAGACTTCAACTTAATAATTAACGCTCAGATATAACCCTCAGGCTTAAACTTAAGAAATAACCCTAAGACTTAACCTTAATATTTAACTTTAAGATGTAACCTTAAGGCTTAACCCTAAACTTAACCCTAAGAGTTAACCTTAAGTGTTGACCTTACAGATTTAACCCTAAGAGTTAACCTTAGGACTTAAACGTTAAGACTTAACCCTAAGACTTATCCCCAAGACTTAACTCTAAAGAGTTAACCCTAAGACTTCAACTTGTGATTTCAACTTTAGACTGAACGCTAAGACTTAAAATTACGATTTAACATTAAGATTTAACCATAAGACTTTACCCTAAGACTTCAGGTTATGTTTTAACCTTAAGACTCAACCCTGAGCCTTAGTCGTGAAATTTATCCATAAGACTTATCCCTAAAACTGAAAACTGAGACTTAAACCTTAGATTTAACCTGAAGACTTAACCCTAAAACGTAACCCTGAGACTTATCCTTGAGCTTTAACCTTGATACTTAATCCTGAGACTTAGCCCTAAGACTTATCCCCAAGACAGAACTCTAAGGCTTAACCCTAAGACTTAACCCTACGATTTAAACTTAAGGTTAAACCTTAAGACAAAACTTGAAGACTTAATTCAAAGACTTATCCCTAAGACTCAACACTGAGACTTAAACCTAAGATATAAGACTTAACCCTAAGACTTAGCCCCAAGACTTAAGTCTAAGACTTCAACTTATGAATTAAACTTTAGACTTAACCCTAAGACTCAAGCCATAAGACTTCACCTTAAGACTTAACCTGAAGACTTAACCTTAAAATTTAACCCTAAGACTGAACCCTAAAATATAACTTTTAAGACTTAACAATAAGACTGAACATTAAGACACAACCTTACGACTTCTACCCTGAGACCTAACCTTGAGACTTAACACTGAGATTTAACCCTAAGACTTAACGTTAAGATGTAACATTCGGACTTAACCTTAAAACTTAACCCTAAGCCTCAACTTTAAGAAGTAACTTGAAGACTTAACCCTGAGAATGAACTCTAAGACTTCAACTTAATAATTAACGCTCAGATATAACCCTCAGGCTTAAACTTAAGAAATAACCCTAAGACTTAACCTTAATATTTAACTTTAAGATGTAACCTTAAGGCTTAACCCTAAACTTAACCCTAAGAGTTAACCTTAAGTGTTGACCTTACAGATTTAACCCTAAGAGTTAACCTTAGGACTTAAACGTTAAGACTTAACCCTAAGACTTATCCCCAAGACTTAACTCTAAAGAGTTAACCCTAAGACTTCAACTTGTGATTTCAACTTTAGACTGAACGCTAAGACTTAAAATTACGATTTAACATTAAGATTTAACCATAAGACTTTACCCTAAGACTTCAGGTTATGTTTTAACCTTAAGACTCAACCCTGAGCCTTAGTCGTGAAATTTATCCATAAGACTTATCCCTAAAACTGAAAACTGAGACTTAAACCTTAGATTTAACCTGAAGACTTAACCCTAAAACGTAACCGTGAGACTTATCCTTGAGCTTTAACCTTGATACTTAATCCTGAGACTTAGCCCTAAGACTTATCCCCAAGACAGAACTCTAAGGCTTAACCCTAAGACTTAACCCTACGATTTAAACTTAAGGTTAAACCTTAAGACAAAACTTGAAGACTTAATTCAAAGACTTATCCCTAAGACTCAACACTGAGACTTAAACCTAAGATATAAGACTTAACCCTAAGACTTAGCCCCAAGACTTAAGTCTAAGACTTCAACTTATGAATTAAACTTTAGACTTAACCCTAAGACTCAAGCCATAAGACTTCACCTTAAGACTTAACCTGAAGACTTCACCTTAAAATTTAACCCTAAGACTGAACCCTAAAATATAACTTTTAAGACTTAACAATAAGACTGAACATTAAGACACAACCTTACGACTTCTACCCTGAGACCTAACCTTGAGACTTAACACTGAGATTTAACCCTAAGACTTATCCCCAAGACTTAACTCTAAAGAGTTAACCCTAAGACTTCAACTTGTGATTTCAACTTTAGACTGAACGCTAAGACTTAAAATTACGATTTAACATTAAGATTTAACCATAAGACTTAACCCTAAGACTTCAGGTTAAGTTTTAACCTTAAGACTCAACCCTGAGACTTAGTCGTGAAATTTATCCATAAGACTTATCCCTAAAACTGAAAACTGAGACTTAAACCTAAGATTTAACCTGAAGACTTAACCCTAAAACGTAGCCCTGAGACTTATCCTTGAGCTTTAACCTTGATACTTAATCCTGAGACTTAGCCCTAAGACTTATCCCCAAGACAGAACTCTAAGGCTTAACCCTAAGACTTAACCTTAAGGCTCAACCTTAAGACTTAACATTAAGACTTAACCCTGAGACTTAACCATAAGACTTATCCTCAAGATTGTACTCTAAGACTTAACCCTAAGACTTAAGATGAAGACTTAACCCTAAGACTCAATCTATGAGATGTAAACTTAAGACTTAATTAACCCTAAGGCTCAATCCATGAGATGTAAACTTAAGACTTAACCTGTAGGAATTAACCCTGACACTTAACCTTAAGGCTTAACCCTAAGACTTAAGCTTAAGGTTTAAACTTAAGACTTATCCCTAAGACATAATCCTGAGACTTAACCCTAAGACTTAACCTCAAGTTTAACTTCAAAACTTAACCCTAAGACTGAATCCTAAGACACAACTTGACCACGTAACCCTGAGACTTAACCTTGAGACTTTACCTTGAAATTTAACCCTGGGATTTAACCCTAAGTCTTAATGCTAAGACTTAACTTTAAGATGTACCATTAAGACTTAACCTTAAAGCGTAACCTTAAGATTTACACTCAATACTTAACCCTAAGACTTAACCCTATGATTTAAACTTAAGGTTAAACCTTAAGACAAAACTTGAAGACTTAATTCAAAGACTTATCCCTAAGACTCAACACTGAGACTTAAACCTAAGATTTAAGACTTAACCCTAAGACTTAGCCCCAAGACTTAAGTCTAAGACTTCAAGTTATGAATTAAACTTTACACTTAACCCTAAGACTCAAGCCATAAGACTTCACCTTAAGACTTAACCTGAAGACTTCACCTTAAAATTTAACCCTAAGACTGAACCCTAAAATATAACTTGTAAGACTTAACAATAAGACTGAACATTAAGACACAACCTTACGACTTCTACCCTGAGACCTAACCTTGAGACTTAACACTGAGATTTAACCCTAAGACTTAACTTTAAGATGTAACATTCGGACTTAACCTTAAAACTTAACCCTAAGCCTCAACCTTAAGAAGTAACTTGAAGACTTAACCCTGAGAATGAACTCTAAGACTTCAACTTAATAATTAACGCTCAGATATAACCCTCAGGCTTAAACTTAAGAAATAACCCTAAGACTTAACCTTAATATTTAACTTTAAGATGTAACCTTAAGGCTTAACCCTAAACTTAACTCTAAGAGTTAACCTTAAGTGTTGACCTTACAGATTTAACCCTAAGAGTTAACCTTAGGACTTAAACGTTAAGACTTAACCCTAAGACTTATCCCCAAGACTTAACTCTAAAGAGTTAACCCTAAGACTTCAACTTGTGATTTCAACTTTAGACTGAACGCTAAGACTTAAAATTACGATTTAACATTAAGATTTAACCATAAGACTTTACCCTAAGACTTCAGGTTAAGTTTTAACCTTAAGACTCAACCCTGAGACTTAGTCGTGAAATTTATCCATAAGACTTATCCCTAAAACTGAAAACTGAGACTTAAACCTTAGATTTAACCTGAAGACTTAACCCTAAAACGTAACCCTGAGACTTATCCTTGAGCTTTAACCTTGATACTTAATCCTGAGACTTAGCCCTAAGACTTATCCCCAAGACAGAACTCTAAGGCTTAACCCTAAGACTTAACCCTACGATTTAAACTTAAGGTTAAACCTTAAGACAAAACTTGAAGACTTAATTCAAAGACTTATCCCTAAGACTCAACACTGAGACTTAAACCTAAGATATAAGACTTAACCCTAAGACTTAGCCCCAAGACTTAAGTCTAAGACTTCAACTTATGAATTAAACTTTAGACTTAACCCTAAGACTCAAGCCATAAGACTTCACCTTAAGACTTAACCTGAAGACTTCACCTTAAAATTTAACCCTAAGACTGAACCCTAAAATATAACTTTTAAGACTTAACAATAAGACTGAACATTAAGACACAACCTTACGACTTCTACCCTGAGACCTAACCTTGAGACTTAACACTGAGATTTAACCCTAAGACTTATCCCCAAGACTTAACTCTAAAGAGTTAACCCTAAGACTTCAACTTGTGATTTCAACTTTAGACTGAACGCTAAGACTTCAAATTACGATTTAACATTAAGATTTAACCATAAGACTTAACCCTAAGACTTCAGGTTAAGTTTTAACCTTAAGACTCAACCCTGAGACTTAGTCGTGAAATTTATCCATAAGACTTATCCCTAAAACTGAAAACTGAGACTTAAACCTAAGATTTACCCTGAAGACTTAACCCTAAAACGTAGCCCTGAGACTTATCCTTGAGCTTTAACCTTGATACTTAATCCTGAGACTTAGCCCTAAGACTTATCCCCAAGACATAACTCTAAGGCTTAACCCTAAGACTGAACCTTAAGGCTCAACCTTAAGACTTAACATTAAGACTTAACCCTGAGACTTAACCATAAGACTTATCCTCAAGATTGTACTCTAAGACTTAACCCTAAGACTTAAGATGAAGACTTAACCCTAAGACTCAATCTATGAGATGTAAACTTAAGACTTAATTAACCCTAAGGCTCAATCCATGAGATGTAAACTTAAGACTTAACCTGTAGGAATTAACCCTGACACTTAACCTTAAGGCTTAACCCTAAGACTTAAGCTTAAGGTTTAAACTTAAGACTTATCCCTAAGACATAATCCTGAGACTTAACCCTAAGACTTAACCTCAAGTTTAACTTCAAAACTTAACCCTAAGACTGAATCCTAAGACACAACTTGACCACGTAACCCTGAGACTTAACCTTGAGACTTTACCTTGAAATTTAACCCTGGGATTTAACCCTAAGTCTTAATGCTAAGACTTAACTTTAAGATGTACCATTAAGACTTAACCTTAAAGCGTAACCTTAAGATTTACACTCAATACTTAACCCTAAGACTTAACCCTATGATTTAAACTTAAGGTTAAACCTTAAGACAAAACTTGAAGACTTAATTCAAAGACTTATCCCTAAGACTCAACACTGAGACTTAAACCTAAGATTTAAGACTTAACCCTAAGACTTAGCCCCAAGACTTAAGTCTAAGACTTCAAGTTATGAATTAAACTTTACACTTAACCCTAAGACTCAAGCCATAAGACTTCACCTTAAGACTTAACCTGAAGACTTAACCTTAAAATTTAACCCTAAGACTGAACCCTAAAATATAACTTGTAAGACTTAACAATAAGACTGAACATTAAGACACAACCTTACGACTTCTACCCTGAGACCTAACCTTGAGACTTAACACTGAGATTTAACCCTAAGACTTAACTTTAAGATGTAACATTCGGACTTAACCTTAAAACTTAACCCTAAGCCTCAACCTTAAGAAGTAACTTGAAGACTTAACCCTGAGAATGAACTCTAAGACTTCAACTTAATAATTAACGCTCAGATATAACCCTCAGGCTTAAACTTAAGAAATAACCCTAAGACTTAACCTTAATATTTAACTTTAAGATGTAACCTTAAGGCTTAACCCTAAACTTAACTCTAAGAGTTAACCTTAAGTGTTGACCTTACAGATTTAACCCTAAGAGTTAACCTTAGGACTTAAACGTTAAGACTTAACCCTAAGACTTATCCCCAAGACTTAACTCTAAAGAGTTAACCCTAAGACTTCAACTTGTGATTTCAACTTTAGACTGAACGCTAAGACTTAAAATTACGATTTAACATTAAGATTTAACCATAAGACTTTACCCTAAGACTTCAGGTTAAGTTTTAACCTTAAGACTCAACCCTGAGACTTAGTCGTGAAATTTATCCATAAGACTTATCCCTAAAACTGAAAACTGAGACTTAAACCTTAGATTTAACCTGAAGACTTAACCCTAAAACGTAACCCTGAGACTTATCCTTGAGCTTTAACCTTGATACTTAATCCTGAGACTTAGCCCTAAGACTTATCCCCAAGACAGAACTCTAAGGCTTAACCCTAAGACTTAACCCTACGATTTAAACTTAAGGTTAAACCTTAAGACAAAACTTGAAGACTTAATTCAAAGACTTATCCCTAAGACTCAACACTGAGACTTAAACCTAAGATATAAGACTTAACCCTAAGACTTAGCCCCAAGACTTAAGTCTAAGACTTCAACTTATGAATTAAACTTTAGACTTAACCCTAAGACTCAAGCCATAAGACTTCACCTTAAGACTTAACCTGAAGACTTCACCTTAAAATTTAACCCTAAGACTGAACCCTAAAATATAACTTTTAAGACTTAACAATAAGACTGAACATTAAGACACAACCTTACGACTTCTACCCTGAGACCTAACCTTGAGACTTAACACTGAGATTTAACCCTAAGACTTAACTTTAAGATGTAACATTCGGACTTAACCTTAAAACTTAACCCTAAGCCTCAACCTTAAGAAGTAACTTGAAGACTTAACCCTGAGAATGAACTCTAAGACTTCAACTTAATAATTAACGCTCAGATATAACCCTCAGACTTAAACTTAAGAAATAACCCTAAGACTTAACCTTAATATTTAACTTTAAGATGTAACCTTAAGGCTTAACCCTAAACTTAACCCTAAGAGTTAACCTTAAGTGTTGACCTTACAGATTTAACCCTAAGAGTTAACCTTAGGACTTAACCCTAAGACTTATCCCCAAGACTTAACTCTAAAGAGTTAACCCTAAGACTTCAACTTGTGATTTCAACTTTAGACTGAACGCTAAGACTTAAAATTACGATTTAACATTAAGATTGAACCATAAGACTTAACCCTAAGACTTCAGGTTAAGTTTTAACCTTAAGACTCAACCCTGAGCCTTAGTCGTGAAATTTATCCATAAGACTTATCCCTAAAACTGAAAACTGAGACTTAAACCTAAGATTTAACCTGAAGACTTAACCCTAAAACGTAGCCCTGAGACTTATCCTTGAGCTTTAACCTTGATACTTAATCCTGAGACTTAGCCCTAAGACTTATCCCCAAGACATAACTCTAAGGCTTAACCCTAAGACTTAACCTTAAGGCTCAACCTTAAGACTTAACATTAAGACTTAACCCTGAGACTTAACCATAAGACTTATCCTCAAGATTGTACTCTAAGACTTAACCCTAAGACTTAAGATGAAGACTTAACCCTAAGACTCAATCTATGAGATGTAAACTTAAGACTTAATTAACCCTAAGACTCAATCTATGAGATGTAAACTTAAGACTTAACCTTTAGGAATTAACCCTGACACTTAACCTTAAGGCTTAACCCTAAGACTTAAGCTTAAGGTTTAAACTTAAGACTTATCCCTAAGACATAATCCTGAGACTTAACCCTAAGACTTAACCTCAAGTTTAACTTCAAAACTTAACCCTAAGACTGAATCCTAAGACACAACTTGACCACGTAACCCTGAGACTTAACCTTGAGACTTTACCTTGAAATTTAACCCTGGGATTTAACCCTAAGTCTTAATGCTAAGACTTAACTTTAAGATGTACCATTAAGACTTAACCTTAAAGCGTAACCTTAAGATTTACACTCAATACTTAACCCTAAGACTTAACCCTATGATTTAAACTTAAGGTTAAACCTTAAGACAAAACTTGAAGACTTAATTCAAAGACTTATCCCTAAGACTCAACACTGAGACTTAAACCTAAGATTTAAGACTTAACCCTAAGACTTAGCCCCAAGACTTAAGTCTAAGACTTCAACTTATGAATTAAACTTTAGACTTAACCCTAAGACTCAAGCCATAAGACTTCACCTTAAGACTTAACCTGAAGACTTCACCTTAAAATTTAACCCTAAGACTGAACCCTAAAATATAACTTTTAAGAATTAACAATAAGACTGAACATTAAGACACAACCTTACGACTTCTACCATGAGACCTAACCGTGAGACTTAACACTGAGATTTAACCCTAAGACTTAACGTTAAGATGTAACATTCGGACTTAACCTTAAAACTTAACCCTAAGCCTCAACCTTAAGAAGTAACTTGAAGACTTAACCCTGAGAATGAACTCTAAGACTTCAACTTAATAATTAACGCTCAGATAAAACCCTCAGGATTAAACTTAAGAAATAACCCTAAGACTTAACCTTAATATTTAACTTTAAGATGTAACCTTAAGGCTTAACCCTAAACTTAACCCTAAGAGTTAACCTTAAGTGTTGACCTTACAGATTTAACCCTAAGAGTTAACCTTAGGACTTAAACGTTAAGACTTTTCACCAAGACTTAACTCTAAAGAGTTAACCCTAAGACTTCAACTTGTGATTTCAACTTTAGACTGAACGCTAAGACTTAAAATTACGATTTAACATTAAGATTTAACCATAAGACTTAACCCTAAGACTTCAGGTTAAGTTTTAACCTTAAGACTCAACCCTGAGACTTAGTCGTGAAATTTATCCATAAGACTTATCCCTAAAACTGAAAACTGAGACTTAAACCTAAGATTTAACCTGAAGACTTAACCCTAAAACGTAGCCCTGAGACTTATCCTTGAGCTTTAACCTTGATACTTAATCCTGAGACTTAGCCCTAACACTTATCCCCAAGACAGAACTCTAAGGCTTAACCCTAAGACTTAACCTTAAGGCTCAACCTTAAGACTTAACATTAAGACTTAACCCTGAGACTTAACCGTAAGACTTATCCTCAAGATTGTACTCTAAGACTTAACCCTAAGACTTAAGATGAAGACTTAACCCTAAGACTCAATCTATGAGATGTAAACTTAAGACTTAATTAACCCTAAGACTCAATCCATGAGATGTAAACTTAAGACTTAACCTTTAGGAATTAACCCTGACACTTAACCTTAAGGCTTAACCCTAAGACTTAAGCTTAAGGTTTAAACTTAAGACTTATCCCTAAGACATAATCCTGAGACTTAACCCTAAGACTTAACCTCAAGTTTACCTTCAAAACTTAACCCTAAGACTGAATCCTAAGACACAACTTGACCACGTAACCCTGAGACTTAACCTTGAGACTTTACCTTGAAATTTAACCCTGGGATTTAACCCTAAGTCTTAATGCTAAGACTTAACTTTAAGATGTACCATTAAGACTTAACCTTAAAGTGTAACCTTAAGATTTACACTCAATATTTAACCCTAAGACTTAACCCTATGATTTAAACTTAAGGTTAAACCTTAAGACAAAACTTGAAGACTTAATTCAAAGACTTATCCCTAAGACTCAACACTGAGACTTAAACCTAAGATTTAAGACTTAACCCTAAGACTTAGCCCCAAGACTTAGGTCTAAGACTTCACGTTATGAATTAAACTTTAGACTTAACCCTAAGACTCAAGCCATAAGACTTCACCTTAAGACTTAACCTGAAGACTTAACCTTAAAATTTAACCCTAAGACTGAACCCTAAAATATAACTTTTAAGACTTAACAATAAGACTGAACATTAAGACACAACCTTACGACTTCTACCCTGAGACCTAACCGTGAGACTTAACACTGAGATTTAACCCTAAGACTTAACGTTAAGATGTAACATTCGGACTTAACCTTAAAACTTAACCCTAAGCCTCAACCTTAAGAAGTAACTTGAAGACTTAACCCTGAGAATGAACTCTAAGACTTCAACTTAATAATTAACGCTCAGATATAACCCTCAGGCTTAAACTTAAGAAATAGCCCTAAGACTTAACCTTAATATTTAACTTTAAGATGTAACCTTAAGGCTTAACCCTAAACTTAACCCTAAGAGTTAACCTTAAGTGTTGACCTTACAGATTTAACCCTAAGAGTTAACCTTAGGACTTAAACGTTAAGACTTAACCCTAAGACTTATCCCCAAGACTTAACTCTAAAGAGTTAACCCTAAGACTTCAACTTGTGATTTCAACTTTAGACTGAACGCTAAGACTTAAAATTACGATTTAACATTAAGATTTAACCATAAGACTTTACCCTAAGACTTCAGGTTATGTTTTAACCTTAAGACTCAACCCTGAGCCTTAGTCGTGAAATTTATCCATAAGACTTATCCCTAAAACTGAAAACTGAGACTTAAACCTTAGATTTAACCTGAAGACTTAACCCTAAAACGTAGCCCTGAGACTTATACTTATCCTTGAGCTTTAACCTTGATACTTAATCCTGAGACTTAGCCTTAAGACTTATCCCCAAGACAGAACTCTAAGGCTTAACCCTAAGACTTAACCCTACGATTTAAACTTAAGGTTAAACCTTAAGACAAAACTTGAAGACTTAATTCAAAGACTTATCCCTAAGACTCAACACTGAGACTTAAACCTAAGATATAAGACTTAACCCTAAGACTTAGCCCCAAGACTTAAGTCTAAGACTTCAACTTATGAATTAAACTTTAGACTTAACCCTAAGACTCAAGCCATAAGACTTCACCTTAAGACTTAACCTGAAGACTTCACCTTAAAATTTAACCCTAAGACTGAACCCTAAAATATAACTTTTAAGACTTAACAATAAGACTGAACATTAAGACACAACCTTACGACTTCTACCCTGAGACCTAACCTTGAGACTTAACACTGAGATTTAACCCTAAGACTTAACTTTAAGATGTAACATTCGGACTTAACCTTAAAACTTAACCCTAAGCCTCAACCTTAAGAAGTAACTTGAAGACTTAACCCTGAGAATGAACTCTAAGACTTCAACTTAATAATTAACGCTCAGATATAACCCTCAGACTTAAACTTAAGAAATAACCCTAAGACTTAACCTTAATATTTAACTTTAAGATGTAACCTTAAGGCTTAACCCTAAACTTAACCCTAAGAGTTAACCTTAAGTGTTGACCTTACAGATTTAACCCTAAGAGTTAACCTTAGGACTTAAACGTTAAGACTTAACCCTAAGACTTATCCCCAAGACTTAACTCTAAAGAGTTAACCCTAAGACTTCAACTTGTGATTTCAACTTTAGACTGAACGCTAAGACTTAAAATTACGATTTAACATTAAGATTGAACCATAAGACTTAACCCTAAGACTTCAGGTTAAGTTTTAACCTTAAGACTCAACCCTGAGCCTTAGTCGTGAAATTTATCCATAAGACTTATCCCTAAAACTGAAAACTGAGACTTAAACCTAAGATTTAACCTGAAGACTTAACCCTAAAACGTAGCCCTGAGACTTATCCTTGAGCTTTAACCTTGATACTTAATCCTGAGACTTAGCCCTAAGACTTATCCCCAAGACATAACTCTAAGGCTTAACCCTAAGACTTAACCTTAAGGCTCAACCTTAAGACTTAACATTAAGACTTAACCCTGAGACTTAACCGTAAGACTTATCCTCAAGATTGTACTCTAAGACTTAACCCTAAGACTTAAGATGAAGACTTAACCCTAAGACTCAATCTATGAGATGTAAACTTAAGACTTAATTAACCCTAAGACTCAATCCATGAGATGTAAACTTAAGACTTAACCTTTAGGAATTAACCCTGACACTTAACCTTAAGGCTTAACCCTAAGACTTAAGCTTAAGGTTTAAACTTAAGACTTATCCCTAAGACATAATCCTGAGACTTAACCCTAAGACTTAACCTCAAGTTTAACTTCAAAACTTAACCCTAAGACTGAATCCTAAGACACAACTTGACCACGTAACCCTGAGACTTAACCTTGAGACTTTACCTTGAAATTTAACCCTGGGATTTAACCCTAAGTCTTAATGCTAAGACTTAACTTTAAGATGTACCATTAAGACTTAACCTTAAAGCGTAACCTTAAGATTTACACTCAATACTTAACCCTAAGACTTAACCCTATGATTTAAACTTAAGGTTAAACCTTAAGACAAAACTTGAAGACTTAATTCAAAGACTTATCCCTAAGACTCAACACTGAGACTTAAACCTAAGATTTAAGACTTAACCCTAAGACTTAGCCCCAAGACTTAAGTCTAAGACTTCAAGTTATGAATTAAACTTTAGACTTAACCCTAAGACTCAAGCCATAAGACTTCACCTTAAGACTTAACCTGAAGACTTAACCTTAAAATTTAACCCTAAGACTGAACCCTAAAATATAACTTGTAAGACTTAACAATAAGACTGAACATTAAGACACAACCTTACGACTTCTACCCTGAGACCTAACCTTGAGACTTAACACTGAGATTTAACCCTAAGACTTAACTTTAAGATGTAACATTCGGACTTAACCTTAAAACTTAACCCTAAGCCTCAACCTTAAGAAGTAACTTGAAGACTTAACCCTGAGAATGATCTCTAACACTTCAACTTAATAATTAACGCTCAGATATAACCCTCAGGCTTAAACTTAAGAAATAACCCTAAGACTTAACCTTAATATTTAACTTTAAGATGTAACCTTAAGGCTTAACCCTAAACTTAACCCTAAGAGTTAACCTTAAGTGTTGACCTTACAGATTTAACCCTAAGAGTTAACCTTAGGACTGAAACGTTAAGACTTATCCCCAAGACTTAACTCTAAAGAGTTAACCCTAAGACTTCAACTTGTGATTTCAACTTTAGACTGAACGCTAAGACTTAAAATTACGATTTAACATTAAGATTTAACCATAAGACTTAACCCTAAGACTTCAGGTTAAGTTTTAACCTTAAGACTCAACCCTGAGCCTTAGTCGTGAAATTTATCCATAAGACTTATCCCTAAAACTGAAAACTGAGACTTAAACCTAAGATTTAACCTGAAGACTTAACCCTAAAAAGTAGCCCTGAGACTTATCCTTGAGCTTTAACCTTGATACTTAATCCTGAGACTTAGCCCTAAGACTTATCCCCAAGACATAACTCTAAGGCTTAACCCTAAGACTGAACCTTAAGGCTCAACCTTAAGACTTAACATTAAGACTTAACCCTGAGACTTAACCATAAGACTTATCCTCAAGATTGTACTCTAAGACTTAACCCTAAGACTTAAGATGAAGACTTAACCCTAAGACTCAATCTATGAGATGTAAACTTAAGACTTAATTAACCCTAAGACTCAATCTATGAGATGTAAACTTAAGACTTAACCTTTAGGAATTAACCCTGACACTTAACCTTAAGGCTTAACCCTAAGACTTAAGCTTAAGGTTTAAACTTAAGACTTATCCCTAAGACATAATCCTGAGACTTAACCCTAAGACTTAACCTCAAGTTTAACTTCAAAACTTAACCCTAAGACTGAATCCTAAGACACAACTTGACCACGTAACCCTGAGACTTAACCTTGAAATTTAACCCTGGGATTTAACCCTAAGTCTTAATGCTAAGACTTAACTTTAAGATGTACCATTAAGACTTAACCTTAAAGTGTAACCTTAAGATTTACACTCAATACTTAACCCTAAGACTTAACCCTAGGATTTAAACTTAAGGTTAAACCTTAAGACAAAACTTGAAGACTTAATTCAAAGACTTATCCCTAAGACTCAACACTGAGACTTAAACCTAAGATTTAAGACTTAACCCTAAGACTTAGCCCCAAGACTTAGGTCTAAGACTTCAACTTATGAATTAAACTTTAGACTTAACCCTAAGACTCAAGCCATAAGACTTCACCTTAAGACTTCACCTGAAGACTTAACCTTAAAATTTAACCCTAAGACTGAACCCTAAAATATAACTTGTAAGACTTAACAATAAGACTGAACATTAAGACACAACCTTACGACTTCTACCCTGAGACCTAACCTTGAGACTTAACACTGAGATTTAACCCTAAGACTTAACTTTAAGATGTAACATTCGGACTTAACCTTAAAACTTAACCCTAAGCCTCAACCTTAAGAAGTAACTTGAAGACTTAACCCTGAGAATGAACTCTAAGACTTCAACTTAATAATTAACGCTCAGATATAACCCTCAGACTTAAACTTAAGAAATAGCCCTAAGACTTAACCTTAATATTTAACTTTAAGATGTAACCTTAAGGCTTAACCCTAAACTTAACCCTAAGAGTTAACCTTAAGTGTTGACCTTACAGATTTAACCCTAAGAGTTAACCTTAGGACTTAAACGTTAAGACTTAACCCTAAGACTTATCCCCAAGACTTAACTCTAAAGAGTTAACCCTAAGACTTCAACTTGTGATTTCAACTTTAGACTGAACGCTAAGACTTAAAATTACAATTTAACATTAAGATTTAACCATAAGACTTAACCCTAAGACTTCAGGTTAAGTTTTAACCTTAAGACTCAACCCTGAGACTTAGTCGTGAAATTTATCCATAAGACTTATCCCTAAAACTGAAAACTGAGACTTAAACCTAAGATTTAACCTGAAGACTTAACCCTAAAAAGTAGCCCTGAGACTTATCCTTGAGCTTTAACCTTGATACTTAATCCTGAGACTTAGCCCTAAGACTTATCCCCAAGACATAACTCTAAGGCTTAACCCTAAGACTGAACCTTAAGGCTCAACCTTAAGACTTAACATTAAGACTTAACCCTGAGACTTAACCATAAGACTTATCCTCAAGATTGTACTCTAAGACTTAACCCTAAGACTTAAGATGAAGACTTAACCCTAAGACTCAATCTATGAGATGTAAACTTAAGACTTAACCTTTAGGAATTAACCCTGACACTTAACCTTAAGGCTTAACCCTAAGACTTAAGCTTAAGGTTTAAACTTAAGACTTATCCCTAAGACATAATCCTGAGACTTAACCCTAAGACTTAACCTCAAGTTTAACTTCAAAACTTAACCCTAAGACTGAATCCTAAGACACAACTTGACCACGTAACCCTGAGACTTAACCTTGAGACTTTACCTTGAAATTTAACCCTGGGATTTAACCCTAAGTCTTAATGCTAAGACTTAACTTTAAGATGTACCATTAAGACTTAACCTTAAAGCGTAACCTTAAGATTTACACTCAATACTTAACCCTAAGACTTAACCCTAGGATTTAAACTTAAGGTTAAACCTTAAGACAAAACTTGAAGACTTAATTCAAAGACTTATCCCTAAGACTCAACACTGAGACTTAAACCTAAGATTTAAGACTTAACCCTAAGACTTAGCCCCAAGACTTAAGTCTAAGACTTCAAGTTATGAATTAAACTTTAGACTTAACCCTAAGACTCAAGCCATAAGACTTCACCTTAAGACTTAACCTGAAGACTTCACCTTAAAATTTAACCCTAAGACTGAACCCTAAAATATAACTTGTAAGACTTAACAATAAGACTGAACATTAAGACACAACCTTACGACTTCTACCCTGAGACCTAACCTTGAGACTTAACACTGAGATTTAACCCTAAGACTTAACTTTAAGATGTAACATTCGGACTTAACCTTAAAACTTAACCCTAAGCCTCAACCTTAAGAAGTAACTTGAAGACTTAACCCTGAGAATGAACTCTAAGACTTCAACTTAATAATTAACGCTCAGATATAACCCTCAGGCTTAAACTTAAGAAATAACCCTAAGACTTAACCTTAATATTTAACTTCGAGATGTAACCTTAAGGCTTAACCCTAAACTTAACCCTAAGAGTTAACCTTAAGTGTTGACCTTACAGATTTAACCCTAAGAGTTAACCTTAGGACTTAAATTTTAAGACTTAACCCTAAGACTTATCCCCAAGACTTAACTCTAAAGAGTTAACACTAAGACTTAACCTTAAGACATATCGTACAACTTAACCTTAAGATTTAACCCTAAGACTTAAATTTAAGACTTAATCTTAAGACTTAACCCTTAGACTTATACCTAATACTTAATCTTAGAGACTTAACCCTTAGACTTAACCTTAAGACTTAACGCTAACACTTATAATTAAGACTTGAGCTTAAGACTTAACCTTGTGACTCAACCTTAAAAACCGAACCTGAGACTTAACCCTATAGACTTAACATTAAGACATAACCTTAAGACTTAACCGTAAGAGTTAACTCTTAAGATTAACCTTAATTCTTAACCTTAAAACTTAACCCTAAGACTGAACTCTAAGACTTAAGCCTTACACTTAAACTTAAAACTTTATCTTAAGTCTTTACCCTAAGGCTTAACCCTAAGACTTCATCCTATCTTAACTTAAGACTTAACCTTAAGACTTACCCCTGAGACTTAAACTTAAGACTTAAGCCTGAGACTTAAAGATTTTAACACTTAGAATTGACCCTAGGTCTTAAATTTAAGACTTCACATTAAGACTTAACCTTAAAACTTAACCCTGAGACCTATCCCTAAGACTTAACATTAAGACTTAACCTTAAGACTTAACCTAAAGATTTAACCTTAATAATCAACCCTTAGACTCAACCTTAAGACTCAACATTAAGAGTTAACCCTTAAGAAGTAACCCTAGGACTTAAGCCTGAAACTTAACCTTAAAACTTTAACACTAAAATTTAAGACTTAACCTTAAGACTTAACCCTGAGATTTAACCTTGTAAGACTTAACCCCAGGACTTAAATTTTAGACTTCACCCGAAGACTTAACCCTAAAAGTTAACCTTAAGACTGAACCCAAAGACACAACCCTGATACTTAATGTTAAGACTTCACCTTAAAACTTACCCCTAAGACTTAACCCTGAGACTTAATCTTAAAGATTTTAACCCTAAGAATTAACACTAGGTCTTAAATTTAAGACTTAACCCTAAGACTTAAACATAAGACTTAACCCTAAGACATAACCCTGAGACTTAACCCTAAGACTGATCCTAAGACTTAACCTTTAAAGATTTTAACCCTAAGAATTAACCCTGAGATTAACCTTGAGACTTAACCTTAAGACTTATCCCCAAGACTTAAAATTAAGACTTAAACTTATGACTTAACCATAAGACCTAACCCTGAGATTAAATCTTAAGACTTTAACCCTAAGACTTAATAATAATACTTAACCTTAAGACAAAACCCTAAGACTTAACCCTAAGACATAAACCTAAGACGTAAACTTAAAGACGTAACTATAAGTCTTATCCTTAAGACTTAACCCTAAGACATAACTCTAAGACTTAATCTTAAGTCTTAACCCTAAAACTTAACCCTAAGACTTAACCCTAAGATTTAACCATAAGACTTCACCTTAAGACTTAACCTTAAGACTTAACCCTAAGACATAACCCTGAGACTTAACATTGAAACTTAGCCTTGAAACTTAACCCTGAGACTTAACCCTAAGAATTATCCCCAAGACTTAACCCTAAGACTTAAACTACAGACTTAACCTTTAAGACCTAATCCTGACTCAAATTCAACCTTAAGTCTTAACCCTGAGATTAACCTTGAGACTTAAACCTGAGATTAAGCCGTAAGACTTTAACCCTAAGTCTTAAACTTAAGACTTTAACTTAAGACTTAACCCTGAGATTTAATCTTAAAACTTTAACCCTAGGACTTAACCCTAAAACTTAACCCTAAGACTTCACTGTAGGACAAGGCCTCAAGGACAGGAGTCCAAGTACTGATAGCCTGATGAATAGAGACTTGTTAGAACTTGCAGGGCACAAGCCCTGGGAACCAAGGAACAAGCCAACTGCAGACCCCTGAGCCGTTACAGCTGAGGAGGCAGCCAGGCGGACAGAGAAACAAGTAGCCAGATAAGGGAACGGATGGCGCCGATATGTAACTTTGTTAATCAAGAAAGCCGCCTGGAAAGAAACCTCCTAATTTGGGAATAGAAATTGTTGCTATGTCAAGGTAAACTAATAAGTTCCTATTGTTCTAACGGTGTGCCTTAAATATCAACCAATCCGTGTTTTTTACGCTTAAGATTTAACCAATCAGTGTGTAATATGTAGAAGGTAGACATGTATACAAGTGTGAGAAAATCACTAATAAACCGACAACTTGCTTGCATCAAGCTGCGTCCTGTCTCTTCATTTGCCACACTTCACCTTAAAATTTAAACCTAAGCCTGAACCCTAAGACTTAACCTTAAGACTTAACCTTAAAACTTTACCTTAAGACTTAACCCTAAGACATAACCTTGAGTCTTAACCCTAAGACTTAACTCTAAGACTGAACCTTAAGACTAAACCTTAAGACATATCCCTGAGGCTTAACATTGAGCCTTATACTTGAGACTTCACCCTAAGACTTAACCCTGAGATTTAATCTTAAGACTTTAACCTTAAGACATAACCCTAAGACTTAACCCTGTCTTAACCTTAAAACTTAACCCTAGGGCTTCACCCTAAAACTTAACCCTAAGACTTAAACCTTAAGATTTAACCTTAAGTCTTAACCCTAAGACATATGCCCTATAGAATAGTTTTTGTATTTGATGGGTTTTATATAAATATTGCACTGATGACATGAATGAGAGTGGTATAAAAACAGGAACGGTCCAATACACGAGGGCTGAGAAATGAAGATGCAGACAAGTGAAGTGGTTGGGGTTGGATTTATATGAAGCTTCTACAGAGGGGAAAAAATAGTTTCTTGTTGGAAGAAGGGTTCGCTGGGGTCAAGAAGACGCTCAATATGAGTTACACATCTTGCTCAACTTTATTAGTTTCTAACGCTACTTATATAGAACCGATACACATGCACATTCGTAAAGCAGAAATATAATTGGTTAGTAGTCTCTAAACGCGCGCGGTTCTCACACCCCTAATTATCATGACTAAAATAAGCATTCTATCCATGTAGCTAATTGTGTTGCTGTGCTTCAGCCTTGTAGTTTGTTACTCCCTATTTTCCCATACCGCTCCCTCTCTTTCTTGGCCCTGCACCTGCTTTCCCAGCAGCTGTAGCTTGTTACAGCCACGGCCTGTTGGCACAACATAATTACTTGGTCTCAGGATTCAAGAATAGCTCAAGGCTACCTTTCTTGTTAACTTCAGCACAGCAACTTCAGCACAGTTCTGATTACAGGCCAATTCTAATACCAGGCCTGGATTGTGCAGATCTTCAGAGATTCTAAGGCCACGCTTCTGCAGCCATTCTTCTACAGTTTCTCTTTTAGTTGCTATCTAGATTGAAGAGTATTAGTAATGTCCAGCTGTTGATTTCTGTATGTGTTTTGAGGATTCTGAGGGGCCTGCCTGTTCCTCAAAGTTCATGTCAGACAGTGACCTTAAGCTTTCCCTTCTCTTTTGTGATATGTAGCCACGCTCCAGCAGTACTGTCAATCATTTTAATCTGTGACTTGCTTTGTATTCTTACTACCAAAATAACAGGCTCCTTTTGAAGACTGTGTGTGTATATATATATATATATGAGCTATCCAGAATTTTGTAAACCTAATCTATCAGTATAAAGGCAGTTGTTATTCTAAAACGAGCTCAGTAAGAAGACTACAAGAGGATGTGATTCAACATACTCTTAAAGTGTATCTCAAAAGAGCTTTCATATATTTGTATTCATTTAATTGTATTTGTATAGTGAAGAAACAGAACAAAGAACAATCTAATACGAAGTCCTGCCTTCAGTCACCAGAGTAATATTTGCAGTCATACTATGGCTCTTAGATCACAACAGATTTCTTTGGGTTTTGTTAGAAAAAAATACCTGATTGCAGTGTGTGCTTGTGTATTGTTCAAGGAAGAACAATACCTGAGCCTTTTTTATGTGTTAGGAAACAGAAATCCTCATGAACAGCTGCTGATAGTTGAAGGTGCTCAGCTGAGAAAGATGACGAGAGGTTCATCATCTGCGCAGATGCCTGCTGGTGGCAGGCAAAATTTCATACCTTTGGGTTCAATCTAAAGACGGGCCTAATTGTATAATAAAATAAGTTAAAGGCGTATTTCATGTTCTTAGAACTTTCTTCATGCTAATTTAACTGTTTCTTTAGGGCATGTTTGGACAACTGCAGCAGGAGCTTGCTGATGCACCTAAAAAGCAATCTATGCCAGAAGCTTCACTTGAAGTTACTACACGCTACCACAGTGACCTGGAGAGAGACAAGCTGCACTTGCAAAAGGAGTTGGAAAGAAAGTTGAAAACTAAGGTACTTAATGTCTGTAACTATATGAAGAAATCTGACTGTAGCTGCTGAAAGTAGGAGCAAATGTTGTACTTTTGCACCACGTTTTGCAGTGTTCTTACGAAAACTGAAGTATAGAGAGAACCAGAGGAGCTTTGCAGGAAAGCTGTAGGGTGATTTTGTGTGTGTGTGTGCATGTCATCTTATCCCCCAAAGTTGTAACCTCATCCTGTCACTTCTAGAGTATTCCTTCTTCCCACCAGCTCCAGCTGCTGTTCTTGGTTATGGTTCCTAAGGTGTGTTTTACACTCCACATCAACCTTGGCCATAGGTCTTGGATGGGTGGAGGAGAGCTTAGGCCTGTTTCTGTGTGAGTTACTGCATTCTCCTGCGCTCTTGTCTTTTCCGGCCACCTTGCTTTTTCTTCTGCCACTGTTGCTTTCACAGATGCAGAAGCAGAACATGCTGGCTCTGACATCCAAGGACTTGCACAGCAGGTGGGAGGAGCACTTGAAGTCACGATCCCACCTTGGAAGAGCACATTGCTCATCTTGACAAGGAAAAGGCTGAACTGCTGGAACAGGTGAGCCCAGAAAATTCTCTGGGCACCGAGCCAATACCCAGGAGAACCACATGCACCTTCTGGTCAGGTTCTTACATACTCATTGTTTTCTGTTATCCCTGCCATTCAGGCTGCGAGTACCTTATCGTTTGGGGGTCACGGAGGAAGCAAATAAAAGCTAGATGGGTATCTTTGTGTAAGTTCTGGAGTGGCTCTGTTGGGAAGAGTTCCCAGTTACTCCCTCTCGGAAGAGAGGGGAGTAACGCAACCATCACTTGGAACAACTCTATGAAGTTGGCCTTGCCCAAGGTCACCCCCTGAAGCCTGTCTCAGGCTCAGGAGTTGAGCAGGAGGCAGTTGGGGGTTTGCTTTTCGGAATGGTGTCTTTGCTTCCCAGGGCACAATGCAGTGTGAGGTGATGCAGAAAAAATGAATGCAGTAACTAATTGCTTACTAGTAGCTGACTCAGTCCGTCTTTCCTGGTCTTGGAGACCCAGAAGCAGAGTTCCCAGAAGTGCTTTTGAGGTTGCTCTGGGTGATAGATTCTAGTTTTTAGTTTTGCATCCTTTCTGGCTAATAATAAACAAATAGTGCCCGTTGTGCCCGTAATACTATATCCACAGGACCCATCAGCACCCTCTTATCTTCAAAGCCTGAAACTGAATTTCAGCCCAGCCAGCTACCAAGTCCCTGCCAACTAAAACTGGGTAATCACGGGGGGGAGGGTAATACCATTCTGAAACATTTAATATTGCACAGGAACTGTAGAGTCTCCTGGTCTTGGCTGGGGAGTGACCTGTAATAAACCCAAGTTTTTGTGGCTGAGCATGCATGCACTTGAAAAAACACTGGAGAAGAAATACTTCCTCCTGGAAAGAGCAGAGATGGATTGTGTTTACTGTGTATTGCCACCTTGTAAATAAAATCCTGCCTTTCTTCTAATGTCTGGAAGAAAACAAATACACTCAATTAAAAAATGCATTTTGCTCTCCATTCCCCCATTAAATGGTCAGACTGATTACAGAGGTACTCTTGAAATGGCTGCTGCTCATAGCCATTTCCCAAAACTCATAGAATTCAGGTTTTGCAACCTGAATTTACTTGGATGTGTTTTCAGCAAAAGTCTTTTTTCAGTCTTTAAAAAAAAAATATTATTATTATAATTATTATAGTTCTTCCTTCTAGAGATCACGTCTGCAATAATGGAATGCTGCTAATACACTGAGGATCAGCTAAGGAAAGTGACTGTACATCAGCCACTTTGGTCGGCGAGAACACTGCCAGAGTGAACAGGCTTGATAAAGCTGTGAAGGCTCATTCCAGAAAGGAAAATGAAGGTTCTAGGAGCTGTACCATTATTAGCGATGAAGAAAAAGAAGGTGTTTCAAAGGGCTGAATCTCCTCCCTAAAAAGTGGTACTAGATTCCTGTCCTGTTGTAATCAATATTTTCAGCGCTAATCACAGTGAAGTGTGTCCCTCTCTCTGATTGAGGTTTTCTTTGCCGTCTCTCCCATGTTTCACAAACTCATTGGCAAGAGGCAGTTTCTAATAGGAAGTAGTGTGCTGGCAAGGTGTTCCATGAGTCAAACCATCTAGGGTATACTGGCCTGTGACATCACCCCAAAACCATATGGTACTTATAGTAAGGTTTCACCATGCTGAACTACTTCGTGCCATCACCGCAGCAGTAGAATAGGAGGATGGTTCCCAACTTATCTATACCAAAGGCACGACCTGTCTTTTGATTTCTGGACCACGTTTCCATACTCTCAGTGCACGTTTGTGTTCTTTTGTGGCAGTGCCAGCTCAGCCACATTTACTGGAAAGTAACTTTCTGACCCTGTCCTGGCAAGGCAGGTAACTAGATGATACCTACAGGCCCCCCCCCGCCCCCCTCCCGCTATATTAACCCTTGCTGTTCGTTCCTTTGGCATCCATTTGCCCAGGGCTAACGATGGCACACAAGCAGGACTGCTCAACAAACTAGGAGGCGAATTGCTCGCAGAGCTGTTTTGGCCATAACTCCCTGACGAGATGCCCTTGCCCTGAACGACAAGCGCTTTCCCAGTTTGAGCCATTTTCTTTTAAAACCAACTAGACCGAGCCCCCCAGCGTGCTCGCAGCGCGGGCCCCGCCGGGGCCAGCGGGGAGCTGCTGCTGCCCGGTACGCCGGCACCCCCCCGGGCTTCCCGACAGCGGCCCGAGTGCTCGGCGGGGGGCGCAGCGCCGCCGCCACCCGCCGGGCCTCCCGCTGCCCCCGGCCCCGCTCGGCAGCGCCGCGGCCGGGCACCGCGCGGGAGCCGCCGGGCACCGCGGGGCAGGAAGTGACGTCACTCGCGCTGGACTCGCGCCGGAGCAGACCCCGCCCCCGCCAGCAGAGCCCGCGCTGAGGGAGGCGCTGTCCGCCGCTGCCGCGCTGAGGAGCAGCCTGTGCGCTCGGCTTCCCGCCCTCTGGTGGTTCGCTCTGTAGAAAACCGTACCGGGCCGCTGCCCGGGGCCCCGATCCCCCGTCCCTGCCCCGGGGGCCCCCCGATCCCCCGATGCCCAGCCCCGGGACCCCCGATCCCCCGTCCCTGCCCCGGGGGCCCCCCGATCCCCCGATGCCCAGCCCCGGGACCCCCGATCCCCCGTCCCTGCCCCGGGGGCCCCCCGATCCCCCGATGCCCAGCCCCGGGACCCCCGATCCCCCGGTTCTGCCTGGGGCCTGCCGCAGCCCGCCGCGTGCCTCCCGCCGTCTCTTCCCTGAGGCGGGACCGTGCCGCGGGATGAAGAGGTTTTTCGGGTTCGGGAGGAAGAAGAAGGGGCGGCCGGCAGCGGCCGGCAGCTCCGCCAAGCCCTTCCCCACCGGTGCCTACGAGCTCCGGCTGAAGGACCTGGGCAAGCTGCACCGTGCGGCCGCCCGTGGCGACCTGGGTCAGGTGCGGCAGAGACTGAAGAAATGCGGCATCGACGAGCGGGACACGGCGGAGCGGTAAGCGGCGGGGGGCAGCAGCGCCGGGCGGTGCTGGGGCGGGGTGTGGGGGGGTTGCGGGCAGCGCCGGCACCCGCAGGTGCAGCTGCAGCCACCGGCAGCTCAAGGGCGCTGGGAGCCAACGGCAGCATCGCTGCGGGGAGCCTCAGCCTGGGCGGGGAGCCAGGGCTGTGCTGCCAGGAGCCCTTGGAGTCGGCCGAGCATCCCCCGTCTTGTCCCGGTCTTGCCCCGGCCCCCTCCGTGCCCTCGTTCCCGGGGGTGTTGCCTTGCCTGGGGGCACAGGAGCGGCAGGGGGGCGGCAGCAGCCTGGCCAGGGCGGGTTGCAGAAGGAGCCTCAGGGCCATTCTCCAGGCAGGCTTGGAAGGCAGAGTGCATGCACCTCGGAGGCCTCAGCGTGCGGGGTTAGTAGTTGAGCTGAGCAAGCTGCACTGCCTCAGCTGGGAGTAAAAGAGGGGTAAGCACTGCGTTTAGGAAAGGGTAAATGTGCTGTGTATTGGTGCTGTGTGGACGGTTGCCCAATGTGCCTTTTGTGACTGTGATGTTGCAGCCAAAGCAACATCAGTCTGATTTTAGGTGGCAGTTACTTTGCTGTTTGCTCTGTGGCCTTGGTACAGCTAATTAGTGCCTTGGATTGGAAAATCTGGGCAGTGCCATGCAGAGGAAGCTGCTGCTTCTGGCAGGTGTTAGGATGTGTGCTTTTGAGTCGAGTACAGCAAGTACTTGGCAGTTGTATCTTAGGGAGAAGCCGTGGGCTGCAGCATAGCTCCTCATGATCCACCGTAAGCCTAAGGGAATCAGCTGAAGGTTTTGGGTCTTGGATGTGTTGAGCTGTTAATGCCTTTTCTGAAAAGACTCTGAGTCAAAACATCCATGACATTCAGAGGAGATGCTGGTTTAATCAGAGTACTTCAGCATCCTGGGCTGTCTTTTCTGAAGACTGGACTTTTGCCAGCCAGCTAGCTTATTGCCCTGAAAACACCTGGAACTGTCTAGATTTGTAGGAAAAGCAATGAAGAATGCAGTCCGTCAGCACGTGGGCTGTGTGCCTGAGTGTTGCCAGCCAGTATTAGTTTATGCAGCTGGAGGGTGGGTGATGCTGGCTAAGGTGGCTCGAGTGCACTTTTGTGCATACTTAAGCTGCCAGAGTCAAGGTGCTCGATGGCATTTATGGAAATAGTTCTGAAAGTCTCTTTTTCTTCTTACTGCCTTCCCATTCACTGTGGCTGATTCAGTCATCAGTCAGTCACCAGCTCTTAGCAGACCCTGGTATGAAATTGAGCTAGTTTTTGTGTTTCAAGCTCATCTTGTCTAGAAAGCTTTGTTTCCTCTGGAAAGGTTTCCTTCTGTGTGCCAGGCTATTGTATTGTCAGTGTTATAACAGGACAAATAAAGTCACAAACTGTAAAAAAAACAAGCCGGGGGGGGGGGGGGGGAGGGGAGAAAAGGCAGCGTACTATGATGAGCACTGTGGTGGTTTTGCCATGATAATGCCCAGTGCTGAAAAGCTGCTGAAAAGCGCGGCTGAGAGCAATTCAGTGGACAGAGCCTGCCTGCTTGCTGCAGCCACTGCCCTCTGTACCAGCCATGAGGGTTGCAAGGCCACCTGTGCCCTCTTAGTGCTTGTGGGTGTGATGTTTGTTGTGAGTGACCACTGGATACAGCTGCATTTCAGGGCTTCATAGTGTTGGAAGACTTGGTATCATTGGAAATAGAGGTGTAGAATAGGAAATAATGCAAAGTAACGGCAAAAATGTGTGCATTGGTTGTATGAATATCTCAGGTTTGCTCCTCAGGATTTCCAAAAGCAAAATCCTGCACCAGGAGCATGGCAAGTATCACACATACAAGTTCCTTCCATAAAGTGGGTCCTGTAGCCCATAAGACCTCCCAAAAGTGTGCTTGATACAGCATCAGTTAGGAGCAGGCAGCTTTCAGAGGTGGTCTAGCAAAACCCTCAGCCTCACTGACAGAGACGGGCAAAAGTCAGCACAGAGTTGGAAGCACTGCAGGCACAATGCCAGCTAGTCATGGATCCTGGGTCAGAGCTCATCGCTAAGGGAGATTTACCCTGTCAGCTGCCTGTCAGACTGAACTCCAGCGCTTTTCATTGCTTGGCTTGTAGCTGCTGGGTTGTTGGCTCAAGGGCCATTCAAAGTGCGTACTGCCAACCTGCTGTTTCCCAGTGGGGTTGTTTCGTGGCTGCTCAGCATCAGCAGTTCTCTTCTACTCTGTAGGTGATCAGCGTAGCAGCAGGAGCAGGAACATAATCTGGGCAGTGTCCCCAGGGCTGGGTGGCAGAAGAACTTCGGTGTTACTGGAGGCCTCTTGCAGGGACAGGCAACCCTGAACACTGGTGTTCTCTGCCAGCCTGTTCCCTGAGTGGATCTTCTGTGGAGCACAGCAGGCCTTGCTCCAAGCAGAGCCGTCTCCTGTTGACAGACTGAGAGGCTTGGTTGAGGAGGACAGCAACAAGTCCACAAGTTTTCTGAAGGCTTTTCTGTTTGCAGAGCTGATAGTGACTACTTCACATCTGTCATGCTTCCTAGTGGTTGGTAGTAGCAGCTTTCAGATGATTGTGGACTCCTTCATAACCAGTCCTGGTTAGCTTTCAGATAATCTCAGTCAGTCATTTCTTCAGAGATGAAGGATCCTGCATGTTTACATGGAAATTTCTCAAAAAGTGGTGGTAGTTGCTCTTGAGCTACTCCTCTGTCAATGCTCCAGTCTGTTCCCTGTCTGTAGCAAGACATTACAAATTCTTTGAAGTTTTCTGTATTTCTCTCATCCTCATCTTTGTTGCAGTGGAGGAGGATGTCAGCTGCCCTGTAACAAGTATCTGCGTTACAGATTACTGAGTTTCTGCATCACCTGCCACTGCATTTGTGTACCTCTCCCTTTCCATTCCCACTTAGCCAGGGAGCTGTTTTGCTCCTGTCTCAGCAAGGTACCAAAACAATTGCAAGACTAGTTGAGCTTTCCTAAATACAGAGAAGGACCTACCTGCAGTGATGTGGTTCAGAACCAGTGCTGGTGTTCCCCTCAGTTCTTGAGGAACTGTGGGATTGTTACTGCATCACCTTCAAGGGAGGAAGGTCCCAGCTGTTTTCTAGCTTGTCTTCTGCTCTGTTGGGACAGGTGTCCTGCAGAGCAGCAGGTGCTTTGCTTTTGCACAGAGTGAAGCTTGTGCTGATTTGTGCCTCTGATTTAGGGGGAAACACATGCAAGGACTTTCTGGGCAATTTCTTTCAGTATAAGTAGGCTGGTTAGTTGACATCAGACCTAAGATGTTCTGTGGTTTGAAGGAGTGTTTTGGTTTTTGTTGTTGTTGTTGGTTGGTTTTTTTTTTCCCTCTGGCAAGGCTTTAACTTGAAGAAAAGAGTTTCATTTTCTTATGCTGGTCATGTATTATGGAAACACAGTATTCCCTCCCTGGAGAGGACTTCCTCTGTAGTAGGCTTATTATGACTATTGTAGTTATACATATCTGAAGGATCAGGTATTACTTTCCTGTACTCAGGATTACAGTGTTCTGTCTGGTTTGCTGCATGTTATGGGGGGCACTTTGGTGCAAGTGAGTACTTGGTTTTGTTGCAGTAGTAAGCAAGCTAGAGAAAAAGCAGAAATTCTTGAAGTGCAGGGAAACGCTAATACTCTTTGTATAAAGCCCATCTACATCTCTGATACTTCTGGCACATGAATAATTACAGAACTTAGAGGGTTGCTTGCCATAGTTCTCAGATTCCCAAACTCTGGTCTTTTTTGCTGCACCACAGGTGTAGTCCTGCTGGAGGCAGTGACTAACACCTGGGCACAGGAATCTGTGCAGATTAAGTTCTAGAGTGAAGGAAATGGCACCTTACTAAGCAGATGCTGCGGAGGGGTTTTGCTGGCCAGTCTCGGGTGTTTGGTGCACAACTGCTGTTACTGGTAACGGAATGAGAAATCATTTCTTAAGCTTGCTTTGTGCAAAGTGAAACTTGTGGTCATATCAATTTATCAGAGCCTGAAATTATTTCTCTAGTTGTCTGTTTGTGCTAATTTAATATGTTTAATTTTTAGGACACCTCTGCATCTTGCTTCTGCGAATGGCCATGTGAATGTTGTTACATTATCTTGTAGAAAACAAGTGTAAACTAAATCTTTCTGACAGTGATAACAGATCGCCGCTGATGAAGGTATGTGGAATATGTTATGCTCTTTCAAGTGGGGCTTGTCAACTGTGCATTAAATGAGAGGTGGCTGGTAGGATTCTTTACACAGCTCTGCGTAGAAGCATGCATCTGGTAATCAGCGTGGAATAGGCATATGTTAGCTCAGCTTTGAAGGTGCTCTTATTTTCCAGCATTGGGAAGCTGCGGCAATTGTAACAGAGTGCTGGAAGTTCTTCCTTTTTTGTGTGTTGTTCCCAGGCAGTACAGTGCCAGCAAGAAGAATGTGTAGCTATTCTGCTGGAGCACGGTGCCAACCCACACCTGGCAGATGCTGACGGCAACACTGCCCTTCACCTTGCTGTCCGATCTCCTAATACAGCTGTAGCGGGGCTGTTACTTGAGCATAATGCCAATATTGATGCTCGGAATAAGGTAAATTTTTGTGTTTGTTGAAGAAGCTCTTTCAAAAAGTTGTATTAGTCTTTCTCTTGTAGGGTTGGTTTTTTTTTTTTACTTTTATTTTTAAATGTATTTATCTGCCCTTTCAGGAGGGAAACACTCCGCTTATTCTTGCTATCTCTGAACATCATGAAGATATAGCAGAGTTTCTTCTGCAGAGAGGAGCTGATGTGCATGCTCGAGATCACTGTGAAAGGTGAGTGGTTTGTCAAAACTCTGCATGGGTCTCTTTAGTATTCTTTAGGTTGGATTAATCAGAGGCATGAGAGTGAGCTCTGAAAAAAACCCGGGGAGCCACATAGCAGCTATTTCTGTGTGACTTGTGAAAGAACATCTGCGCTTGGCTGTTGTCATACCTCAGTGGGTGCTTTCCTCGTAGAGGATTACAAGAAGGCATTGTCTGTGGTGGCCCTTCTGGCAGGAAACATGCTGGTAGCTCAGCAGCACTGCCTCAATGTGAAAAAACATCTCCTGCATAGTGGCATAGTTTGTATGTGAGTATTGTCTATGTGGAAGCTTTGTCTGAAGATTGAAGGTTTGGTTGTTTTGACTCCCTCTTGCATTTTATGGTTGCTCTTAATATTTAATGAAAACTGCTTTTTCTTTTGCTCATTCAGTAAAGAGTAAAGTAGTTTTTGAGAACAAATAGGAATAAAAATAATTACAGTGTCTGTGTCAAATGATCTACTTCATAACATATTTTTGGTGTTTCAGAACCCCACTTATGACTGCAGCATCTGGTGGACAGCTTAATTTAATAAAAGTTCTTCTTCGATATGGTGCTGATCTTTTCCATAAAGACACTAACAGATGGACAGCTGAGGATTATGCTGTTACTCATGGATATTCTAGGTAAATTTTTGACTTTATTGTTAGAATAGGTTGTCAGCTGTCAGTGTGGCTTTTGAATGTTTTTGGTAATAGCAGCACGGTTTAATGGTGTGTTGAAAGCTGTCCTGAAGCTGTGCTCAGTGACGTCTTCTGATACGTATCGTTCCCTGTGTCTAGTATTAATCTGGATGTTGAAGAAAATTTCCACCCTGAATTGTCTGTAGATTTCAAGTTTTGATGCTAAACTTGCACCTGCCCAGTACAAGCTCTAAAACATGTCTGTATCCTACAGTTACCCAGAGGTAGAACGTGGCAAACTGAAATGCATGTCAGTCCTCTCCTCAGACCAGCACCATTGTCCTTACTGACTTCCACTACAATGAGCAGGAACTACCATCCTTTTGTTTCAGAGATCTAACATATCCCTTTTGTTAAAGTCTTAAGCAGTTTCACCCCTCTTATGGATAGCTTTGTACCTGTGCGTATCCCTTCTCTAAGGTGGTTATGTGTGCTTAACAGCTAAGCTGAAAATACTGTGCCGAGCGGGAGCTAATAGCTTCGTAGGTGTGGATATGCACCTCTAGAGTGAACATGACTGTAGTGAATATTGAAGTAGGTAGTAGTCGTGCAGTAAGTTCTGTGTGTATTACTCTCAGTGAATGCATACAAGTATATGAATTCATACGGCTATGAATACGTGTAGGGTGGATAAGTGGCTGTTAACTGTTCTATTAAACTGTATAAGCAAGTATGTGGTTGTTTTTACCAAATATGTTTCTTCTCTTTCCCTATATAGTCTTTGTAAACAACTGGTGGCATACACATTCCGGGGAGACAGAGACGAAGGTGGTGCACAAGGCGACACAGTACCTGGCATTCCTCACCGGGCCAGAGCTGCTGGCTTGACGTTGGGTGCACCTGCTGTGGACAGAGGAGGTAGGATCTTTAATCACGCAGGAGCTCACGAGGAAAATCACTGTGGCCTTTCCTTTAGGGGGTTTGTGTTGTCAGCGCTCACTGTGTTTGCCGTTGACTTTAGTGGAGGCATCAGGTGGGGTAGCGCAAGAAGCTTTGTGAATATGCTGACTTGTTGCTGGTTGGAGGTGCTTCTTGTCAGGGGTGAAGGCAGCTGCGGTTTGTGTGCTACGGGGCCACTTACCGGGTTGTTGCGTTCTGCCTGCCAGATTGCCCATCTGTACAGGTTTTCATACAGAGAGAGAAGGGGGACAGGGAAGGAACTAGGTGAGAGTGGTTTTGGTTTTGGGGTGTGTACTTGTACCTGTAGATGGCCATTCAGATTGTGAAAACGAATTGCAAAAGCAGTAGGTTCGTCCTGAGTAGTTGTTCATCTTCCTGTAGTTGGGAAGCAACAGATGAGTTAGCAGGACTGTACATGTCTTGTTGATATCCACTGAGTTTGTGCAGTGGTGTTTTAATATTAATAGTTTCACCTGCACTAAGCTGCTTTTAGTGAGTTATCTTATTTCTTAGCATCAGTTACGATTGTTTCTGTGTAGGTGCTGTAGAGACATACTTAGGAAAAATCGTCTTGGAAAAGTCACTTTGTTAGAAACAACAATGCAACTTCTGTGTGTACTGTATCTTCATGGACGTAGTTTGATTTCCAGTAAAAATAAATAACACTTTTACTTCCAGTAATTTTATGAAATAAACGTTAAAAAGTCCACATTAACCTGTGATCCAGAAAAACAATTGAATTGCCTTGTTATCAAAAAATCAGCTCCTTCAGTGAGTTTATTTTAAATTTAAAAAAAACCAACCGCTCCTTAATTTTTAAGATCCAGTCTATGCTTATGAGCTCATATAGCCCTAGAGGAATCTTAGAAAACTAATCTTTTAATATAGAACGAACTGTCTTGTACTTTACATCTCAGGCCCTACAGTGGGAAGTTCTATCCTTTCTGGTTTTTTTAAGGGTGTTACATCAGAACTTTGCGGCAAATGGGCAGCAGACAGTGTTCAAACACAGTTTATTACTCCTTTTATTTAAATATCCCGTGTTTTGCTCGTATTTCATGACATATTTTTCCGAATTCACTTTTCCCAGATAGGGGAATTTAATTTAGAGCCAAACTTTGTTCCTTTGACTTAGGAATAGTTATTTTGATCTAGTCAGCGATGTGTAAAGTTTCTTGATAGACTGAAGGAAGATGCAGAGGTTTTTATATTTTATTTTATTTTTGGAAAGGGCTTGGTACAGGTAGTTTAATCAAGAAAATGTTGCTTTTACCCAAACAGCACTCTGTGGCTGCCTCCTGTGCACGTAGATAATTGCTGTGGTACCACATTGTGATGACTGACAGGCCTGGGTTATTTTAAAATATGTGGCTTGAAGAATAATACTGTTGTGTGATTCCAAAATTAATATGCCCTCAGGGAAATATGGGTTCTTGAACCAAGTAATTTTCTCAGTTCCTTGAAGACAGTAATACTACTAGCATAAGTCCACAATGTTATGGGAAATCCTCACTTGAAGAGGCCTAGTAAGTGTGAAGAGCATATTTATGTGGGTTAAGGACTTGGGAGGAGAAAGAGTGCGCTGTGGTCTCAAGCTGTTTATAGTAGGGCTTGTTTTTCTTGAGTAGTACGAATCTTTTTCTTCTTGTGCTCAGTCTCCTAGAAAATGACCCCGGCCTGTTGAGTGAGAGGGATTAGTAGCATGCAGGGAACACTTGGTGGCATTGATTCTGCAGTCTCTGGCTTGCACACACAAAGCACAGGTCCTGCATCCTGAGTCCCTTTGATAGGCTGCAGTAAAAGCTTTGAAGCCCCTGTTAGAGGAGAAGCTAGACTGATCTTGAGACAACGCAGGAATACCCACTTTGAATTCTTTGTTTTAATCTTGCTCTTCATTCCTGTTTTTCTGGGATCTTCAATGTAGTCCTTATTCCTTTTGCACTTGTTGAACATTCTTCAAAATACTTGCTTCTAGTGAGCAAGTCGGTATATTTAAGAGGTTGGCTCATGCTTATTTGAGTGTTTACTTTTTGTCAGAACATGAACCTTTTTGTTGATTGCAGACAGACTTGCAAAAACCTCTAAATGAATGGCTTCCACCTCTAGCATATCGAAAGACAGACTTTTCAGATTTGAAGTTGGAATTTCTTTGGCAAAAAGTAATTACGCATTTTTTCAAAAAGCGAGGGTTCAGATTTCTAGTATGTCTTCAGTGGCAGCTTTTTTTAGCTGCTGCACTGCATATTGGTGTATTGTTCCTACAGAAACCATTGGTTTTTCATCTTAGAGCTCTTGGAAAAGAAACGAGTGCTTCAGTGTGCTTTATATCTGCTGTATCACCTTTTAAGAAAATTGAGAAATGGAGAAGGAATGAGAAACAATCTTGAGGTCCTTTTTTTAACTCTTACATGTGTGTTTTTGATAGGAGTCCTCTTGCCACATCCATTCCATGTATTTGTGGTAACATCAATATAAGCAGGACTCCCTGTTGCTCTGAGGCAAATGTTATGGCCTTGTCACAAAGACATTTGGTGTTGGGTAGCTGCAATAACAACCACACCATTCATTGATATATACAAAATCAAATTTTACTAAGTAGGATGGGTAGAGCAGGCGGATGGTGATTTGTATTCTAAAGCTTCTTTTCCACAACACATAGACACGCGTACACACACAAGCACACATGCATGACACTCACACCAGTCAGTGCACCCATTCTGGTCCAGTTGTGGCCTGCCCTGTAGCCCTGGGGGAACAGGGTATTCACTCTGACTGCTTGTCAAGCCTGCGTTCTGGCTGGTGGCATAGCTTCTCTATGTGAACAGTTCAGCATGGTCAAATCAATATATGCAGGGCTTTTACCTTCAGACTGAGGTAGGAGGGGGCTGTGTTTGCATCAGGCACCATCTGACACAGCTGGCTAGTGTATCTCCAAAGTTTGTTGGCACCTACAGATTTTTGGGATGCTTAGACGGAGGGATTTTAAGTGTGCCGTACGTATAAAACACTCTACAAATATGAAGGAATTGCATTGGCAGTCAGTGCTGGGCAAGGACTATTCAAGCTGAGAGAAATACAAAGTTGGCAGTACAGTAAACTGCCAAGAATCTGTTTCGGTGTTTCAAAATATTGGAATATAGGTATTCTACAATGGAGCAAGTAAATTAAGTTACATTGTTTGACACTGTCCCTTAAGAGTAGAGTTCTGTAGGTTGTGATAGGTTTGGCTTCTACTTCTTGTAACTGTAGAGTAGGCTGACGGTCACAGTACATTCTCCCATTGCTACAGCTTTGTTAATGTACTGGTTAGGTTTTCCAGATTTCTGGGAATTCACATTTATTCTGGTGTCCTTGTTTGGTCTGTCCTTGACACGCCTTTCCCTAAATGGATATAGGAATGCCACAATCTCCTAGCCAGACATCAAGAACAGGAAAACCAAAGAAAGGTATTCTATACAGTAGCATTTCAACTATGGAACATGTTGTGTGATGTACAAATACTAACACACCTGTGATGTTTATTATCTTGGAGGTCTCTATTCTGATGGTTTTGGTTTTATAAATTAGGTTTGAGAGCAGGCTTTGGGCGCTTTTGTTTGCGTGTTTTGCATGGGTCCTTTATTACTGAATTGAGTGATAGCTTTGTGTCATTAGTGATAGAAGAGCATTTTTTTTTAATATTATTTACTGTTACTCCAAAATGAAAATGGACTTCAATTAAAGTAGAAACAAGTGATCCCTAGATACTACTTTTCTAGATACCATTTCTACAGTAGGGCATCAAGATCTGTCTGAAAACTATCTCATAAACTTTCTCTCTTGCTTTTTAAAGGAGAATGGGAACTGGTTTTGATCATTGCTTAAAGTTACTATCCATGGAAAGCAAAAGTTCAGATAACTTACTCAACATGATATGCCCTTTGTTTTCTTTTCCTTTTAATGATTTTGTCCAAGACCTCGGTTTGGCTGTCATCATACAACTTTATGGAAGGCCGCCAATCTCCTATTTATAAGCAACTTCATTTTGTGATGATAGTTAACGAGAACTAATTATCGAGGAATTGAGGAATGCTGAAATGGATACGATGTGGAGGTTCTATTTGTTGGTTTTTTTCCTTTCTGTCCTGGGAATTGAAGAGGCCTTTTATTTCATCTTAGTTGTTGGTAATTGAGAGGTTTTCGCACTCTTCAGGCTGGATTCCTAGAGTTCAGGTTTCTTTAGTACGTCAGTGGTGTGCTAGAGTGCGCTGTCGTTGAGTTTGCAACATGTGCATCTGGGCCACGCTGCCATTCGGAGGGATCTTGACAAGCTGGGTAAATGGACTGTCAGGCCTGTCTTAACAGAATTCAACAAGGGCAGATGCCAAGTCCTGCACATGGAAAGGAACAACCGTTTGCTACAGCACGTGCTGGAGCTGCCTGGCTGGAGAGCTGCTTTGCTGGGAATAGCCAGAGGGTCTTGGCAGAAAGTGAGCTGAGAATGAGCCAGCAGGGTGCCCTGCCGGCTGAGAAGGTTAACGGTGTCCTGGGCTGTATGAAGAGCAGCATAGCCAGGGGACTGAGGAAGGGGATTGTACGCTGCTACCTGGCAGTCCCTGGGTTGTGTCCAGCTCCCTGGGTATAATTTTGAGGCCCCAGTGCAAGAGAGAGTGGTCTTTCATCCGTGAGCGAGTTCAGTGGAGGGCCATCAAACTTTGCCAGGAGCAGGACTACTTGCCTTTTGGGGAGAGACGGGGGGAACTGGGCTTGTTCAGTGTAGAGAGGAGATGACTTTGAAGGGGACCCAGTAGCAGCTTCCAGTACGTGTATGGAGAAGACAGAGACAGGTGCCTCCCAGTGGTGCGTCACATGAAGCAAAGGTACAAGAGGCATAAATGGAAACAAGAATTTCTAATGGAATGTGGGCAGCTTCACCATGGTGAGAACAGTAAAACAGAGAGGTTGTGCAGTCTCCCTCCTTGAATGGTTCAAGATCAGAGTGGAAAAAGCCCTATGCAGCCTCATCTGACCTCAGAGCTGAGTCCGCTTTGAGGAGGCGGTTGGCTGAGAGACTTGCCGAGGTCCCTTGTGACCTGATTTATCCTGTGATCCTGTGTGCAAGTTGCTGTCTTAACATGGATGAAAGCTTGGAGTGTAGTATAGATTGCCCTGGTTACGCCTGTCTTGCCTGTTGAATACCCTTTTTGGTACAGCATAGAGAACTGGTGGGGATTTTTCTGCCTGAGGATAGGCATTAGATCTTGGTTATGCTTTTTGATGTTTTTTACCTTTTCAGGATAACCTGTAAGTGGGTAGAGCACCAGCTAGTATAGTATATAAACCAGTAAAATCTCTGTCAACAGTGTGTGCTTGTGTGTGCAGTATGAGTACTTCAGCAGTTCATTTATTTACTGTCTTGCTAAAGCACCAGTATTTTGTTAACTGTTTATTAACACAGCATATTCATGCTATGCTGGGTTTTTTTTAGTTTAGAGGTAGTTCTTAAACTTTTAGGTATAAAAGTTCAAAGGAGATATAACTCTAGTCTTTTTTGTTTTGTCAATTCAGTGTGACTTGAAAAAGCAGTTGTTTGGAAATGCATGCATTCATTCATGGTGTCTTACGTTAAGTTGACTCCCCAAAGTTTCATTCTGCTATGACATGTAGAGTTGTCCAGGTTAAATGTTTGTATGTGCTGGTTGATTTTTAGCATGCCAAATCTAATTTCAACATGTCAATTCGTGTTTGCACAGCAATAGATGACTTGTCGCAAGGAGACTCAATCAGGTAAGACTTTAAACATACCCAGCACATACCTGAGGAATGATTGGAGAGACACAGTACTCATTTTGCTTTACTTTTTAAGAAGCTTGGAGAAAGAGGGGAGCGATGTCAGTTGGCATACTTCTGAGGAAGAACTTGATTTTACTCCCAAGGTATGGTGTACTTACAGTAAATGTCCTATAAAAATAAGTGATCTGAAGGCAAGTTTTCTGGGGGATTGAAAGAAACTACAGTTCTAGCCAATATTGTTTTCTCCTTAGAAGCACTCTCTGACCTGCCAGCCTTTCTTCTGCTGTGAGTTTTTCCTAAAAGACCTGTAGCTGTGGCAGATCATGCAGTAGATTTGTGATTTGAGGCAAAAGAGCCATAGGCGATGAGATAAACCACCACAGTTTTATTTGTTCTTGGTCATTTGAGTCGGATTTTAAGTTTATAAGTTACTAATATAACCTTTTCTGTTCTTCCCCAAACACTGTTAATGTTTCCTGTAAATTTTGTGATAGAATCCTAACTGATAAAGGGCACTTTTTAATGAAGAGGTACTGAAAGCCTTCATCACCTAGTTCTCCTTTCCTCCTCATCAGGTTACTCAAGAGTGCTCAGTGGATGAGTTACTCAAATGGGTCATCTTTTTTTCTTCTATTGAGATGGCATTCTGTGCTTGCATGTAATCTCACACTGCATGTTTTCCCTCTTTTTTTGAATGCTTAGGCAGTATTCTTTTTGTCAGCTACAAGCTCTCAGGCCTGCTTTTTTTGCTAGTGTTCTGAAGGATTATTAACTTCTGCAGTGATGTGTGGAGCATCTGTTCTGTTGCTCTGGGATTCTGCAGCGACGAGGAACCGGTGTTCTAGTTCAACCTACTCTGTAATACCAGAGGTGCAAGCATGTTTAGTTTTAACATGATTTCATTTTCTTGCACTGATTTAAATATAAATTATGCATTTTTTTGGCATGTTTTTGAAATTTCAGGATATTCTGGTAAGTGTACTTGCAGGGACTAATTAATGCATTAAACCTAGGGTTCTTAACAGTTACTTCCCTTGTGCACACTTGCAAGTAAGCATCCAGAAGCTGCGATCTTAAATGTAACTGAATTTTACTGAAGTACTGCAAATACTAAACCCAGATTTTTAAAACTGCTATGCATGTAACCATAGTTTTGGAAACAATTTTCAGAAGGGTGCCTGCATGGTATTTTGGGGGTGAAATACTCACTGAATTGCATATGTGAGGAGTGTTTTTGTAGTTAGAAGTATAGGATGGAGCCAACACCTGACCACTATCAAAAGGACAGCCTGATTACATTTAGTGTTCAAGATTTGATGTGACCAAAGGATTTGTTGTTGTCGTTAGTGTTCTAAAAAAAAAAAAATAATTTATTTACAGAGCTGCAGAAGCCAAATTTGACATTGTTAATGAATGTTTCCCAGCAGTTCAGGAAAAACAGTAAGCTATTTGGAAAAGATTGCATAGTATACTAATATATAAAAGTAGATTTGCTAAGTAGTTTCTTAAACAATTCTTTTCCTTTAGTAAATGAGAAAAGTAGCATTTTGAAAACACAGCACTTGGTCACTTCAGAAAAAATAAGTCATGTTGTTAAAATGAAGGTATTAATCCCCTCCTAAGCCTTTGTCCCTGGCCAAGTCCTTCCTCCATCCTGCCCATCCTTGACTTGGTTCCTTTTCCAGACATTCCCAGATTACTCCATTCATCTGGTAACATGCCTGTTGCCATTTACATAACTCCTTTTGTTGTTTTGACATAACTGCCATGTCTCCAAAGACGGTGAATAATGAAGTATCTTGCAAGTCAGTACCAAAGCAAACTGTCTTTCAAAATCTAAATAATTTGCAAGATAAACAAGAAAGTTGGAACAAGAAAAGCACGATTCAGGCGAAGTTTCACAGAAATGATGACTCCCTTTTTGCAGAATCTAAGATGACAAACTGGAAAAAAGAGACACCTCAGCTTCTCTCAGATAGTTGTGGTCTTAAGGAGAAAAAGTCAAGCTTCAGTAATGGCTTTGAAAGTGATAATAGTTCTTTGTCAGCAGGAAAAAAACCCAAGGCTTGAAAGTCAAAGACAAACTCTGTCTTTCTTGAACATGTAGATGATGAAGATACAGAAGAAGAGCAATGTGAAGTAGATAATAAAGTCTGTGAAGCACTGAAACAAGAAAGTGAACACTTGTGCTTGAATAGGCATGAAGAAAATGTAAGAGCAGCATTTCACTCAGGCACCAAAGTAAGTTATATAAGGATGATTCAATCACAAAGGTATTTTCTAAGGGTAATAAAGGTAAGAACCAAAAGGTAAACTGGATTTCTGTTGATATTTCACGTATATCCATCTTTTGATCATCCTTTTTTTTCTATTAGAAAATGCCTTTACTCCTAACCAAAGCAGTTTCTTAGGTATAAGAATAATATTGGGCAGTATTTTCGATATTATTTTATTGGTTGCAGTGGTTTTGCAGGAAAACAAATAGGCAGTATAATTTTTCTGAAATAAATTCATTTTTTCTCAGTTGTATGTACAGTTTTTATCTGTCAAGATTTATTGCCATTTAGTAAAATACCTGGTGTGATGGCTGAAAGTGAGGAACCAAAAAGTTTGAGTAAGATTGAGAGCAGGAAGTTAGTGATTTTCCTGGAGCAAAGTAGAGGAAAAGGAGCGTGTTCCAAAACAATGTAACTGAAATGAAAGCTAGAGTTAGGCTGACATGAAGAATTGCTTCTCCGGAGCTTTGCAGAGCCAGGGCTAATGACTTAGGGCTAATGTCATTGCTGTCTCCTCAGAGATTCCCATGGAAAAACTGAAGGCCTTGTAAAACAAAGCTCAACAAAGTTTCCCTGTTGTCTTACACAGGAAAAGCATTTTTAAAGTTGTCGATGGGTGGCTAAGAAGGTGCTTGCTTCTGCTATTTCCAGCTGTTTGGTCAATCTCTTTTAGGAAAAATCACCTGAACAGGAAGAAGAGGAGAAGGAGCAGGAAAAGGAAGACACTGGTGAAGAGCTACAAACTGCAGTTGTTGAGGGTGTGAAAAACTCTATTTGTAATGATAGCCATCAAGTCCACAGTGCTTCCAAAGACAACACTGGTGAGAGAAGTGAGTTAGTGAATACTGATCCCAGTTCTTCCTCTATAAATATTAATGCACAGTAAATGAACTGAAATGGTGATTGACTTCTGAAACAGTAAGCTTTTCCCTTGCCTGTGAACCCTAGTGGGCATTGGCAAGGAGGAAAGTAGCTTTTGTTCCTTTTCATTCGTTCCTGAAGAACAAATTGTGGCCTTGGATTCCAAACGATGCTACATGGAGCAGGTGTCATTCTTGGTTTTGTTGCTGTGTTCTCCCTGAAGCGATCAGACCAAAACGCACAGTTGAAAAAGAGGAGGATTAGAGAGTCTTGGGTGTGACAGTAGTATTCCCCTTTCTGGCAGACCGTACTGTCAGACTGAAAAGTTGTGGTTGCTCTTGGCTGAAGCCTGGGAAAGATTTGAGTCAATCTGAGAGAAAGCTGTTCTGTTCCAGTGCCTCACCTTGTCCAGTTTTAAAACGTAGAAAGTCTCTCCAGTGCCACGCTTGAGTGTGCTCGAAAGCATTGCCATGTCAGTCAGGGCTGAGCACTGGTACTCACCTCAGGTCTTGGAGCAGGAGGAGAAGGCACACTTTCCACTGTCTGTCTCCAGAGAGTAGAGTGGTGTGGTAGATGTTACCAGAGCGTGTGTAGCTGCTGATCAAATGCTGCAGAGCGGGCCTGGCAGAACCTGCTGTATTCCAGGTGTTGTGCCTATACATGCGCTTCTGTCGGTGCATTTTGCCATAAGCCTGCATTTGGCACAGTGTGAGTAGTCCTAGCTGAGGCTGGAACCAGCAGTTCCCCTCTGCTAGGACGGGTGCCCTCACTGGTCTCTAGCTCCTTTCCCGTTTTTTGTGTGCATGTCTCCACAAGAGTGAATCCTGAATCAGTTTTACCTAATGGACTAGCTTAAAACAGAGAAATGAAGATAGTTTAATCTGGCCAGGAACCTACTGAGACTGAGCCTTGCGTGTGTCTGGTAGAGAAGAGATTCGGATGTTAGCCCCCTGAGATAGAGACAAGTTGTGTGTTTGGGGTGAGTTTTTGGGCTGTGAGCCTCTCCTCTTTTTAAATGGCAATGCTTAGCTGTCTACCTTCTGGGAAGGTGCAGGCTAAAAACTGCTAGTCAAGGAAGGTCTTTTCTGGTAGTGCTACAAAAGGAGCATTGTTTCTTGGTGATTTTAGCGTGAAGATGTGTCGGGTGGTGTTTCTATGGTACTTCTTGTACAGTGGATGGTGGTAGTCAATGGCAATTTCTGGAGCTGTGGACTGGAGAGCAGGTGACCTAAACTCTGTATGCCACAGGGCTGCAGCGTGCTGGAGCCTTTTCCAGAGTGTGACCCAAACACGTCTTCAGTGCTGCTTGTAGCTGTGTCAGCTGTTGTGCATAGCCATCTTCTGCTGGAGAGGTGGCGATCCAAAGGAGGTACCATGATGTTGTGCGCTGGGTGTGAAGAAACCCTTGAATTCAACACTCACTGCTTAGTTTGTCCTCAGCAACAGAACCGCTGTGCATCTTTTGGGCGCAGGGGTGATGAGGAAAAGCAGAGTGAAATAGAAGGGCTCAGTGTCTCACCTCTTACTGCCTTTGTAGGTGCCCTGACTGCAGTGGGAGCAGAGGAAGAGGAAGATGCTGAATCTCCCTGGGATTCTGAGGTATTTCCCGTGAAGGACACCGGGGTTCCCAGTGGGGTGGGGGTGGGGAGCGAGATCCAGAAGCACTCGGAGCTTGGGCCCTGCCGCGGCTGAGGCTTATTTCCCCTTCTCCTGGTTCTGCTGTATGTTTGTAACTGGGGGCCCTTGAAATACTTGTGCTGTGTGCTAGCTGTTCAGCGAGGCTTGGGATGAAGGTAGGTCGAGCTAATGATTTGGGTCTCATGGCAACTGGCCCTTGGAGTTGGGTTTCTGGTACAGTATTGCGGCAGTGAAGTTTCTTGCTGCTTAAAATAGTCTGAGCTTCTCAGCGGGGCTGGCGGGATTGTTGCTTTTTCACCACACAACTCTATTCCGCTGACGTGTTCAGTGGTTGCCCTTAGGGTCTGCAGCCTAGATGATGAGCTGCTTCGGAAAAGAGCCTTTCTACCTTTTTGGCCCTTTTTGAGAGTAGCGTTCAACAGAAATACCACACATGCTGGCTGTGTTTGCCCTTTTAGTTCTTCCTGTCTGTGGGAATGGGTTAGAAGAAAGCGGGCAGAGTCTGTAGCTTACCCCCTCTGACTTTTCTTGTGAGGAAGAAGGAACTCTTCCCCATCTCCTTCTTAAAAATACAAGGCTAAAATATTATTGGGGGGGTTTAGGTAGCTTTGGTTTCTGTAAGCTTTGTCTTGCTCGTCTTTGTTCAGCCCAAATAGTCTTTGTTCAACCCTTGCAACTGGGAGTAGCAATGTGTTCGCTCCCCACTGCAGGACGTGTGCCTGGGGAACATCAGCACAAATTTGAGTATCGGGTACCAGTTCAGTCCGAAAGTTGGGTCCCCCCCCCCAGACCTGCAGTTACAACCCACAGCTCGAGTTACCGTGTTAATTCTCTCTTGCAGCTGTGCAGTTTGCCAACGTGACAGACTAGTTTAGATGAGTTGTGAGGTTTTTGCCTAAGATCTGAAAACACACAAGTCTGCTGTGATTTTCCAATATACTGTGTCTTGACGTGCCCTTTCCAAGGGGCTGATCAAAGGCTTTTGTGATTCCGTGCTGTGCAAGTTGGCTTAGCAGGAACATTTTGCATAGAAATGAGTTGAGAATTTGTACCGATGCTCACGCCCGTGTTTTATGTTACACAGACAGATTCTGAAAGTCCGGAAGAAGGATCACCTGGTGTGTTGCTTCCAGCTGCAGACAGACACGGAGCGCGCTCACGGATTGTTTCAGGGGAGCGCCACACCGGTAACTTCGTGGTGGACTAAATGTTTGCCTGTAAACACGTACAGGCTGAAGTGAGCTTTTACCGATGTCTGCCTTAGGAATGCACTTACGGTGTGGGTGCGCGCTATAGCAGTGAAGTGCTTAGTATTTGTTAATTAACACCAGCTATCACGGCGCTTGCTGGCAAGTTGTAAAGGAAGTTACCTTGTTTGCGTTACTTGTACCCTTTGGATGTGTTTGTATCTCTTTGGGTTCGGGTTCTTGTGGCATAGTGCTGAAAGTGTATGTGGTTTAGGGCTGACCTGTCTGAACACCTAAACATTCTTGGATGATAATGTAGCAGGAGAAAGGTATGATCTGGCTAAGCATTTTTCCCCCCCCGCCTTAATTTTTTTATACCTTTCTGTTATGCTTTGCCTAGGAGCTAAAATGTGACTAAAAGTTCAGGGTTTCTGCCTGTACTTTGTGACGCTGTCTCTTGAGCATCTGCAGTGTAGAATGGCAGGGAAGTTTTGCTGTTGGGGTAGAACTCTTATCTGAACGATTTCTTTTTATTAAATGGTCAGTCCTGCTTGTAGTGTAAGTACAATAGAATAGCTGAAGAAGCTAATCCAGTTTTAGTTTAGTAAGCTGGAAGCAAAACTTTAAAAGCTCTTGGGAGTTTGTAAATCTACTTGTCGAGTAGTTGTCATGAAAGTCTGCTTTGTATGAATCTACTAAGATGAGTTTAAAATCAGTGCAAAAAGGGGATAAAAGGTGACTATGATAATCTTGCTAAGGTATTTCCATACTGCTAGACCACCAAGTTTCCTGAAATCAAATGCTGTTTGTTTTTTAATTATTTTTTTAAATACAAAAGTTTTGCTATGGAGCCATTCTTAATAACATTCCATACGCTTCTTTCATGAAAGGACTCAAACTGTTAAGAAGACTAAAGCAGAGGACTTGAGAAATATAGGTGGGCCAGTAGATTGTGTGGGTTTGTAAGTGATTTAATGTTGGAAAAAAATCTTAAAAAAAATGAAACTATTTGGAACTGTGCTATAAATGCAGATTACAACCAATTGTAATTTGGGTTTTTTCTTTCCTTGCAAGCTGAACCAGAACAACCTGATAAGAACTAGTTTGATTCTTCCTCATTGAATGATGTGTATGAGATTTCTATGTCTGCACCCATGTTTTCTCTGTCCTATCGATGGAAAGGAAAATATCCCTCAACATCACGGTCATAGAGCTGTTATTTTATATAATTTGTAGTGTTATTTTATGGTAATTCATTACAGCAGACCAGCTTTGGCTTTTGAAATAATCTTTGTAGAAAGCAGGATTCAGCTCCTCAAAATAAGTATTTTGATCTTGTTTTGTTAACAAGCAAATCCTTATTGCTGCCTATGGATTGTCCTAGTTCTGTGAGTATTATTTCTTAAATCCAAGGTGCATGATGGGAAGCGTGCATTGTCCATTTCTTGTATACTGATACAAATGCTGGATGATGAGGTAAATTGAATGTTAAGTATCGCAGTCTCGATGAAATAATGCTTGCAACTAATACTTAGTTGTAGAAACTACTGATGTTGAATGGAGTAAAAATTTTATGAATTAAATAAAAATTAAATAAAATAACACTTTCTAAAACATTTTTCACTTCCAGGCTTTTTGGAGAAACCCAACAATTCCCAGGTAAGTATTTGTTCATGTCAGACTGACTACTTGTTCAGCTCATTAAATATTATAGAGTTATTTTAAGTGTGATTTTTTTTTTTTTTGTCATTGGATTGTCTTTCATAGCTGAAGGCCCCTGAATCTGTTTTGGAAAGGAATGAAACCTCTCCTAACAAAAAGCAACAGAAATCAGGTAATGTTCACTTCATGTGGTTCTGGGTTTAGCTTCATAGCCTTTCTAGATAGGAGTATTTATTAAAGCATCTGATTTGTTTTGCAGATCTATTGGAGGAATTTGGCTTAGGAGATGCAGAAGGTGTTGAAGGTATTCATAACAATCTCTTTGTAGCGTTCTTTTATGGACAGACACTTTGTACTTGCCATTTTCTTTCTAATACGAAATGAATGGCTCTAGCAAGGCATCCCGGGAGCAGAAGGTCTACTGAAATATACCTCTGTGTATGTGTTTGCTCCCTCCACTAGTCTGCTGTTCAGCACTGTCCATACCCTTCCGTGATGTACGCTTCCTACACCGTACTTGCTGTCATCTCCCCTTTTCAGGCAGTCCTGAAGTCTGCTTTTCTTTCAGTTTCGCAACCCCCCCCCCCTTCCTGATTTTCCTGGTTCTCTGAGCATGTGCTGTGGCTGATTCCAGGCTAGGGATCTGCAGGCTAGGCTGTCCAGGAGCTGCAGGTGAGCCACAAAGGGTAATTCTTGGGCTCGTACTGTAGCTGTAGTTTTCAGGAATTATTACTTGCCTGGCTTTTCTCTACCTGCCTGGCAGTTGTTTTGAAACATGTACAAACACATTCCTCTGAGGCTTCCCTCTCTTGTATCATGGAAAATGACCAGCAGGCTCAGAGGCAGGGGAAGGAAGTGAGGAAGAGAGACAAGATGGGAGGAAATTAGTGTCAGCGTGTTTCAGGAATTCTCTTTTCTTCAGAAACAAGGCTAAAGTTGAGGCGGCTAGCTGGTCGGCTATGTATTGGAGAGAGGATATGCAACCTTAATGGGTTTTTAATGTCTTTGTTCTAATGTTTATCAATTTGCATATTTGATAATTTGTGTTGTATTTTGTATTAATCACACTTGTTAATCAGATGAGAAACAATTTGCCACTCAGGTTTTAGAGTTTCTACAATTGGCTATTGACAATATAAACCAGAGAGAGGTGAACAGATATGTAGACAAGTAAGTGGACTTGTAACTTCTAAGTATAGAATACAAATAGTTCCAAGTTCTTTGGCATCTTCGCTTTAGGGGAAGAAAAAAAAAGTGTTGTTGTTCTTTTGACAATAATAGAGATGCAACTTCTCTCTAGAAGTATCTCCCTCCTTCTCCTCTCGCTCTTCTCCCTTTCATGTGTTTGCAATGGGTAAGCAACAGGTCCCCTTTTGCCCTTTATTTTGCAGTGACAGTGTTCTGGTAAGACACACAGATATTTGTTAGAGGTTGTTCAGTTAAAACATGAGTTTTGGTTATGTCTGTATTCCACAGTAATGTGGAGTGTAGCCCCATAATGGACCAGTACGTTACAATTTTACAAACACAGAAAGGAAAGGTTGCCTTTTCATGGCTCGTTTCATGTCAGCTGTTTTCCTGTGTGGCTTTATTCATTTGCATCATGCTGGTTTTTACCCATATGTTATCTTGAAGGTCAGGTGCTAAGAAGTAGATATAAAAATTTCTGTCTTTCAAACATTTTATGTTTGGATTTGGGTTTAAGGAATTTAGGTTGCTTCAGCAAAGCATCGTGATTCCTGCAGCACAAATACTTCTGACTCTAAAGGGGTTGAATGCCATCCTTGACAACTTGATTTCATAAATCTGGAGAACAGGTACAGTATCTTGCATAATTAAATATCCAATGAGAGATGGAATTTCCTATTCTATTTACTTTGTTACTGACTCATAGGAATACATTCTTAAAATTATTTTTGAGTCAAAATAAAATAGCGGTGTTCTCATGTTTTCTGTATAGCAAAGTAGCTGCTGTCCACTGTAATCTGCAAAAAGTCGTTATGTACATTATGTACAATTTATGAGGAGGGAAGTCTCAGAATAGAGTGGAGAGGTAAAGACTAATTGGAAAGAACTACGATGACTAGAAGTCATCTTTCAATGCTAGCTAGAGAGCAGACAGAGTAAAAGGTGGGGGAATGACAGGCAAAAATACTGGAATCTGGTTTACCCTGTGAATTTTTTATATACATTTTTTTGAATGACGGGCTCTTCAGAAGCCTTGGAGTAGGGTTCTTCCAGTGTTTTAACTAAGAATTTCTCCCTGTGCTAAAAGTGAAGAACTCTTGACAATGAGGAGTCATCCTCTTTCACAGTGTTGACAGAAGCCAATAACACAGAAAATAGACTCATGAATTACTGCTCCAAGAAAAGAAGAAATTTTACTTGCAACAGCTAATGGGAGAAGTCCTTAGCTTTTTAGTTGATGTTTTTTGAGTTATTTTTCCAGTGGTTGGAAAAATAATTACTGACTCGAGTTACCGACGCGATGAGAACTGGAATTTTGCAGGTAGAAGAACACTGTAGCCTTTCATCTCTCCTGCTTCTTCCTTGTTCTGTACCCATCATACAGAAATGTCAAGATTGATTAAACCCTATGGAAAAGGATTCTTAGGGGCTCCAATGTTATTAAAATCTTACCTAAAAAGGGAGACATCAGACTCAAATAGCTGCTGCGGAAATCTTTCCTGTTGACCGTGATTGGCAAGGCTGAACAGGAGTTAGGGTTGCTTTTCATTCTAGCAGCATGGCACCTAATTTTGAAGTGACTGCACTCTGAAACAGAATCCAAAAGATGAAGACACCTACGTACTCTGAACAGAGAATGTGACTTGCATCCTTAGAAGGGCAGTACAAAACTCTGGGTGCTCGCAGGTCTGCTTTTATCCCGTTTTCAGGCAGATACAGTTGACCAGAAAAGCTTATTCAGTCTGTGTTGTGCAGACAGGAGAGGTGTCACAGCTCTCCTGCATCCACAAAATATTGAAGTCTATCTTCTAAGCAAAATTGTGGTGCCCATGTTACATGATGGGAGTGATGGCGCGTATCAAATTGCATGGTAGGAAGCTGCCTGCATTTTTCTGTTTGTGACCTGAGTGAACATTGGTGAAGTGACAGAAGAAGTCTGGTAAGCGTACCTTCATGGAAGGAGAGTAGGAGCAGCCCCGTCTGTCTGACCGACTGACCACCCGCTGCTGTACGTGGGTGGAGAGGCTTCTAGGAGTAGCACATAGAAAATGAAAGTTTGTAAAAGGAGTCACCTACAGGAGAAAATGCCAAGAGTGAGGTTGGCCTTGTGACTCATAAATAGTGGACCCTTTTGTACTTTTATGATTTTGTCTATGTTCTTCCTGTCTTGCTCGCTTTTCTTGTGGGAAGAATGTTGTGTCCCTCTCCAGCAGCGAAGCTTTGTGTATTGAAAGGCTATTAGGTAGAAGCCGTAGGATTATGGAGCAGGAAAGGAGATGCAGAGTGATTAAGGTGAAAAGAATCCATCTCTGGTTTTAGATGCCATACTTGACCTGCTGGGACTTGTTTCTTTCTGAATACTTGTTCCTTCAAAACGTTCAGTGTGCCTTCCACACAAACAATACAATGAGTTGCTGCTTCTCAGTTGTGTCTGGAACTATCTGGAGTCCAGTTCTCAGATATAACAGAGATTCAAGGTAGGCACCCCATAATGGGGAGCCCAGACTGAGTGAGTGCCTGCTTCCGAGGAGTTTGTGACCTGTCCAGTATTACGTAGAAATTCTGAGAGAGGCGAGGATGGAATCCAGTTTTCAACAGTAAAAACATCCGGATCATGGGTTATTTCTCCACATTTCACAAGCCTGTCTTTCATTCAGTGGCCCGTCCATGTCTTCTGGAACAGATGGGGCAGCAGTTTGACTGAAATACTCTGTCTAGATCCATGTCTAGAGACACATTTGTGTCGTGCAAGGAATAAAACTGGGGTCTTCAAGATTTCAAGCCTGTGACTTTGTTGTTCATGATTTTCTGTGCGCAACACATAGAGAAACTGAAATTGCTGGAGGAATACTGTGTGGCTTACTGTGTGTCAGAGATACAGAGGTGTATATCTACGTATGAGAGAGAGACGTTGTGCATGTTTAAGAAACAGGAATGGCCTCTTTGTGCCCATATGTAGTGATTTTCAGCAAATTTCCCTTATACATTAAAAAGTAGAATGCCTTGGAAGAAAGGGATTCACCCAGATGCATCTTAAATCTGTATTATGATAATTTTGTCTCGGAGTGCACAAATTTGAGGGGATTTATTTTATGTTAAGATTTTTGTCACAAGTAGGATGATTCAAGATGCACTCTAGGTGTAAATAAGTAGTATTAAGTCATGCTGGTTATAAAAATGTGTGGGTTTTCACTGCAGGTGAGAACTCGGGGTCTACTTTTCATATGTCATCATCAGCTGTAAAAAGACGATGTGAAGGATGCCATTGAATATTATGGGGTGCAGGTATGTAAGCCCAAATATTTTGGATTACAGTCTGATTCAGTAAGTTGTATTATACACTAAGGTAAAGAAAACTTACCAGTCTGTGAATATTGCTGAAGAGAGAGTCCTGTAGGTGAAGGCTGCGTTACAGTCTGAAGGAGAGTTGGATACAGTCGTCTTATGGTGGGGTAAAATCCTTGTCACTATGTCGGATGCTTGCTGTTACACTGATTTGTTTTCAGTTGGTTTGCTTAATTTTTGAGGGGTGTTTTTCCGCTTGTGCACTGCTGAGAAGCAGTGCAGGCAAATGCGGGTTTTTTTGCCTGTGCAAAACGCATGTTCAAGTGAAGAGGGAGATTTGTCTATAATACGCTGATCTGTTTGATGAAACATGCCGGTCTTCCTCTTTGTAAGACAAAGATCAAAGAGAACGCCTTGAAATGTGGTGACCTTTCTGATGCTTCCCAAGCCTCTGCAAAATGTGCTCTTGTTTGGCCACGTGAAGTGTTTGAAAAGGGTTTTCTCGGAGGGTATCCTAGAGGGGAATAAGGCAGGCGTCCTGCTTGTGTTGGGTGTGCGGGGCAGGGCTGCACAGCGGGGTCTGGCGTCCTCTGGAACACCCGAAGGGACAGCGTAGCAAATGATTTCCACCCCACAGCCGGGCATCACGAGAGAGGGACATGCCTAATTCTAGCAGGCAAAGCGCAGGACTTAAGCCTGTTGCAAGGTGGTAGTAGTTGGCCAGTGAGCTTGGGAAGGGGGAGGGTGAGACAGGTGGTGTCTGGCTGAGGTGCTCCTTCCCTCTTGTGAGCAGAGGGGTCTTTGCCGCGGGAGAACAGGGCCTGGCTGACAAGAGGAGCGCGAGGAGCGTGACGGTCTCAGCCCGCTGGGACACCAAGGCTGCAGGCCCTCTTCAGGAGGCACCACGAGGGGAAGGGGCGTGTGGGCAGGACTGTGACACGGGGCAGAAGCAGTGGGAGCTGTTGAGAAACAGAGCGTGGGGACAGGGACTTGAGGGGGCTGGGTAGGGTTAAGGCGTGGTGCGGTTTTCCTGCGAGCTTGGGTTCCTGATTCCTGGGATGAGGGCAGGAGCAGGCAGGTTTCCCTAATAAATCCTTTCCTTTGCACCTTGGAGTGGAATTCATTATTTCTGAAGCTCGGGTGAAGAAATAATCCTCCCTTAGCCAGTTCTCTGTGTGGTGAACGGTAAGAAGCTTGTCATGTTCATTCCCGTTGGGTTAGCTTAGGTGGCCGGGGACTGTACAATGCCAGACGGCAGAGCACGATGGAGGGAGGAGGGTGGGTGAGAAAAATGTTGGCAGTTTTAATGAAAAACGGTATTAAAGCAATAAAACATGAAAAATAAACATGCTCTGTGACAAGCGCCGGCAGTTACAGAAAGCAAGCAGGCTAAAAGGTAAAAGCAACCCTAATGCCTAGGGTGTCCCTTGATTTTTCTTATAAAAATGGCTTTCAAAATGCCTTATTTCTATTATAGGATGAGTTTGCAACAGAAATTGCATACATCAACTGTAATTTTTTTTTTCTTGATAATCTTTCTGTCTGTACCTGTTTACTTAAGGATAAATGTATTGTAGAAACTATCAACTTGATAGAAAAAACAGCACATGAAAATCACACTGATAAGGCAGAAATTTCACATCAGAAATTTCACAGCAGAAAATGAGGAATTGCACAGCGCTGACAAGCAGTTCTAAGTCCAAAACCTTGGAAAGAAAGAGATGCAAGAATGTGGGTTGAAAATGAGAAGAGGGAATTGAAAACAAGTTTTAAAAACGTTACAGCAGAACTAAAGCAGCTGCTTGGTGAAATTAATGAAACTGGGAAAACTCCTTCCCTTGTGGAAGAAATGTCAGAAGATGGCTTCAGTGCTGAGCTGAAGAGTTCTCATGCTGTTTCATCTCATGCAACAGAATCAAGTAACAGCTTAGAAAGTAAAGGTGAATTTGGAGACATTAAACTTATGCTAGGTGGAAAAGTACCCAAAATGGAAACTGTAATCCAAGTCTTGGTGTCCTTTCTGATCAAGATAAGTGAAATGCAAACACAGAAGATACCTGGAGTACAGGTGAAGGAGATTGCACAAATAATATCAATGATACAAAGGTGCCTCTAGCAAATGCAGAGAGAAAAAAAAAGCCTCCTATGGAAATGGAAGAGAATGAAACTGGAAGTAGTAGTAATGCAGTGGGACGTTGTGAATACTCCCCGAGATACAGCTTTAAAACAAGTCTTTTGGATGACATTTCTAATATGATTCCTAAAATAAGACCAGTTTCTACACGTGATGAAAATGCACTTTTTGTAACAGAGAGGGAACTTGGAAAAGACTCTGGATTTAGTGATGATTTTCCCAGGGACTGCTTTATCGACAGCAAAATAGGAGAAACAGAAATGGAAAGTCTTTTTGCAAATGCTCAGCAATCATACGTCATGCTGAAAAGGAATCTTGATGAAGAACTAAACCAAGATACGGGAAGATTTAAGGGTAGGGTAGGAATGCTGCAAATAGTATTCCTGGCTTTGGAGAAAGAGAAGGTACAGCTGCTAAAAGAGGTGGTTCACCTGCTACTCTTTAGTCTCCCTCCGGATCAACGGTCCTGTTCACTTTAGCTATTGGTCACGAAGGGAAGATGCTTCCTACAAATTGGGTTTTGTTCTAATGGAAATAGGTGACTTGTGAATAAAGAGAGCAGTGGAGAGTTGTCTTTTCCCCCATTTTTGGAAAACGGAATGCATTATTGTTCCAGTTTAACAGCAGGTGGCACTCGGTTCCAGTGCAAGTAGTTATCACTTCGTTGCCGTAAAAAGAAATCCATATAAATATGTCGGTTCTGATTCTGAATCAAAGAATGAAAATAGCTTCTGAACAGGGTCTTGACTAATAATTCATGTGCTGTGATATCTGCGTGGTGTGTCTTCATTGCCTTTCACTAAAATTCCTCTTTCCTGTGAAACCATTTGTGTTTGTGGGTTTGGGATCTTTTTTTCTTTCCTCCCCTTGTTCAGGAAGCAGTAGCCCAGCACAGTTCCACTTGATTTTTTTCTGGTGGTGTTACAACGAACATTGTGCAGTCCTTCTAACTCTGTCCATCAGTAATGCTTTCACTTTTTTGTTGTTCATGTTTTAAGAGACACTATTGTTTTCTTTCTAAGGGCTGTATTTTTGTTGTCTTTCATGATGAGTGAATTTGAAGAACCCCCAATGACATAATACATTTTGTAGTGTAATTTTGTGAAAATGCTTCTCTATGAATTACAAAAAAGATTTCATTTTATATTATTTCAGAGGTAAACCCTGAATTAATCAATCTTGGATGTGGTGTTTCTGTCTTCTAGAAATACTAAGAAATACATGAAGCTTAACTTTGTTTTTATAGGTTGAGAAGAAAAAAGCAAACAAAGATGTTCAAAAGTGCAGGCGGTGGCAAAACAGGAATGTGTGGATAAATTAAATAACATCACTAATCGGCAAATGAAACAAAAGATTACTGTAAGGAAGTATGACTGAAAATGGAGAATGAAAACACGAAGACAAAAAGAATTTTTCATCTGGGGAGAGCTCAAAATTATTAAAATGCCAATGAAAGGGTAAGCTAAGGAAATAATCTTTAATTCTTATTTGTAGTACTATGTAAGTGTCTTAGGTTTTCTAATATTGTAGTAGTTGAAGTAGTTTCCTCAGTGGTGAAAGCCATAGTGAGTAGTCCACTGCTTCTCAAAAAGTGAAGAAAATTTCTTCTTAGAAAACACTAAGCTCATGATGGAGGTTCAAATTTATTGCCTGCTCTAAAAAAAAGAAAAGGAAAAAAAAAAGAAAAATAAACCCCATCCAAATTCCTGTGATTTCCTTGTCAATACTGAGGCAAAATGCATCTTCAAAACCAGAAAGAAAAGCAGACTGGAAGAAGCAGTTACTTTTGTAGGAAATGGCCACCTAGAAAAGAAAAGTAGGAACTTGGGGTTTGCTACTACTCCCTTTTCTAGGTGATTTTAGTGATCTCCGTGCAGTTGGTGTTTTCCTTTTCATTAAGTTAATGTGCCCTTCGTCAGGAGAGGGTGATTTGAAGAATCAGTCAGCAGTATGCAGGCGAGCGGAGGTTATCTTTATTCGGCAGCGCTGGGTGCATGGGGGATTGCTCCACCAAAGTCATGCACCCTGAGGGGACTTTTCAGTCCCCCCTTTATACAAGCTACTCAGACCTATTCATTAGTTTTCCAAGAAATTGCTTACATATTCATTACAATTCTGAGAATTCATTTACGTATCTCGTGCCTGCGCAATTGTCCTTGAGGAGTTGTCTCTGCACAGACTCTATTCATCAACGGCCATGTTTAAAGTCTTTGTCTTCACCACGTTGCATGTACAACAGGAATCTAAGACAGAATGTCCCTTCTTAAGATAACCAACCCAAGGACTTAGCAGTCTGTGCATCCGTCATGTGGCAATAAGGGTCCTTGGACATCTCCCGACTTTTAACTAAACATAGGTGTGTCATCCTTTAGATAAGTGGTACAGCATTCACTGTTCAGAGTTCCCGTTGTTTGTCAGGTAGCACCAGTCCCGCTGTGTCACCACTTTTCCTTCTCAACCTGGACTTTGGACAGAGACCGGTCCTGCAGACACCTCGGCAAGGAGGAGCCCTTGATGAGGACGACGACGAGCCGCTTTTGGGTGAGCTCAGAGCTGACTGAAACACAAGCGAAAAGCCCCAGCTCAAACCAGGCCACTTTGCTTTTCTTGAAAGTCACAAAGCTTCGCTCTGGTGGGTCTCTTTGCATCGGAAACCCTTGTGCTCCCAACGCTGTGACCTGTGTGGGTGACAAGTCAGAGCAGTCCATCACCGCCTGCCTTTGAATTCAAGGTTTGAACCGCGCAGTGTGGCCAGAGAGGGCACATGCTGCGAGAGGTCACGAACCATCATTTCCCTGGCCCTGCGGCTAAGCCAGCGCAGCCCGCTGCTGTGCCGGGAGCGGTGGGGACAGTGCCGCTCTGTCCCCACACAGCTGCCCAGAGCTCAGGGGAGGGGGCAGCCTGGAAGCGCCTGGGCTCCAGCGGCCGGCCAGAGAAAGCCCCCCCCCCCCCGTTCTCACAGGGGAAGTGACTGACATGTGCAGGGTTTCTCCTGCTCGGACTGCAACAAGTTTCCCAGGAAGCTCCCCAAGGCGTGGACGTTTGGGTCTGAAGCCCCCCGGGCCGAGAGCAGGCGCTGCCAGGGAGCTAGAGCCCGCGGCAGGCTGGCCGTCACTCAGCAGGCAGGTGAACCTGCTTCCCCGCGCCCCGCTCCATCCACCTCCACCAGCTCTTACTTCCAGCCTGCTCCCCCCGCCCCGTACCCCCATCCTTTCTCCCGTGCAGCAGCTGCAGCAGGCACTTACCAGCCTCCCGAGCCCCCGGCTGACGCGGGGCACTGGCACGCTCAGCCGGCAGCGCTGGCCCCGCTGCAGGAGGGCTAATCCGCAGGCTGCAGAGGAATCACTCACTGACCCAGGGAAGGGAAAGCCCATTTATTTAGGCTACTTGAATTTGGCACGCACAGAACATATCCCAGTAACGCACGGGAGGCTAAGGGGTTTGTTTTGTTTTTTTCTTTTTTCTTCTTCTCTACAGACATAGAGGAAAACTATGCAACTCCCATGTACACACCGCACAAAGGAAACAGCTTTAAGCAACCACCGGTGAAACGTGGAAGCCTTTTAAGATCTCTGGAGCTGGCACAGGAATGTTCTCTACCCCCCATACAAAAGGCATTTCAATTTCAGGTCAGACTGTCTAGGTGATATTTCCATGCATTTCTACAGAAGTAAAGAAGCTAACAGACAAAAAGCCCAGATCGAGCCATATTAGTCAGGCTGATTGGTTCTACCAAGTTAGATCAATAGTGATTATGAACAAATGGACCAAGTGACCAAAGCCTGAGGCTGAGAATACCACTTTTTGAGATGTGGTTTCTTTTCACTGTACTACCCATAGAACTGGAGCACTCTGATAGAAGTATCTGTATTTGTAGAAGCCCCAGAAGCATCTGACCCGCTAGTAAGTGTGTATTAGAGAAACGAAGGTAGTTCTAAATTAAACTATGTCAACAGAAAAGTAGTTGATAGAATCCCTCAGGCTGAAGGAGAACTCAAGGCACTTCATAACAAGAACATTGAACCTCTAGAACAAGTGAACCTTTATATATTATTACTGCACCGTGAGTTTACAAGAGTGGATTAGGACTATTTCTCCAGAAAAATGTGTCTATTTTATGTCTGTTTCACTTCAGGATTAGCCTTTATTAGTACTGCTCTGCAACTGCTAGCACTAAGAATTTAACCCAGTTTTTGTGCCAACAGGTTGTTTTAGCCTAACTTTCACTACAGGTTTTCAGTTTTGTATAAAGTGGTTACAGGGGAAACTGTTTCTGAGTTTGGCCATTTGACCAGCAGCCTCAAAAAGACTGACTGAATTTTGCTTTTTACAACAAAGAAAATTAAGAACAGGAACCAGTTTGTTCTCACCCCCCCACCCCCCCCTTTCATCCCATGATACATTGACACTTTGCAGCTTTGGACCAACATTTTTGGAGACCTTTAGCGTTAATCCATTGGGGTCAGTATTGGGCTGCTGGACAACCAATGCAAATATTAATAAACCAAGAGAAATCCTTAGATTTGATTTGTTGAGGGTCATTTGTACATACGAGCTACATCTCCAAAATGTGCTTTATTCTACCAGACAGCTTCCCTGCAGTTAGTGAAACCCTTGCCTAGAGTGGTTGCTTTACATAACTGATCTATTAAAACATGGAATGCCTGTAGAGTTGTGGCACTGCATGACATCTACAAGGGACTTGCTTCAAAAGCTACGACCAGGGAGCCTCCTGGCTTCTCAGCAATGCAAGCTCGGGTCAGGTCCTCTGGCCCATTTGCTTGGCATTCATGCTTTATGCCTAAAAAAAGAGGCAAAACGCTCAATGTGGCATTCCAGCATGCTAGTAATCAATCAAATGTACTTGGTAGTAACATTAGAAGAGGCAATCGGGTCACCAAGCAGGTAAGCCCTGCCTTGGCTTAGGCATTTGGATGGTTTTCTCTGACGTGTGTCAGAGCAGACATCTGGCTACACGCCAAATAGCAATGCAGAAATACCGGGGAGAACGTTTTCACTACATCCGTGCTCAGACTGTTCCCCTTTTCACTGCAGGCTCTCTCAGGAGCGCATCTCTCCTTTCTAGGGCTACCCTGGGTATGGCGGGTGAGGAAGCTACACGCAGGCAGGCTCCAATGGCTGACTCAGCTCCCGCTGGCTCTGGAGAGGTGGGTGAAAGAATCAGAGTGAGAATCTGGGCTGTAGAGACCAGAAAGGCTTTGCTGCTCCAAGGGATCAACAATGGATTCTTTTTTTGGAGATCAGGGAGCCCAACCCAAGCCCGTCTGATGTGGAGAAAAGCTGAATTTCTTCAGGAATTCTTTTTTTTTTTTAACTTCCACCTGTGCAGCACAGCCTCCCTGGCTAGTTCCAGTCCACTGGCCAGCTGTCGTGTGAAGGCTGGCACTGCTGCACAACGATCCTGTCTGTCTTGCAGGCTGCGAGATTTTGGCCCAGTGCAGCAGGAGGAACTGAAGGGGGTCAGCGCTCCCTGGCTACAAGCCAGGCCGACTGAGCATGAAATCTCTGAATGCTGCAGCAACATGTTTACTCCTTGGTTAACGGTGTCTGACAGGCTGAACAGAACTTTGCTTCTCCACGTGGAGATGCAATGCCCTTTGAAATGAGTAATCACAACCACATCTCTAAATCAAGCGCATTGTTAATTATTACTGTTGCACAGGATGTTTGAGATCGTGTCTTTCAACAGACACAGGCTTGAACGTCCTCTGCCACAGCAGCAGCTCTAGAAGGAATCTAATGGTTTCTAGCCTGTATGGTGCAGATGTGCTGCTCTGCATGGTACAGCTATGGTGTCACAGACACTGCAAAACCTGCTCTTGTCCTGCGCACAGTTCTAGTGCCTCTAAAATTCAGTCAGACAGTGTAAGTTTTAGCCAGAGCTCATTTGAGCTGCATCACGGGGCATTTCACTTATGAAGTTCTCATCTCTCACTAGTATCTCTAAAAACCCAGCCATCCAAAACCAAAAACCAAAGGCCAATCCAGCATCCAGCTGCTTTGGGAGGTGGCGGGAGCAGCTGACGGGGCTGGAGAGCATTTGCCAGCCGTCAGTGATGCCCTTGCCCTAAGCTGGAGTGGTGAATTTTGATCTAAGTCTGACGTGGTGGCAGTGTGAGGTCAGCAGCTCTGTTGGTACCAGCGCATTGTTGGGGTTGCTAGGTGAGGAATGCAGGGCGCTCAGCTCCGCCCCGGTCAGCTCCGGGGCACATTGGTCTGGCCCTAAAGCCAGCAGAAGGACGTGGGTACATGTTCTCTGGACCCTTGTTTCTGTTTCATGCCAGGAAGAGGAAATCCATCCCTTTTCACCCTGCAGGTTAGGAATAATCCCTCTGTCCCGATGGGGACCATCCCAAAGTGATGCTGCGTTGTCAGGAGGGAGGGAGCTGGCACCAGCTGTGCTGGGATGGAGCCGGCTGAGGCCGCTGAAATCCCAAACGACTGGGACGGACCTGGGGTAGCGATGCCTGTAGTATCAGCTGGGATCTCACGCGGTGCCCTGGTGTAGAAAGTTGGTCCTGCCGGAGGGAGGCTGGTTCCAGCTGGCGTTGGCAGCCTGCCCGCCTGCCGGCTCTCTGCTGCTTTGTCTGGGATGCTTGGCGAGGCGGGCAGGGAGAGCTGGGCTGCTGATTGAAACAGCCCTCAACAACCCCCCTGGGGGCTGGAGACGACGTTTCCATTGCACTGTCACCCCCTGGCTGCACCAGTGCAGATTCGGCTGTGAGTGAGTTCGCCGCTGTCAGCTGTGAGAAAGGGAAAGGCTCTGAGGTCTCTCCCTGTGAGCACTGAGGTTTTGAAAAGATGCTGATCTCCTTAGTTTTATTCTTATTTTTGCCTCCTCCCTTTCCAGCCACTCCCTCCGTCCCCAGCCCACAACCTCTTAAAGAGGAAATTCAATGATGTTTACAGTTAAGCGCGGGGATGGGAACTTCTGATAGCTGAGGGCTTGATGCATTGCTCACAAGAAAGCGCAGCCTGGCACCTCCTGGGGAGTGCCCCTGCACAGATGAACTGCCTGACTGCAGCATCGGGGGGGGGGGGGGGAGTTGTGAGCCACATGGAGGTGATGCCCATGGGGGAAACGCACGAGTGGGACAGCGGGGAAGAGACTGGCTTCCAGACTCGGGACGGGGTTCGATTAGCGATTAAGAAGAGTGGAGGCAGCAGCATCTTCCTCCGCGTGGGGTTGCACCCTGCCTGCCAGGTCTCAGACCAGGCAGTACAGTCTCCGTTGCGGCTCCGTGTGTTATGGGTGGAGAACCTGAGCGTGGAGAGGAGGGTGGGAACGGATGCCTGCCAGTTAACAGCAGAGGTGGAAAGAGAAGCACCACATCCAGTGCTCCCTTTGCAAGTCTCGTTTCTTCCTGTGGGCATCTACTGGGGAGATGAGATGGTTAATGACCATGCTTTTGCTTTTTTTTGGCTTGAACTTAGGCCTTTTCCTGGTGTTTGCATTGCAAGGAGATGGTAGCGTCTTGGTTCTCTGTGTGGCGTCTGTAGCATCATTGCTGGGGTGGTTCTCATCACTGGAGGCTGGGAGCAGCGACCCAGTGGGATGTGGTCACTGTGTGTCCTCCCTGCCAGGCTGGGCAGAGGCCAGCAGTGCTGCAAGCTGCGGGTGGCAAAGGGAGGCGGCCAGGGCTGTTGCAAAGCTGGGGAAAGCTCTCCCGTGCATGCTTTCCCCTTCCAGGGGGGTGTTTTATTCCAAAACTGAGACCCTGGATGCACTATGGGTGCAGAGATAAGGCTAGGTGGCCCAGGGAGAGCCCAGGTCTTGTCCAAACTGTACCAGGCAGTCTGGAAACGGGCTCTCTTACTGCCGCAGGGCTGCAGGTATTGCCCAGGGTTGTGCAAAAGCGTCCCATTGGACATGTCATGGGCACTTTGCTCGTGGCTGTCTCTGATTGCATCCCTGGTTTTTTCTTCCCCCTCTTTGGTTCTTCTGGAGCTTGCTGCAGCCAGTGCAAGCAGCCCCTGCGGTGTGGCTGGAGCACTGTGTGCAGGCAGCGCAGCGGAGGAGCGCAAACCTGGGAGGGGGCGGGGGGTGTCAGCAGGTTGCCCACACAACACAGATGGACATGGGAAACTCGCTGCTCACAGAGAGGCTGTTGCGCCTCTTTGTTTTCCCCACTGTTTGCGGCGAATGAAGAGACGGGACGCAGCTTGATGCAAGCAAATGTCAGTTTATTGTACAGAAACACGAGTTTATAAACACTTTCAAAAGCTGCGCATTTCAAACTAATTGGTTCTTGAAGCTAAGCACTGCATACCAGGCAATCCCTGATTGGTGGTTAACTACCAGCAATTAACAGCAAGGTGTTACCTTTCCTTGGCGCCATCCTTGGCGCCATCCGTCTCCCACCCCCCTGTGCTCTGCAAACATGCCTCATCATGTTAATTGTTGTCTAGACAAGCTCGAGCACATTCCCCTCAGCTAACTGATTGCCGCGCGTGGTCCCAGTTTGCAGACCGCTCCTGCATCTCCCCCTTCCTGTTGCACAAAAAGAACCTTTGAAACCGAACAAGTAAAAACAAGGTATAAGTAATAGAACAAATAAAAAACTGAGACATATTATCAGTGTCAAAATAACCCACTGTCTTTGTTCCGTACAATTTTACAATTTCCCCTTTTTGTTTTTGAACAGCTAGTACCAGGTTTGCCATGTTCTGCAGGGCCCTTGCAAACATGACAGCAACCAAGGTAATAGCAAACAAACAATACTGCCAATTGATTGAATGAATGCCAAAAAGGCTGAAATTTTCTCAGATTTTGATAACATGTTGCTGCAATGGGGCGCCTAAAATCCACACAGCACATACCATCAAAATCCTCACAGCCATGTCCCTGAACCAACAACAAAAAACAGTGGCAATTTTGACTCACATTCTTAACTGCCTACCAAACAAGGTGATTTAACTCTTTAATGCTTTCCCTGCTGTTACTCTGGGTAAGATAAGAACCGCTGCGACACATTCCCATCATAGCCTCCTACTACTTTAACATCTACAGAAAAACAATGATCGACAAAGTGTAAACAATATCATCTTCTTTTGGATTAATATTATACATAGGTGGAAGGGCACACCAAACAAGAACTGGTTCAGTCAAAAAGTCCGAAACATAGCACGCCTTCTCTGAACATACCTCTGGGGTCATTCCCTTCATTCCCTCTTTTTTATGCAAAGAGAGACACTTCCACCAAAACAGAGAAGCCCCTATTTACATCTCTGAGCCAGGACACAAACCGCAGCTGTATGGGCCACCAGGCTCAGGGCAGGAATCATTCATGTAGTTACATAGCTATATATCTCTACAACTGTGCAGACACCTATTAAACACTAAATAATCATGTTTATCTTTCCTATTCTCCTTCACAATACCTAGTTGTTCTCTCATTATGAATCCTCCATTCCCCTCATCAGTGTCAATGGAATCATTGTCCGAGTTGTCCTGTGAGTTGTCCTGTTCCCATGCTTAGTCCAAGAGTATTACCTTTGTTAAGTGGTTTGATCCAGGGTGATAGTGTTCGTTCTAGGCGCTGTAAAAAGCGAAATCTATATTCTATGTCCTGATTTTGGGTATCTAACATTAATGCAAAACAGTAATCCTCACACAGTTTTTATTTCATTCTGTAGGGTCAGTGTCGCTATCAGTTGTCTGCGGTAAAGGTTCACGGAAAGGTCTTACATTCTTCGCTGGGATCCATCTGGGTCCTTTTTCTGTAGAGACACAAGCATAACCTTTTCCCCATGTAACAAGAGGATATGGTCCCATAATTTTACCTGTTTCTGAATCTCGGACCAATACTGGGGCTTTAACCCGTGCCTTGAAGGAGGCATTTGCAGTGAAATGTCGAACTATCGGTGGGTTGTTATCTATTAAAGAACAATTCAAAAAATTAAAAACATACAATGCTTTCTGTAACCGTTCCTCCGGAATAGCCATTCCCATTCCCCTTTTTTGTTGTTATAATAAACGTTTTAGAGACTGATGAGACCGTTCAATGAGAGATTGACCGGTGGGGGAATGAGGAATGCCAGTAATATGAGTTATGCCCCATAGGGCAAAAAAGGTTTTTATAGTTGTTGAAACATAAGCTGGACCATTATCTGTCTTTATCTTTAAGGGAATACCCAATGTAGCAAAAGCACGCATTAAATGTCTACGAACATCTCGTGCCTTTTCCCCTGTGTGACAAGAGGCAAACAAGGCACCTGAAAATGTATCAATGGAAGAGTGGATATATTTAAGGTTACCAAATTCAGAATAATGTGTGACATCTGTTTGCCATAATTGTAGGCTTTGTAATCCTCTAGGGTTAACTCCTGCAGCAATTGATGGGAAAGAATGTTTTTGACAATCAGGACAGACAGCAATAATATTTGATGCTTGGTGAGAAGTAAGGTCAAACTGTCGTTTAAGAGCTCCAGCATTTTGATGGAAAAAGGAGTGACTCAGTTTAGCTTGTGCAATACGGTCTGGCAGTACTTGAACTGGTCACGTCAATAGATCAGCTCGTCGGTTACCTTCTGCAAGAAAACCAGGTAGTGAGGTATGAGACCTAATATGCATAACAAAATAAGGTGCAGATCGAGAGTCCAAAAGGAAAATAAGTTCCTGTAACAGGGTAAAAAGTTGTGAATGTGAAACATTTCGCAGCACAGAAGCTTCAGCTCGTGTAACAATACCTGCAACATAAGCAGAATCAGTAACAAGATTGAGTGGTACGTTCCATTTTTGGAAAACACGAACAACTGCATTCAGTTCTACTATTTGAGGTGAACTGGAGACTGTCTCTATGTCCGAATCCCATTGTCTCCGTTGATCATCCCACCATAGAAGAACAGATTTATGTGATTTGCCTGATCCATCTGTAAAGACAGTAAGTGCCTGTAAGGGTTGTTCGCTTCTTCTGGGTTTTAACATCAGACGAAAATCAATGTTAAACAGTTTGTGTGAAGGTGGATGGGAAGTTATTTGACCTGTATAGTCAGCAAGTGCCATAGCAAAGGTGTCTGATTGCTGATAAAGCCATTGTAAGTATACTGTTGTTACTGGTAGACAAATACAGACAAAATCCTTCCCAGATAAGGTTAACAGGCGTGATCTAGCTTGAACAATCAGAGAGGCAAACATTTAATGTTGTGTCAAAATAGTTTTTGTAGACTGGTTAGGTAAAAAGATCCATTCAATAATTAACAGGGGGTCTGAGTTCTGAAGGTCCCATTGAAATATCAGGGCATGAGGCTGTCGTGCAGGGTTTAAAATAATCAAGTAAAAAGGTAGTTCAGGAGCCCATCGGTGGGCCTGTCGAGAAGCGATAGCTGAGGCAACCTTTTGTAAAGATGTATCTGCTTCAGAGTTAAGACTACGTGGAGAACAAAGATTAGTGTCCCCTTTTAGTAGGTCAAACAAAGGACCCAAGTCTGTATTAGAAATTCCCAATAGTGGTCAAACCCAATTTATTGTTCCCAGTAATTTTTGTGCATCATGCTGGTTTCTTACATTGGTATTGATCTGCAATGGTTGAGGAACAATAGTGTGTGCTCTTATTCGCCAGCCCAGATATTTCCAAGGGGGGAACTTCTGGACCTTTTCTGGTGCTATACAGAGACCTGCCGAATTCACGGCATCTGTGACAAGGGCTACAGCTTTCTCCATGACTTCGTGATGTTGTGCTGCCACTAAAAGGTCATCCATATAATGATACAATAACACAGTAGGCATAGCATTTCGGACAGGACTGAGTATTTTTGCAACGTACCATTGACACATTGTAGGGCTATTTTTCATACCTTGTGGCAGTCCAACCCACTGATATCTCTGCAATGGAGCTTGCATGTTGACGCTTGGAATGGAAAAGGCAAATTTTGGGGTATCATCTATATAGAATGGGATACTGAAAAAACAATCTTTAAGATCTATGACAGTTAGATGCCAATCTCGAGGGATCATAGTTGGAGACGGGAGACCAGGTTGGAGGGCTCCCATATCTTCCATAGCATCATTAATTTTTCTGAGATCATGGAGCAAGCGCCACTTGCCAGTTTGTTTTTTAATAACAAAAACTGGTGAATTCCATGGGCTGGTAGAGGGTACAATATGTCCTTTGGACAGTTGTTCTGAGACGTAAGTTTTGAAGTGCGCGAAGTTTTTCCAAAGGAAGGGGCCATTGATCCACCCAAATAGGAACATCAGTTTTCCAGGTTATTTTCAGGGTGTCACGCACTTCAATGGCCCCATCTAAAAATGTGTACGGATGGACATTCCCGATTGTGACAATACATCACGTCCCCACAAAACCATAGGGACAGGTAGCACAAAAGGTTTAACAGAAGCCACATGTCCCTCTGGTCCTTGAATTCGAATTAGTTCCAAACTCTGACGACTGTTACCAGTCCCCCCTATCCCAGCCAGCGTCTGAGAGACATTAGTCAGTGGCCATTGTGGAGGCCATTTGGCTTGAGAAATTACTGTGACATCAGCTCCAGTGTCAATGATCCCATTCAGTGCTATTTGTTGGTCATTGTAAATAAGGGTACACTGATACATAGGTCGCTGTGGAGAAATAGATTGTGCCCACAAAATGTAAGGCAACCCTGTAGAACCAAAACCTCCTCTCCTCTGCAGAGGGTGATCAGTGGTAAGAGAGCTTACCCCTGCCGGGATCAGAATCAATTGTGCTATTCTACTACCTTGAGGTATCGTACAGGGTGGAAATGGAGTCCATGCCATGATTTTGATTTCGTCCACACTGTCAGAGTCAATAACACCTGGTAAAACAAATAGACCAGACAATGTTGTGGAAGATCTACCAATTAACAGAGCTTGTGTATCAGGGGGTAATGATCCTTTGACATTTGTTGATAATAAATGAACCGAGGAATCGAGCAACGTTACTGTGTGTGAGGTTGCCAGGTCCAATCCTGCGCTGCCTGAGGTTGCTGGACAGAGACTTGAGGTGTCGGTGCTTCTCTCCGAGCTTGTTGAAATGTCAGCTGTGGCACTTGTGTCTGCACGCGTCGCTGCCCCGCGCTCCGCGGTCGGTTTCCCTGTATCGGTTGTCCCTGGAAATCATACTTAGGTCAACATCGATTAGCATAATCACGCCCTTTCCGACATGTCGGACAAACTCCAGGACCAGGAGGTTGTTGTTTATTCCCCGCAGCCCTCACAAGACAATTTCTCTTTAGATGACCAGGCTTACCACAACCATAGCAATTCCCCACACCACACATCGCTGCAAAAGCAGCAGCCATAGCTTCAAACTTGTGGTCAACCGTACCGATTCGGTTACATGCTTCCACCATTTCCACCAGAGTGGGGTTTGGGTTGGGAAGAGACTTCAGTAGCCTTTTACAATCAGCATTAGCATTTTCAACAGCTAGTTTTGTTAGCAATATATCCCGAGCTTCCGCATTATCTACTTGACGTTCCAAAGCCTGTTTTAGTCTATCAATAAACTGCATATAAGGTTCTCGAGACTCCTGAGTGATGTTAGTAAAGGCTTTTTGTGGCTTTTGTACGTCAGGAACCTGGAAAAAAGCCTTTTTCGCCTCTTCTCTAATTGCCTCGAGAGTCGCACGGGGGCAGTGTTGAGCCCGTGTTACCAGATCAACATGTGCACCGGTGCCCGTAAGATGCTCTATTGTCAGTGCAGCTAATACAGGATCATTATGATTAACATACGTGAGCAGGAGTGCTTGCAATCCTCCTTTACAATGCGACTCCCACAACGTATACTGAGTCGGGGTTAATAGCAATCGTGCTAAAGATTTCAAATCATGAGGAGTCATGATATAAGTATCAAACACAGAAGATAACAGACTTATAAAATAGGGAGAAGAAATACCATGTTCTGTGACTGTGCGGCGCAGTTCTTTAACAACCAAAAAAGAAAGAGGCTCCCATCGTGCTCCCCCTGCCCGACCCTGAGAATACAAGACCGGAGCAACTATAGTTTTAGCCATTTCTAAATCCCCCTCCTTTAAGGCTTGTTTCTTTATTTTTGTCCACACATCACGTAGATCAGGAGGGTATAAATCAGGTTCTTTTTCACAGTCTATCGGTCCTGCGTCAAAAGGATCTTCTTCTGGCGGATACCCCACTGCATTGACACCCAGGGGTCTAGAGCACTGTGACTTAGAGGCTGATAAGGAAAGAGCTATAGGAGCTTGCGATTCCTCCTCCTCTCCTTCCTCTGCTTTCATAGTCTCAAAAATAACTCTCCATGAAGAAAGCAGACGGTGGGACTCAATATTGCCTTTTGTCGCAGAATCCCATAATTTCACCCCTGTGTCGTCCCAAAGTTCCCGCGTAAAAATTGTAGATGCAGTCACTGCGGGCATATTTACTTGCACCCACTTGAGCATTGCTTTAAGGTCTTGCCCAGAGATATTTTTCTTATGTTTATTAAGAAGACCTTTCATAAGCTCGTAAACGTCTCCTTCTGGGGACGAAGCCTGATTCCCCGTTACGGATTTCCCACAGCTCACCTCTCAACTCCGGAGGGATTTCTGGCCGGCTCCTGCTTCCTTTCAGCAGATCATTCAAAGTTCTGTGGGATTCGCTGCATGTCGCTCAGATAGGCGATTCGAGAGCCCTTCACTATAGATCCTTAAACGGATCACGTCGGGGTCACCAATTTGCGGCGAATGAAGAGACGGGACGCAGCTTGATGCAAGCAAATGTCAGTTTATTGTACAGAAACACGAGTTTATAAACACTTTCAAAAGCTGCGCATTTCAAACTAATTGGTTCTTGAAGCTAAGCACTGCATACCAGGCAATCCCTGATTGGTGGTTAACTACCAGCAATCAACAGCAAGGTGTTACCTTTCCTTGGCGCCATCCTTGGCGCCATCCGTCTCCCACCCCCCTGTGCTCTGCAAACATGCCTCATCATGTTAATTGTTGTCTAGACAAGCTCGAGCAAATTCCCCTCAGCTAACTGATTGCCGCGCGTGGTCCCAGTTTGCAGACCGCTCCTGCAACTGTTGTTCTGGTGTCTTGCAGGCACAGAAGAATAAGGCAGGATGGGTGTCTATGACCCTCAGATGCTGAAGGTTGTGCTCTTTGGAGGTTTGATGCTGGTATCGGCCATCGGGATCTTCCTGGTGTTCACCTTCGTGGAGAAGGTCCTCCGTCCTTCTGAGGAAGCCTTGGCCAAGCAAGGCAAAGGGCTTACGAAGACTCAGCAGAAGGAAAAAGAGAAAAAGAAGAAAGAGGAAGCTGTTGAGAAAAAAGGAAAAGGAAAGAAAAATCAAGAGAAACCTAATGGACAGGTCCCAGAGGCGCACCAAAGTGCTCCAGTGGTCAGCTCTGTCACCATAAAGAAAAGCAATGTTCTTCCAGCCCATGAGGAGCAGAAGCATAATGGACCTGTCAAGAAGGTGGCTGCATCCAAGAAGAAGAGCGAGCCAGGTAAGGCCAAGTTCCTCTGCATATATCCCCGTCGGGTAAGCTGGCAGAGGGATCGGAGAAGGGCTGGAGTCATCTCGTTCCCTTAGCAAAGAGCTGGAACGAACCTGCCTGGTGAAAGGCAGGAGATGACCTTGCTGCTCTGCATCACTGGCACCGCTGCGTGGAGCGACAGTCCCCCAGCGAGGCTGTGTCACGATGGAGTCCAGCTTCTGATGCCCACCATGTCTCTGCTCCCTGGCTTTAGCAAAGCGTGCCCAGCTCCGTCTGGAATCGCTCAGTGTGATGGAGGGCGGTGGCAGGGCGGCAGGAGCAGTAGCAGAGCCAGGCAGAGGTGGCAGCTGGCTCAGGGAACACTTGTCTGTGGTGGGTGCCGTCCCCAGCACTCGTCACGTTGCTTTCAGTTAGAGAGGTATCAAACTTGGCTGTGGAAATCTGGGCGGTTGCTGGCGTGAAATGGCAGTTATGGGGTTGAAGTCAACTGAGGTGATGCTACTCAGCCCTGCCGTTGGCTCAAGCGCTCCCAAACCCTCCTCTCTCCTCCCCAGCACCTGCGGACTCGGATGGGCCCCTCTACCTGCCCTACAAGACGCTTGTGTCCACAGTCAGCAGCACGGTGTTCAGTGAGGGGGAGGCCCAGCAGCTCATCGAGATCCTGACAGAGAAAGCGGGCATCGTCCAGGACACCTGGCACACGGTAGGGCTGCCAGCAGCGTCGTGTCCACCAGGGCTGGGCCAAGCCTCCGGGGGTGCGGAGGGGCGAAGGCAGCCCGTTTTCGGGCAGGCTGTCTCCCGAGGGTCAGCCTTAGAGACAGGAGCTGAATTTTCCCCTGGATCAGAGGGCAGGACCCTGTGCGTGTGGGGTGGAGGGGTTGGATGCGGAGGTGGTGGTCCCCGCTGATGTGCCACCCTGTGCCGGCAGGCCAAGCAGAAGGGTGACCCTGTCACTGTCCTGAAACGCCAGCTGGAGGAGAAGGAGAAGCAGCTCGCCACTAAGCAGGAGGCTGCAGCCGCTGCCAGAAACAAGGTGGAGGAGCTGAGTCAGGTAAGTGCCGCGCAGCCCTCCCGGCACCCCTGGCACAGGCTCTGCGCCTCACGGCTCGCCGTGTGCCTCCCTCTCCCCGCGTCCAAGGGAGGTGAAGCCCAGGGGTTCTCTGGGCCCTTCATCCATTTGCTGTTTTCTCCCCAAAAAGGGGAGGAGATGCCCACCTGAGCTCCTCTCCTGGGCCTGATCCAGCCCGGGGAGGCACGTGCCCTGTTGGCAGCCGCAGCAGGAGTGGGCTAAAGCTGTGCCCGTAAGAGACTGCAGCTTTCTGCTGCTTTACGGAGGACAATAAAGCCCTTCTCATCTCTTGCCAGAGCCCCTGAGCTGAGAAGGTGTTGAACAGTCCCTTTTTAAGGAGCCTGGTGCTATTTACAGCCCCCTTGCCTGACTCAGCCCCTTGCCTCCACCTCTCGTTGGGTGTTGAAGTTAGAAGGGACCCCCGGCGCGTCGTGCTCAGCACCTCCTGCCCCGCAGCCGCCAGGACCCTGCTGCAGCAGGTCCATCTGCCTGCAGGCAGGAGAGGAGAGGGCGAAGCCACCCTGTGCACTGAGTGCTGCGCTAAACCCCGGCCTGTGCAGGCAGCCCAGGGCAGCGGCACGGCATCACCCAGCCGGCCAAGAGAGCACCCCTGCCTTGGCAGGGGGCGGAGGGGGAGTCTGTGTTTCATTTGTGGGGGTGTTTTCTTTTTTTAGTTTTCCTGCTTTGCTGCAAACTTGATGTGATGATATTGATCCTGGGGCTGGGGAGGGGAATAAAATTCCAGGCCGTCACTCCTATCTCTTAGCTGCCCCAATGTGGAACAACAGTGGCATCCAGTGGCCACTGAGCCCAAAGCTTAATGCAGGAGGAAATGTAAGTGCGGAACGGTGTAGCTGGGCCTGGGGGCAGCGCCGAAAGGGTTACGCTTCTTAAAGTCTTCTGAGCTAGGAGGCCACTTGGTTCGAGTCCCCTTAAAGCAGGGAAGTTCCTACGCTGAAACTGACCGGGTGGCTTCTCTCCTCGAAGGAGCTGGCGGCCGAGCGGGCCAAGGCGACAACCCTGGAGGGCAAGCTGAAGGAGCAGCTGCTGGCCCGCGAGCAGGAGATGGCAGCGGTGCAGGCACGCATGCAGGCCAGCTACCAGGACCATGTCAGCGAAACGCAGCAGCTGCAGGGCAAGGTGAGCCCCACGCGGTGCTCTGCAGCTTCCTCCGCTGGCTGCCGGCTGGCCCTCGGTGGCAGCTGCCTGGTCTTTTGGAGAAGACCGAGGTGGACGAGGGGACCAGAGCCTCGGGGAGGGGCGAGAGCCCCGCAGTGCTCCTGAGCCGTGGTGCTCACGCTAGAAGAGGGATGTGGGAGCATCCTCACGGGATGCAGCAGCCGCAGGGGCTGTCAGCATCAGCAGACACCTCGCTGTGGCTTCCTTGCCAGTCCCTCTTGCCCATGGAGTGGGCTCCTCAGGGGAGAGCTGAGGGGCTGGCAGCGGCGGCATTAACGCCTGTTGGTCTCTCCCTAGATCCACACCCTGCAGGAGCAGCTGGAGAATGGCCCTAACACGCAGCTGGCTCGCCTGCAGCAGGAGAACTCCATCCTGAGCGATGCCTTCTGCCAGATCAGAAGTCAGATGGAGAGCAAGTAAGACTAGGGGTGGGGGTGGGGGGCAGAGCCTGGGGCCGCCCTCTGGCAAGCCCTGGGGGTGGCTGTCCATCATGATTGGCCACCCCCTTTCTTGAGGGTGCTTCTACAGACGCCCCAGCTAGCTGGAGGTAGAGGAGGGAGTGAGGAAGAGATTGCCAAATGGCTTTTGTGGGCCTGGCAGGGGAAACAAGGATGCTTTTCCCAAGTGGAAGGGCAGGGGAAGCCCTCTCTGCTTTGGAGTCACCTGTGCTGATGCTAGCGGAGGGGGCAGAGGGGACCAGAAGGCGCTGCAGCATTTCTCCACACTTCGGAGAGCTTGTTCTCACCAACTTCAGAAGAAATGTCGCTGGCTCTTTGATGGGAGCGGTGCTGCAGAGAACCGAGACCTGCCTGGTGCATACAGAGCAACCAGGAGCTAGGGGGAAGAATTTGGCACTCTCTTTTTGTAGAAAGTCTGAAATGGCTGGTGATTAACAGTGGTCAATTAATTACAGAGCAGACTCCAGCTGCTTAGAGTGCTTCCTCCTGTGTCTGGGAACACAGATCCTTGCGTCTTCTATTTCATGAGAAAGGAATGTCTCCTGTGATGGAAACGGAGCTTTTGAAATTGATGTGTCAGCTCCTTCCACCCCATCCCTGAAGGACCAGGCGTGTCCGAGAAGCAGGCCAACACAACCGTTGAGATGTTTCAAGCCCTGTTATCAGGCCCACAGGAGGATGTGTTCCCCCGGGTAACGCCAGGGATGCTTGACTGGCCTGCGGGCTGCAATAACGCTGCTTCTGTTGGTGCAGGCAAAACGCTGAGGTGGCCAGGTTACAGGAGTGGTGCGGCAAGCTGATGAACGAGCTCTCTGAGAAGTCAGAGGTGCTGCAGCAAGAGGAGCAGCTGAGGAAGAGCTGGAAGATGAAAGTGGCAGCCTTGGAGAGGCAGATGCAGCAGCTGCAGGTCAGGCAAGCGCCTGCAAACCTGCTCCCCCCAGGTGTGAGGGTGGGGGGGGAAGCCTAGGTGGTGCACCGTGCTGGGTGGTAGCCTCAGGTGAGAGAGGAAACCCAGTGCCCCCTGCCAGCGGGTGCTCACGAGGACGTGGGTGCTCCCTCTCGACTCTGAAGCCCTTGGTGCAGGAGGTAGAGCTTGTGGCTTTGTTGTTGTCACCGGGGTGTAGCTGGATTTGGGTTTTTTAGGGGTGTTTAAAGGACACCTCCCAGGTAGAGCCTCTGAGCACACCGCTGGAGCAGTGGTGCATCGCTGGCTTGTGGCTACCGAGGCAGCTCAGTGGAGACCTGAGGTGACCCGAGATGTTTTGGAGGGGGGAGTGTCACCAGACGGCCAAGGGAGACTCAGGCAGATGCCTTCTTTTGACTCCCATGTAGGAAAAACTAGGGAAAAAAAAAAAGAAAGAACCGGGGCCAGGCAGCAAGCGAACTACAGGAGCGACTGAAGGTTACCCAGGACCAACTGGCCAAAGGGAGAATGAAGAAGTGTAAAGAACAGCTTCAGGAAACGGTACTGGTGGTAGCCACAGCCATCCCTCCCCTTGGTGCTGGTGGAGGGCAGGGGGAAGCGCCTGTCAGGCAGCGGTTGAAAACCGGAGACAAGGTGGCACTTGCTGCCAGAAACCATCTGGGTGGCTTTTGGGAAGCTCTGGGAGCACAGGAGATGGTGGTCATGGTTCTCCCTTCTCAAAAGGCAGGACCTGGCCCATCTGTGAAACGCTTTGATGCTTGTGTTACCGAAATCTCAGAATGAAGAACTTATCGACACCAATGTGATGTAGATAAGCAGACACTTCTTTATTGATGGCCGGGTGCGTGAGCGAGTCCTCTCACGATCAACGCACACCAGGTCCCACACTCAGATTCCATATATAGAACTTATTCATACATATTCATTAAATATTCATGCATAATCATAACATTTCCCATAAATCATTTACATACTCTCCTCCTATATCCGATTCTGCGCAGTAAAGCTTAGAAAGGTCTAGAAATGGGTCTAGGGTACGATTTGGGTAGGTGGTATATGAGTCGGTGGTCGCGATCTCCCCCTGCCGGAATTACCTTTTACTAAAGTTCACAGTTTCTTGGCAGGCACCTACAAGCTGTTCCAGTCGACTCTCCCCAGTTCCCATTAATCTCATCCTCTGACATTTCAATGCACCTCTACGTAAAGAAGACTGGTTAAGTACAAAGGAACCTTTCAACCCTAAAGTTATTACCTAAGTTTTTCCACAATAGTTCCAGGCCCTTCTTCTAGCCTTGGTACAGGACGTACAAAAGATGTCATAACTACTTCTACTATATAGCTGTAAATTTTCCATAAAAATTTTCTTATTCCTCTATATTTTAATTCTATTAAATGATTTTATAAAATCAATCAATCAATCTAATATAATCAATCAATCTTAACTTATTAACAAATCGATAACATTTCCCCCCTTTGAAAGTGTTGAAAATCATCATTTCAATACTTTCACATTATTCATATATCTTTTGTTTCAACATATTTTGGTGATGGATCATGTCTTGGTGAAATGGTTGGTACTTCTCTCATAATCATACGATTCACTGCAATTCTATTAGTAAACTGTTTCTTCAGACATGCTTATAGTAGCATGCTCATCAAAAAGACAACTAGCAACAGAAACAAAGTTTTAATTATAGATTGTATCCAAGAGCTCAAATTCCATCCCAGTTTGTTAAAAATTTTTCCAAACCAATCTTCTGACATATCCTTTTGAATTGTTTCAGTTTCTTTTTCAATTTTTTTTTCCCAATAGGTCTAGATCATGTTCCACATCCTGAGTGACATTTGGAATGTGGACACAACAGTGGTCCAGTTTATCCTTGAGATACCCACACACTCCATGTTCTTTAAGCAGGAGCCTGTCTAGTGCCATTCTATTTGTAAAGTCATTCTGGAGGTCGCCTGTAATTATATATTCAATTCCTTAAACCCCTTTTTGTTAACGTTTGCTAATTTTTCCACTTGACCAGTTAAATGATAGAGCCATGCTCTATTTCTATATGAAGCTATAGGATTTAAAAGTGATTCCAGTGCCCAGCCAATTTTCACTCCTGTAGATGGTTCATTCCAAACATCATTATTTATCCCTGATCTCTTTATTCGTTTCAATTCTAAATTCTCTAGAGATCCTTTAAATGGTGATTTCTTCCAGATTGGACACAATGTTGGCATGCCTAACGTGATTTGTTTCACCTTACCATCTAATGGTAGGTGTGTTGTCCAGGTTCCATCACTTAATGCCCAAACTAAATGTCCTGGACTTCGAATAGTAGATTTTCTACAACTAAACAAAGTTCCTCTTCTGACTGTAAAAGCGCTGGTTAAATTTAGAGTATTCTTAAGACCTCAACAAAAACAACCAAATTTTAAAACAGTGGCCTACAGAGGAATTCTTTGGATTACTAAGTCTGCATTACTACAATCATACACTTTTTCACATTTCCACCATGGCACTATTTTATTTTCCTTCTCTCCCAATGTAGTTGACCTATCGTCAACCCAGGGTAATACTGAAAAAACCTTTCCATCCCAGGTAAAACACCAAGAAGTTCTTGCCATATACTGAAAATGGGAAAATATGGACATAGACCATATAGAGTCCCACTGGTCTACTAATTGGGTGCTTTGGCCAGTTTCGTTACACTTCCATTCCATAACACTTTTGCTCACATTGGTTTTAAATTGTTCATCATAAGAACACCATCCTACATTCTTAAATCTCCCTATTTTGGTAAAAACATGATTTAACAGTTTTTTACAATCTGCCAGACTACCTGGAGTTTTCCATTGTTTTCTAGTGACTTTCACTTGTTCATACCATTGAGTCACTGGCCTCTGTTCACAATAATTGGTCTCATTTTTATGTTCCAGGTTAGTCAAATTCATGGTTAAAATTCCCCATGGAATAGATTCACCTACTGCTCTTGGTATAGGTAAACAAGCAGTGATCTGCATGATGTTTTGTAAATTGGCAAATTCTTTAATTAATCCTACCATCAAATTTTCCTCAGCCATTTGTTTGGGAATGTCAATCACTTGTTCTGTTTCTATTTGTCTTTTGTTCCTATTCACCAAGTCATCCCATGATCCCACCAACACTATCAACCAAAAGAAAATCCAAAAACCAATCATAACTTGATCTGCAAAATTAGACATGTTCCAAAGTCAATTTTTAAGTCTCTGGGTCACGTTCCACAGTCCTCCACGGAGTAGATGCCTTCTTTATGGTGCTTTCTTCACTCGAGTATAATGTATCCAAGCATCCGATTCTGCAATTTTGATAGCTGTAAAAGTGGTTAGCAGTATCTGGAAAGGTCCTCTCCAGTGCTCTTGCAAAGGTTCAGAGGTCCAAGTGTTCACATAGACATAGTCTCCTGGTTGGAAATCATGCACTGAATTTTCCAGGGATAAAGGTCTATTCCAAATTACTGCACTTCAAATCACAGCCAAAGTTTTCCTTGGAAAAAACAAATAGTTATACACATCTTGTTTTCCTTTTACATATATGTTTGGATTTGGTTCTGGAGACTCATATGGTTTTCCATATAATAATTCATAAGGACTGACTGAGGTTCCACTCTTTGGTTGTACTCTGATTCGTAATAATGCCAATGGAAGTGCCTGAGGCCACTTTAAACTAGTTTCTTGACAAATTTTACTTATTTGTCGTTTTAACGTTTGATTCATCCTTTCCACTTTCCCACTAGATTGTGGCCTCCAAGATGAATGTAAATCCCAATTAATACCCAATGCTTTGCTAACACTTTGGACTACTTCAGCCACAAAGTGTGGACCTCTGTCAGAGGAAATTCCAATAGGAACTCCAAATCTTGGAATTATTTCTTGTAATAACCACTTCACAGCCTCTTTTTGCTTTTGTGGTGCGACAGGGAAGGGCTTCTGGCCATCCTGTAAAAGTATCAACCCTTACCAGGATGTACCGGTACCCATTTTGTCTAGGTAACTCTGAAAAATCTACTTGCCAATAATCTCCAGGTTCTGTACCAGATTTCAGTCTACCCATTTGAACCTTTTTCTTAATCACTGGATTATTTTTCAAACATACTTCACACTTTGCAGTTACCATTTTAGCTATTCCCAACATCTTAACTGATATTATTTGCTTTCGTAAAGATGTTACTAAGGCTTCTGCTCCCCAGTGACATTCTTGATGTCTTGTTTGAATTATCTCTCTCATCACAAGAGGTGGAATTACTACTTGTCCATTAGGAGTTATCCACCATCCAGCTAAGTTTTTCTTAGCACTTAATAACTGACCCAATTTGTCATCTTCCTCTGAATATCTCGGTTTTTCCCTAGGAAGGGTTACTGTTTTAGAAGGAATTATTGCCATTTGCAATGCTTGTTTCTTTGCTACCTTTTTTTTGCTGTTTTATCAGCTAAATTATTTCCAATTTTTATTTTTATATTTCCAATCTGATGTGCCTTACAGTGCATGATTGCTACTTGATCTGGCTTTTGAACTGCTTGTAATAATCGTAATATTTCTGTTTGATGCTTAATGTTTGATCCTTGAGAGGAAAATAGCCCCCTCTCTTTCCACAAAGCTCCATGGACGTGCACTACCCCAAAGGCATATTTTGAATCAGTCCAGATATTTACTCTCTTGTCTTTGCTTAATTCTAAGGCTCGAATTAAAGTAATGAGTTCTGCCTTTTGGGCTGATGTGGTACTCGCCGATGCTCCTGGTTCTATAGCTGTAGTCTCTGTTGTTACCGCATATCCGGCGTATCGGACTCCTTGTTCCATAAAGCTGCTTCCATCATTATACAATTCCCAGTCTGGTCGCTCCAATGTCACATCCTTCAGATCTTCATGACTGGAATAAACATACTCGATGGTAGCCAAGCAATCATGTTCCAGTCGTCCTTCTTCCTGTATGGAACTTAAAAACACTGCAGGATTTACCAGGTTAGTTGTCTTTAGAATCACATCATCTTGTTCAGTCAATACCACCTGGTATTTCATCATTCGGCTGGGGGACAGCCAATGTCCCCCCTTCTGTTCTAGGACAGCTATCACCATGTGTGAAACATAGACTGTTATTGTTCTTCCCAAAGTCAATTTCCGAGCTTCTTGTATGAGCATCACTGTTGCTGTCACTGCTCGAAGGCAGTTTGGCCACCCTTTACTCACTGTGTCCAGTTGTTTAGAGAAATATCTGACTGGTCGTTTGCAGCTTCCTATCCTCTGGGTTAACACGCCCAGTGCAAGGTGTTGTCTTTCATGTACAAACAGCTGGAAATCTTTGGTTAGATCCGGCAGTCCCAAGGCAGGTGCAGACATTAAGGCACGTTTCAATTCTACAAAAGCCTTTTGTTGTTGTGGGCTCCATACAAAGGGAGAGTTCTTCTGGGCCTCGTACAGCGGTTTAGCTATTAGCCCATAGTTCATGATCCAAAGGCGACACCACCCAGTCATTCCCAAAAATGCTCTGAGTTCATGAATATTTCTCGGCTCAGGTATACCACAAATAGCTTCTTTGTGATTTTTTTCCTAATTGTCGTTGTCCTTTTAAAATCTCAAAGCCGAGATATATCACAGTCTGGCAGGCTATTTGGGCTTTCTTCCTGGATACCTTATACCCATTTAGTCCCAGGAAATTCAAAAGGTCAATAGTCACCTGTATACAAATAAATCTTTCTTTTGTAACAATCAATATATCATCCACATATTGTAAAAATAAATGTCCAGGTCTTGGTTTGTCCTGTTTCCAGATTTCAAGTTCCTTAGCTAAATGATTTCCAAAAATAGTTGGACTGTTTTTAAATCCTTGGGGTAATCTAGTCCATGTCAGCTGCATCTTTTGCCCGGTTTGAGGATTTTCCCATTCAAAAGCAAACAGTTTTCTGGTTTCCTTTTCCAAAGGTACACAAAAGAAAGCATCTTTTAAATCAAGCACTGTGAACCACTGATAAGTCTCCCTTAACGCTGTTAACAGTGTATAAGGGTTTGCTACTACAGGATAAATATCCTTAACTATTTGATATACTGCTCTCAAGTCTTTCACCAGCCTATATTCACCCGAGGGTTTGGGTTTTTTTTGGTTTTGGGTTTTTTTTTTTTTGTTTGTTTGTTTTTTTTTTGTTTTGTTTTGTTTTGGTTTTTTTTGGGGGGGGCTGGTAAAATAGGAGTATTATACTCAGACTCACATTCTTCCAAAATTGTATACTCCAAAAATTTATCAATCAATTTCTTCAATTCCTGTCTCACTTCTGATTTGATTAGATATTGTTTAATTCTCGCTGTTCCTGCGCCTTCCTTCAAATCTATTTTAACAGGTTCTGCTAGTTTCAATTTACCAGGAGTATTTGTTTCCCATACAGTAGGGATCACTGCCAAATCCACCTCCGGTGGAATTTCTTGTTCCTTTACCTTTTTTTGTATCATCAAGATTTCTCCCGTTTTTGACTCAGGTATTTTCAAGAAAAGTTCTCCTTCATCAAAAACAATCTGTGCATTTAATTTGGATAACAAATCTCTTCCTAAGAAGGGTATCGGACATTCTGATACATACAAAAATTCATGTGTAATTATTTTATTTCCAAATTTCAAATCTATGGGTTGTAGGAATGGCCTGTTTTCTTCTTTCCCTGTTGCTCCTTTTATATTGGCTGTCTTTGTTCCAATTTTTCCTTTACAAGTATCTAATACTGAAAGTGTCGCCCCTGTATCTACTAAAAATTTAACTTCTTTATCTCCCAGCTTAATTTTAACCAGAGGTTCAGCTGGGCTCCCCTCCGGTCCCCTTCAGTCATCTAAAACCATTATTTTGGCAAGGTCGTGAAAAGCACTCCTGTTTCTGGGGCAGTCCTTTTTCCAGTGTCCTTCCTCTTTACACAAGGCACACTGATTTATTCCTAAGAGGGTATTAAATTTCCGATCACCACAATTCATATACCCTCCATGCCACTTCCAACATTGCATTTAAACTTCTTGAATTCTCTCCCTCCAGTTTCTGGAGTTTTTTTGTTTGTTTTTTTTTTTTTTTTTTTTCTTATATCTGGTGCCGATTGCCCCATAAAAATCAAAGCCAATTGTATCTGTGCTGCCTCTGTTTCCACTCTCAAATCAGTGTATTTTCTAGCAGCTTCCTTTAATCTTTCCAAAAATGCTGAGGGAGGTTCATTTTTATCTTGTCTTACTTCATATAATTTAGACCAATTCAAAGATTTAGGCATGGCATGTCTAATCCCATACAAAACCCACTTTTGATACCGCTTCAATCTTTCTCTATGTGCCACATTATTTGGATCCCACTGCGGATCCCCAGATGGAAAATTCTGTTCTATTGTTCCACCTGTTATTCCACTCATCACATCCAACTCTGCCTGTGTTTTGCCAGCTTTTAATACCATTTGTTTCTCTGTATCATCTAACAAATTATCCAAAATCACCTGTAAATCACTCCAGTCTGGATTCTGTGTTCTAATTATAGTATCTACCACCTTGCCCACTTTTTCAGGATCTTCTCTATAGTTTCCTGCTGCCTGTTTCCAAGTCATCAAATCCGTAGCTGTAAAAGGTATTTTCACATAGACTGGTCCGTCGCTGCCAATTCCCTGTCGCAGGGGAGCTATTGTATGGGTCTGTTGCCGAGTTCTCCGTGAAACAGGAGTATGAATTACAATCTCCGATAATCTCTCTCCCACATCTCCTGTTCCACTGCTATCTGGTTCAGTCACCGGTTCTTGTATCCTTAATTCTCGACCCTGATTCATTTCTCTCCTAGGAGGGGATATATCTAACTCTGGTCCATCGTCATTATCAATAACAGTCCTTTTCTTCAAACAACCTTTCCCAATCTCACAAGTTGTACAACACTTTTTCACTTTCTTATTATCAGCGGTTACAGCCATTACTAAATTATCTCCAGTAGTTAACTTACATTCCTCCTGCCAATCCTTTCTTTGTCTCAAGTAAAAGAACAAATCCACATATGGCATTTCACTCCATTTCCCTTCTCTTTTACAATACAACATTAACTGCAAAATAGTGTTATAATTCAGTGTCCCGTTCATGGGCCACTTTTCCTGATCTTCTAGTATATATAGTGGCCACCAATTATTACAATACTCAATCATCTGGCTTTTTGGCAAATCCTCATATAAATCTCCCCAATGCGCTAACAAACATCCCAATGGAGAATTTTTCGGGATTTTATCAGTTAACACAAGATTACCCAAGCTTCTACTTTTAAACAACCGAGTTAACTTATTTGCCATGGTGTAATTACCCACAGTACAATACATAATTATTCAACTCTGTCACTCCGATCTGCGGATCCACACTCCACACTCGCTTTCGTTTTCAATTATACGTCTCACCCTTACAACCACACTCACACTTTCCCACAGTTGCTTTAAACAAGCATATAACACAATTTTATACCTCTTAATTTTCTTCTTAATACACAGACTCACAAAACAACAGAAAGACAAACATATAACACAATATTATACCTCTTAATTTTCTTCTTAATACACAGACTCACAAAACAACAAAAAGCACTAAAACTTCTAACTTCTTGTTAGAGGCACTACCTTAGAGAACACTATAGCATATAGTTTCTCTTGTCTACACTTTTGTCCAACCCTGCAATAGCTTTCGCTTATGTCTTACGGGCAGACGCCTAGGCTTCCACTTCCACAAGGATCCTTTTAGTCCAACCCTGCAATAGCTTTCGCTTATGTCTTACGGGCAGACTCCTAGTCCTACCCTGCGCAGCTCTTTCACCGCGTCTGACAGGTAGACTTACTCAGTGGGACTCCAACCCACTGGTGGGACTCCATCCCACTCTTTCCCATACACTTATTATAGTGGGACTCCTGCCCACTTCCTCTAGTGCACTTACTTACTACAATTAAAAGAAGAAGTGTCTTACCAAAAAAAATCCAGGGAATGTCGCGAAGAGCCTTACGGATCGGGGATTGATGGGTGTCCCCGCGAAATCCTCGGTGCCGGCTGGAACCGATCAGGTCCCCGACTCCTCCGGTCTCCTTCAGTGAGGTCCCATCTGGGTCGCCAAAACTGTTACCGAAATCTCGGAATGAAGAACTTATCGACACCAATGTGATGTAGATAAGCAGACACTTCTTTATTGACGGCCGGGTGCGTGAGCGAGTCCTCTCACGATCAACGCACACCAGGTCCCACACTCAGATTCCATATATAGAACTTATTCATACATATTCATTAAATATTCATGCATAATCATAACATTTCCCATAAATCATTTACATACTCTCCTCCTATATCCGATTCTGCGCAGTAAAGCTTAGAAAGGTCTAGAAATGGGTCTAGGGTACGATTTGGGTAGGTGGTATATGAGTCGGTGGTCGCGATCTCCCCCTGCCGGAATTACCTTTTACTAAAGTTCACAGTTTCTTGGCAGGCACCTACAAGCTGTTCCAGTCGACTCTCCCCAGTTCCCATTAATCTCATCCTCTGACATTTCAATGCACCTCTACGTAAAGAAGACTGGTTAAGTACAAAGGAACCTTTCAACCCTAAAGTTATTACCTAAGTTTTTCCACAATAGTTCCAGGCCCTTCTTCTAGCCTTGGTACAGGACGTACAAAAGATGTCATAACTACTTCTACTATATAGCTGTAAATTTTCCATAAAAATTTTCTTATTCCTCTATATTTTAATTCTATTAAATGATTTTATAAAATCAATCAATCAATCTAATATAATCAATCAATCTTAACTTATTAATAAATCGATAACACTTGAGCTGCCATGAGAATAAGGTTGAGACCCAGTTGAGTAACCCACCTCTCTTTTCCTTCTCCAGGGGGAAGAGGACAGTTTGAAGGAAGGGACTTCAGCTTGATGAGTCTGTGACCTAGACCTTACTGTCAGCTTACCAAAATGCCTTACACATTCCTAAAACTAAAACTAAAAATATATGCCTGATTTACTGTAGAAAAAAGTTGCAAGCCATTTGTGACCTAAAACCTAGTTTTGAAACTTAAAAAAAAACCCAAACACAAAAACCCAACCAGTAAACACTGGAGGCATATGTTTGTAAGAAAATCTTCATACTGTTTTGTACAACTACCATTTGTTCCCAAGGGCACCGCACCGACCACATCGGGGCAGGCAGAACCCACAGATCTGTGAAAAGGGAAGACTCTGTTTGTACATCAACTGGTGAAATTATTTTTTTTCTTTCTTTTTTACTTTTTTTGGTTTGTTTTGGGTTTTTTTGTTTGTTGGAGTGCAAGAAGTGTGAAAGTGAGACCCAGCATGGAAGGAAGCCTCTCTTTGATGGGTGGCCCTTGGCACGTATCTTTTTGTGTATTTCTGGGTGTCGATGCATTTACAATGATGTAGTGAAAAGAGCTTATCCTTGCTTCATTTTCCCGTTATTATTTACTAATTTTTTATTAAGTTTGCAAGCCAGCCAGGTGTTTGGGGTCACTGAAGAAGGACCCTGCTGTGGCCGGGAGCAGATCCTTTATTCCCCGCCTTGCTTGCTGTGCTGCAAACAGCCATCCCCTCTGTTTTTTCTCCAAGATACGCAAAGGAGAGAAGCCTTCCCTTCCAGCCACGAGTGTCCTCACACTGGCTGCACCCTGAGGTCCCCTGCCATGGGGTCAGGCTGAGCGTGGGGACAGGGCACAGCAGCGTGAGCGTGGGGACAGGGCACAGCAGCACAGCCTCGCCAGCCCAGCGCAGGCTGCTCCTGCTCTCTTAAGCCTCAGCGCACCCCTGAAATTCTGTCCCTGCGGGTGCTGTGTGGTAGTGGTCCTTGGGCACTGCCTTCTCTCTCCCCTTCTTGTGGCTTTCCTTTTGAAACTCCACACAAAACCACCCTTTTTTCCCCAGGTTTTCTTCTTTTTAAATAATTTTTCTTTTTTTTTTTTTTTTTTATTTCAAGTTGGTTTATTGGGAAATGGCAGAGACCACGTCACAGCTTGGTGCCTGCCTCCTCACAATAAAGCTGCTGAGCCTGGCGCTGACATCAGTGGGATTTGAGGAGCTGGTGGGGGGAAAAGGCCCCCAGAGTACTTGGTACCTCTGGGGTGTGTGAAGAACCAAGGCCAGGAAGGGGGATGAAGGCCAGACCCGCCTCCATTTTGTTCCCAGAGAAGTCTGCGTGTGCTCAGCCTCTATATTAGACACACCAGAGATTCCACGCAGGCAGGACTGGGTAAACACGTGTCCTGTCCCCCCAGCACTGCAGCTTTGGGGGTCATGATGGAGAAGGGATGTGCAAATCACACTTGGGCTGTGCGGTATGTGCATGACCTGTCTCTGGTCAGGCAAGAAAAAGGGGTCCTGCTGAATTCTGGCTGAGGGAATGGCAAGCTGAGAGCCCACCACCCACCACCACCCCTACTGCCTGGTGATTAACAGTGGTCAATTAATTACGGAGCAGACTCCAGCTGCTTAGAGTGCTTTCTCCTGTGTCTGGGAACACAGATCCTTGCGTCTTCTATTTCATGAGAAAGGAATGTCTCCTGTGATGGAGGAGCTTTTGAAATTGATGTGTCAGCTCCTTCCACCCCATCCCTGAAGGACCAGGCGTGTCCGAGAAGCAGGCCAACACAACCGTTGAGATGTTTCAAGCCCTGTTATCAGGCCCACAGGAGGATGTGTTCCCCCGGGTAACGCCAGGGATGCTTGACTGGCCTGCGGGCTGCAATAACGCTGCTTCTGTTGGTGCAGGCAAAACGCTGAGGTGGCCAGGTTACAGGAGTGGTGCGGCAAGCTGATGAACGAGCTCTCTGAGAAGTCAGAGGTGCTGCAGCAAGAGGAGCAGCTGAGGAAGAGCTGGAAGATGAAAGTGGCAGCCTTGGAGAGGCAGATGCAGCAGCTGCAGGTCAGGCAAGCGCCTGCAAACCTGCTCCCCCCAGGTGTGAGGGAGATGGGGCGGGTGGCTGAATTGTGTGGGATCCGTGGGGCTGGCCATGGGGAGAGCTCGGGGGGAGATGAGCGTCCGCATTTGGATAGCGAGCTGCCTGGCGGACCTCTTCATTGCCTCCTGCCCCCTGTCAGTTTGTCACATGCAATGAACTCTATTGCACATCCCCGGCAAAGCCCAGGGGGCACGCTGCCCTGGTGGGAGCCATTCTCGCTCACCTGTGAAGCTCCCCAGCCGGCTGTGAGGGTGGGGGGGGAAGCCTAGATGGTGCACCGTGCTGGGTGGTAGCCTCAGGTGAGAGAGGAAACCCAGTGGCCCCTGCCAGCAGGTGCTCACGAGGACGTGGGTGCTCCCTCTTGACTCTGAAGCCCTTGGTGCAGGAGGTAGAGCTTGTGGCTTTGTTGTTGTCACCGGGGTGTGGCTGGATTTGGGTTTTTTAGGGGTGTTTAAAGGACACCTCCCAGGTAGAGCCTCTGAGCACGCCGCTGGAGCAGTGGCGCATCGCTGGCTTGTGGCCACCGAGGCTGGTAAGATGCATGGAGACGTCAGGTGAGCAGCGTAGTCCCCAGGAGGAAAAGGTACCTTGGGAAGGGGGTTTGCTGACCAAGGGGTGGTCGCTAGCGATCTTGAGGGCAGATTGAGCAAACCAAGGTTACTGCCAAATCCTATTAAAAGCCCGGAGGCCTCGCAATGGAAAGCGGGGGGCAGGACGGAATAAGGCAGAATCTCACAGTAATAAGTTAAAAAAAGGGGGACCTCATAGCAGAAAGTAAGGGAAACTTTGCGTCGGGAAAAAGGAAAACAGGGGAGTAACAAAATCTTAAATAATTCATTACCAATAATCGTTTTTATTATCTGTTACATACTCTGCACAAGGCACTCCAGAAGCAGCCATGGCCCTCACGGAGCCTCCTGGCCAAAAGGCTTCAGTCTTGAGGGCAAAGGCTGAAGAGTGCACGAAAGTGAGAGAGACACAGGGGCAAGCACTTGTCCCACCTTGTAACATCACTTGTCGGCATCTTCTCATCTGACCCCAGGCTGCAAAGGGTTGCAGCTCCGCTTGTAAATGACTGGGTACCATTACAGCAGTATTATCAAGCAAGGAACAACATTAGAGTAGCAAAAAGACACGGCTTTGCCCTCGGCTGGGGAGGCACACTGGGACAGCCTCCAGCGCCAGACCATTTTTAGCAAAACAATCACAAATACAATTAACTTCTTAGCTGACTTGTCTACAAAGAGGGAAAGGCTCCATACGATAAGCAGCACTCACTATTACTCTGCTGCAGAATTTAGTTCTTCCAGAGGTAATACACTCTGTTTTGCCAGCATCTAACAGCAAACCATGTAACACGAAGATGCGGAGTTAAGGTACCTGTAAATGCACTGGTTTTGTTTCCTGGCTTTTGTGCTTCCCAGGGCTGTCCTGTGTTGTGCAGCTCTGATATTTTCCAATGTTTTTATATTTGGATATAGTAATTGCTAACACAGAGCCTAAGGCTAGCAATCATAACATCTATTTACAACATGCACACTGGCTGTGTGCACCTGTTCCACCAGCCTCCCATTTGCTTCAAACATGTCAGTCTCCCTGAGGACACGTTCAATGAGAAACCACCCCCCTACCCTGCAAAGCCCTGCTTTACTTGCTGCCAAGCCTCCTGCATCCCCCTGGGCAGATTACTTTTGGAAGGCTGACCAGGGAATATTTACCAGCTATTGAATCAACAGAGTTCAGCCACATGCCAACATTTCATGCTGTTACCTAAACGGTGTCGGAACTCTCAGAACTCCATCAAAACAGAAGTGGTTTGCACTTTGGAATTAAAAGTTATGTCCAGGCCTGAACACCTCGTTGGGAGCTGGGCCACACAGCAGGCTCCTCTGGGCAAAGATTTCTTTTCTAAGCAGCCGTTATGCAAGTACCAATCTGTGAAAAAATTTTGAAACTCAAAGAGAGAGAACCTTGATTTGACATAGTGCTCTTGCTGCACGTTCCGTAGAAGGGAAGTCACCCACATCTCTAGATCTAATGGAAAGTAGGAAAGAGGCACCAAGTGCCAGGTTCTGCGTGTGGGCTGGGGCAATACCAAGCACAGGCACAGGCTGGGCAGAGAATGGATGGAGAGCAGCCCTGAGGAGAAGGACTGTGGGGTGTTGGTGGATGAGAAGCTCAACTTGGCCCAGCAACGTGTGCTTGCAGCACAGAAAGCCAACCATGCCGTGGGCTACATTCCCAGCAGGGCGAGGGAGGGGATTCTCCCTCTCTGCTCTGCTCTGCTCTGCTCTCGTGAGACCCTCCCCGTGCAGTGCTGTGTCTTCTCTGAGGCCCTCAACATAAGAAAGACATGAAGCTGTTGGAGCAAGTCCAGAGGAGACCGTGGAGATGCTCAGAGGGCTGGAGCCCCTCTGCTGTGCAGACAGGCTGAGGGAGTTGGGGTTGTTCAGCCTGGAGAAGAAATGGCTCCAGGGAGACCTTAGAGCAGCTCCCAGTACCTGAAGGGACTGACAGGAAAGCTGGAGGGGTGTAGAGGGATTTTTAAAGGACCGAGGACATATGTTACCGTTGTCCAGGTTGGACAACCAAGGCCTGTTAGTTGAAGCTGCAGAGCAACTTTAAATTGTCCTTGGAACAAGCAGTGTGAGAAATAAAACAAGCTATGCGTGAACAAGAAGCCAGGTGCAGAGCAAGTCCTGGGAACCGCAGAATCGACACAGTCATTGGCACACTCTGATCAGGTGCCTGCAGCATGTGACACGGGTGCCCGCATGGCCAGAGTCTTTTATCCAATCACCTGTGTGTAAAGTCGGGTGGGCGGCCGGTTTAAGTTATAAATACGACCTGTTTGTTTAATAAAGTGAGCACGGCATGTAGCCATATTGGTGTGATTGTCGTGAATTGGCTGACTCTCCACGGGGGACCTTCTTCACCTGGTGTCACCCGTCTGGAGATGCACCAGGATCCCTGGAGCTCCTGACCCCCCCCAACCCTCCCATCTGTTGCCCTCATCCCCACTCCCAAGCAGTGCAAGTATGTCCCAAAAGGCGTTGCCTCCAGTTAATGGCGAGAGGAGAAAAGAGACCGCTATAAACTTGTAGGATGTGTCAGGGCAGCGACTGTTACAGGCAGGTTTAAAGAAACACGCATGGAGGGGCCCTTGGTACTCTGGAGGCAGAGGGGACTGCACATGCAGGTGGGGAGGCCGGGGGAAAATGCTAATGAGTGAGAGGTGGTTAGCAGCAGTCAGAAGCTGCTGATTATCCCACGCTCCAGCTTGTTCTCAGGAGAGCTGGGAAACTCTCTCTTTGATCCTCCTGCATTTCATCTGATAATTGGATGGGGGTTCCAGATGTTACTGCTGAGCATTTCAGAGAGCTGATGCAAAGACATATCTTGAATCAAGGGGCCTTGGACAATCCCAGAGGTATTTTCAGTGCTTTGCTAAAGGAGTGGGACACCATTCACCTTCTTGTCCCTGTTGAGTTATTGCTAGGGTTCATTTGTATTGTCCCCTGAATGGCCTTTTCTTTACCATATACATCCATAAGCTTCCACCCTTTTTTACTCAAGTTTCACAGAGAACAGAGCTGAATCTTTATTTCCTTCTGCTTAGAAGAGCTTTGAATTGGATTGAGTTTGTGTGTCATTGCTGCAGCTCTGTATGACTATTTCAATAAATGGATTTACTGATTTAGTGGCATTTAGTGGTAGCGACTGCAGCAGCAAGTCTGAAGATGCCTCCAAGAACATCAATGGAAAGGGAATTTTGAATTTGTCATTGCAAATATGCATGTTGAAAGCCTGATTCTGGCACCTAGATCTTTTCATGAACAGTACATCCAACCAAAGCAAAACACCTTGAAATACAAAGATGTAGGTTTTGTAATAAGTTGCTCATTGATGGGCCACAGATCAAGGTTTTAGCAGAAATCAGCTGGGGAAGATTTTTCCTGTCTATTCCAGGAGGAGACAAATCCAATCCCAAAACGCCTGGTCTGACAGAAGCTCAGATTACAGACTGTCATTGCAGGTTTCTTTGGATTTCCAGAATTTCTCCTGTGGCACAGTACTGGATGAATGGAGGATGACAGAGACTGAGAAAGGTCTGTTGGCTTGAAAAAAAGTTACAACAGTTATCAGCGTAGTTAAAGTACTGTAGGTGTAACAGCATGATCTCTATTATTATTCCAAAGAATAATGCCTTTCCCCAGTTGAGTAACACAAATAAGATCAGAAAAGTGCCTCTTTTGGAAAAGCATCCCGAGTGGGAGTTATGCAGTATGAAATGGCTGTATAATTTTAATGGTAAATTTCTTAGTGCAGACAAGCCCCGCTCTTGTAACAGTCCCGGGGCATGTCACAAAAGAGGGCATTAGTGTTACTAAAGGGCCAACAGTCTTCTAGGGAAATGTTTTCCATAATCAGCTATAATGTGAAATTATACAGTGCCTAGATACCATAGTGACATAGATAGATAGATGGGATGTGTCAGCTACTCCCTGTAACAACGTCTTGAAGATCTCTTTATGGATGAAAACACCCAGTCACACACTTATCGTCAAGGCTTGTAGCTCCAGATGGAAGAAAAAGCTGCATTCACCCAGGCATGCACATTCTTGTCTGTTTTACTTGGCGGTTGACCACGGGCACTGCATGGAGCCGTGTCCACTTCCAGGACTGCTGATAAGCAGGAGACTGGGACCCATCATCCCTGTGTTCTCATGAGGCAGAACAAGAGCACAGAGGGGAGAGAGTGTCTCTGTCCTCTGTAAAATGTTGTGTTTGCCTCCTGAGATAAAGGTTAAAATGCACAGAAGAATCCTCAGCAAGGGGTACCAAAGGTAACATCTCTGGTGGTGCTGAGACACCCAGGGAACAGGGATGGGAACCTCTCAGCCCTGAGCCACTCTGGAGTTACAGTTGAGGAGGCAAGTGGTGGAATCTAAAACTGGTTCACACTGCAGAGTCTGTGAACGCACTATGGGTACCACAGTCCTTGACTTCTTGAATACGAGCTCTGCTCTGCAAAGAATGTGACAGGAAGCAAATACTGAGGAATTTTCAGTATGGATGGCTGGGAGTTAAACAGACTTCTGTGCTGATCTCCATAATCAAGGGCAGGCTGTCTTGCTCCTGCAGCTGAGATTTGGGGCTGGTTTTATGCATTTTTTTGGGAATCTTTTTTTCTTAGATGATGTGAATCTTCATGTCTGGGCACTGGAGCACAAGCTGTTTCTAGTAGGTCATGCAGATCTCTTTCCCTGCTTTGTCTTGATACAGGCGTTCCAGCTGCTGAAGCCATTTTGGGGCTTTCATGCAGCAGTGGCTGCCATCAGCTCAAAGTGAAGATAAAACTGCACTGCTGAACGGGTCTAAAATGTGCAAAAAGGTGTGGGGCATGCACAAAACTGTATCTTAGTTTGAACGATGTGCTTGCTTGCTTATTTTCCTGCCACCACAATAAGCAGGATGGGGCCTATGCCTGTGCTTGATGAGACTCCTCCAAAGAAACCCCCTTGGTGATTCATTTAGTTTAAACCCCTTTTTCTCTCAGTAGAATTAAGGATCTGGACAGATGTCAGCCGTTTTGGAAAGGACTCCTGAGTTGCTGTCCCAGAGTTGGCCTTACGACTTCTAGTATCTAGAACCTCCTCCTAGTGTACCACACCAGACGTCCTGACAGCAACAGCATAGGGTGTTTCTTCTGTGAGGATGGAAGCAAACAGTAGGGGCATATGCAGACTATGAGCATTAGCCATGGGGACCAGGAAACTAAGGGAGTGAAGGGAGGAGAAAGAATGGAGGCTCAGCCCAGAATAAAGTGGATATAACATCCCTAACCAAGCCCATTTACCTGGATTTGCACTGTGTCCTGGGCTTCTCAAGGTTGACGCTAATAGGGTCACATTCATGTTACAGAGAGAAATGAGTGGCCTGGTTTGCATTACTGTATTTCATGAAGCAAACTACAAATCTGATCAGAATGAGGTATAAAATTGCAGATGTATATAGCCTCTCTGTGTGTGTGTGTTTATGTGCACGTGTGTACAAACACACAGATTACTTCCAAGAAGCACAATGTATTTGTGGTAGTCTGAAGGTTAATCCAGACTGGGACTTGATTTCCATATTCATTCACTGAGAACCCATACAATCTTTGTAGTAAACAACAAAACCCCCAAATATATTGGAACAATGAGCATTCCTGCAGTCAAATACAGCAAATTCCCTGATGAGTTATGCTAGGTCTACTCTCTCAGGTATTAGCAGGAGAGAGAGGGAGAATCTTGCACTCAAAAACTTAAAGATCCATAAAGATGTTCTTTTTTTTAGCAAGTAATAATTCTTTGGAAATTAAGGCTAATTAAAAGCAATACCATCCCAATAAATGCATTCAGTTACTTTGTCAAGACAATTTTATATTTGTTTCCTATTATGTTGCCATGTGCATCCTAATCAGTGTTTTGCTGTAATTGTAATTAGAGACCATACCTCAGAGGCAGACTCCTTAAAAACTGAATGAAAGTAGCAAGCAGTGGGTGGTAACAGAACTGAGTGTCTTCTGCATATTTACAATGGATTAGGCTTTTTTATTTGAGGGTCAGTGCAGCCTTAACCTATATGCAGTGGTTTATGGCTAATGCCAGCATTGCTTCTGGGTGCAAAGCACGTGTGAGAAATTTCTGCATGCTTGATGTACTTAAAAGGGAAGACAGGAACTTAAGAAGATCTCTTTCCTGCCCTACTCATTTTCCATAATTGGCCCCAACTTCCTCCTAAGTCTTTTCCAGGTAGTGAAAAATGAAATGTGTGTTGGAACCCAGCTTTTTGCCCCTTCAGCTGTTGGCACATCTGTTCATCTGCTGAGGATGAGATGCACGTTACCATATGGCTGAAATGTTAGCGACTGAATTTCTGATGACTGCTTCCATAAAGCCAAACTAATGTTTCAGCAGCATGTCTCTTACCAATTGATATGCACAGAACCTCAGGTTTGATATTTTAGCTCTTCCTCTCTTTTTCAGGGCACAAAAAAAGAGAAAAATTAGCCTTCTTGTTTACCCAGAATCTATTGTCTGAGTGCACATGCCCGTGCATCTCTGTGTGTCTGTGTCTAACACGGGATGGCCCTTGGTGCCAGGCTGTCACTACTACTGCGTGTGTCAAGTGCTACAGGACTGTAGCTGTTCCCCTCATTTTATCCGCAGCTATGGCTAACTCTGTGCTACAGACAACAGACGAAAGGAATAGTTTTTGCAAACAGCACAATGTTCAAAATGCCTTTTTATCCTTTTCTTTTGGTGCAAAACTTTAAAGTTTTTGACTATGTACAGAGTAGTTTTCTAAGTGTGTGCTGACAACGTATTTATTTGCATGTGTGCCTGTTGAGTGTGAAGAGTGAGTGAAAATGCTTTGTGCCATGTCTGGATGCAGATTAGTTTTGGCTAGGAAAAGGAAGATGTATGACAAACAAAATCTTTTTTCTCCTGCTGTGAACAAAATAGTTATTTCTAAGTATTTTCCAAAGAGTTTAGATGAACAATTTTAGGCATCAGGCATGAAAATTATGCGCAAACTGCATGCTCTGACATTTCTGCATTTGCTGCTTGTGGTGCATTGTGGCTCATAATTACTTGGTTTTGCTCAGTGACTGAGCTATTGAACTTGAGAGAAACAGAGCTATAGAAATCTATAGTATGAGATGGAGATGAATGAAGAGTGTGAGCACCTGAAGAGCAGTACTTCCGCGCTCTGCTTTACAGAGATGTTTTCTCTCTGTTTCATGAGTGAAGAACCTGAGTCTGGAGTCACTAGGTGAATTGCTGCCGTCACACAGTGATGCAAAATAGGCAGAAATAGAAATGGGAATGCCTGACTCCACATGTAGAAAAGTTCAGGTTTGGAAGTCTGACAAACAAATAAAAGTTGGTGGTAACTAGTTGCAGCAGGCAGCTTCTCTTGTCCACAAGCATGCTGCATTTGCTATGAAGCAATGCAAAGGAAGGAGCAGAAAAGTTGCTCATCTTCCAAGGAACTCAAATCCCCATGAGAAGATTCAAACGTGTAAATGCCTGCTTACATATTTTTTTTTGAAATTCCCTTTATTTAGTTTTTGTTATTCTTTTCTTAATCTCATCTAAGTTTTTGTTTGATTTAAGCACTCTGTTGCAGTGTAGTCACAGCAACAAGTTTACTTCATTGAGTCTCTTTTTTAGGAATGTAAGATTTAAAAGAAAAGAAAAACAAATTCAGACAAGATAAGCCTTCATGTGGTCCTGACCCAGCATTTATTCATAGTCATGGAGGAGGTGTGAGTGAGGAGTGAGCGCAAAGTTGTTCATGTGCATTTGTCTCCTTGAGTTCACTGGAGGCTCTGCTTGTGCCTGTGACTGTTTGTAGGTATGCCTTTGAGTATGTTGTGTCCAAATACAATGTACATGGTAGAAGAGACCATGTAAGAGTTCTGGTCACAGTGACGCTGAAGTTACAGTTGCCTGCCTGTACCGGCGTTGATCTAGGTAGTCCATGAAACAATCACAGAGAAAGCACAGCAGCACAAACTTCAGTGAGAATTCCCTACACAAACGTAGGTCCGCGTTGATGGAGCTCCTATGTGATGTCTTCTCAGAGTACCAGTGTTAATTTAGGAACATTGAACTATGGCAGACGGGCACTTGCAGTCATATCTGAAACTGCAGTATAGACACAGCTCTGACTAGGGCCTATCTGTACACAGTTTCACATTGCTGTAACAGTAATTGTTCAGAAACATTCCTAGCGGCATTTGCACAGCTCTCTCCTGGGGTGCAGTTTTACTAGTGAAGAGGTGATGCATGCTCATCCCACCATTAGTAGGGCAGTGACTACACTACATCAGTTTCTAGAAGAGGAGAATAAGAACAATACAAAACCTGTCTGCAGAGATGCCCAGTGAACGATTGAAAGACTTTTGAACGTGTCAGCTCTAATTAATGTGTTTGACAGCTGTAAGCCAGCTCAGGTGGTGTGTACTTTAGCACCCCCTAAATTGGTCAAGGCATGTTCCACCTAGTGTTTAATTTGATCTTTCTAGCATGTATTAAAAGCAGTCACACCTTGATTGCACTAGACTCTTCTGAAACACTACTTCCAAAGGAGTAGCTAACAAGGTTCACCTGCCTATCCTAAAAAACGTGCTGTTTGTCCACATTTGTATATGCATGTGAATTAAGGGAGAGACCCATGGCTTATTTGTCTGTGGCACTGTTTGATGTTGGGATGGTATGCCTAATGTTATCATCTTTCCAACGGTCACAATTTTTTAATTGTTTTAACCCAGCAACAGATTCCAACCATACCCAGATTCTTGGATAACCAGTTTTTCAGTGTATCTTTTTGTTACTGTGATTGTAGGAGGGAAGGCAGGCAGGAAGTTAGGGAAGTGGAGTAGCACAGAGTATATACACAAGTGTTGGGACACAGCCAAGCTTTAGATTAATACGTGACTGTCGTTTCACCATCTTTTGATACACGGAGTTTTTCTGAGCAGTGGTGCAGAGTGGAGTAGCACAAACAAAGGCTTTAAGGGAAAGAGGGAATCTGGTGGAGGCTTTCTTCTGCATTACATCTCTGGTATCTCAAGTCTTTCACAACAGTTATGAATTAGCAATAAATAACCTCTGAGGACAGAGGAATAGAGAAGGATGCATTTTTAATTGCAGGATGCACAAAGAAGTATAGTAAATAAGTACAGGGAAGCTGTCCAGCAACTGGGACTCCAAAGGTGGCAGCTCTTGCCTTACAATGGTCAGAGAGAACAGTTACTATAACAGCAGCTTTGATACTTAAAGCCTTATTCCATTAGTGATTTCTGTAAATATGTTTTTTACATCATAGAGACATCACTTGAGTATAGCTAAACTTGTTGTTTCCCAAAACCTTTGCAGAGAAGGGCAATCTCTTGCTCTGTTGTGGAGGACTAGAACACTGGAGTGTCACGTCAGTAAAAACTTGCTGTTGGTTTTAAGAGAAATAGGACTGTGCTCTTTAAACTTCTTGTACAGATCTCAAGGTTGATTCTGATCTACATAACCCCAAGACAGCTGAACTTCAACCAGTAAGGAAGAGCGGCGCATCAGTCCTCCTACCATCTCATAGGTTTTCCAGTGCCATGTCCTTTGACAGCACATCACAAAGCAAAATGGTCACTTGGTGCACAGCCAGCCTCCCAGGGCAGTTGCAGGGTGATTCTTGCTGTGCAGTATGTGCAGCAGCGTACAAAGGTCTCTGAGCTGTGGGCCAGGTGACTGTTTACAGTGTAACCAGTATACCAAGTCAGAGAGAGAACAGAAAACGCATTCCCTGCATGTGAAGTTATTCACGATTTAGAAGAATGGAGCAGCTAGTTTAGAGTTAGTCCTTGTCTCCCAGATAAAACTTCCTTCACTTCTCCCCGACATTTAATTCCTCTAGGGTTAGAGTACTGATCTACTGAGACTGGTCACACAGCTATACAGGGCACTTGTAGGGAAGGTGGTTTGGAGAAGACATTTTGTGAAAATAGTTTGATGAGGAGAGAGTTCCTTAAAGCACCATTGACCACCCCCAACCCTGACCACGCCCAACGTCTGACCCTAAACCCGACCCCGACGTCTAACCCTAACCGGCGCCTAACCCTAACCAAGCGCTCCAAGCGCGCGGCTGCAGTACCCAATTCCTGGCCGCCAGGTGGCAGCAGCGCCCCACCAGCCCCGTGCTGAGCACTGGCCGCGCGAGCACTGGGCGGGGTCTCAGCCCAGTTTACGCCACCGGAGCCCGGGAGTGCCCGCTGCGGCTGCGGGGTGCCCTGCGCTCTGCCCTTCGCCCGCTCGCAGCCCAGCCGCTATTACCCGTTGCCTCCGTACTAAAAAGCACCCGCGTGGTTCGAGTGGCTAAATCCTTTGCATCTGACAGCTTTACAGTTGGGTGGCTCTTTCTGCCCGTGCCCCCGGCCCACCAGGAGGGAGCAGCAGCAGCATGGGGAACCCCTGGCACAAGGTGCAGGGGGGGCGGTGCATGGTGGGGTCCTACGGATAAGCCCCGGCGATTGCTGTTGTTCCAGGAGAAATTTAAACAGATGCGGGTACCACTGGGCTTGCTTTAGTCACAACTCAGAGCCGGGCTGCCACCCCAGCGAGTGGCAGGAGCAAAGGGATACAGCACGGCTTAGATATGCTTCTCAAACCGTTGGGATACAGCACGGCTTAGATATGCTTCTCAAACCGTTGGGATACAGCACGGCTTAGATATGCTTCTCAAACCGTTGGTCAACGTCTGAAGTTTTTAGGAGTTTCCTTTGGTCCTGTCAGTTCTGCAAATCCATCACCTGACTGTCCCAGGTGATTCATCTCCTCAGTTCCAGGCTGCTCCTCAGATCTTGATCTTCTTTCTGCCTGCTTTAACTCACACACTCCTTCGAGTACACTTAAGTCTTTGAACAAGCAATTACTATTCCAGTAGACAAATTTTTCCAAAAACACCTGAATTTGAGAACACCTGTGTACACAACTTGATCATCTGTTGTTTCTCTGCTCTCCCACTGATTAACTGGACTGGGCTTTAAACCAGCCTTGGATTAGGGCTACACTAGGGACAAGGCGTGGTTCTGCCACTTAGCTGCTTCAGCACTTGACATTTCCTAATTCAAAATACTTTTTCTCTAACAGACAACACAGAACAAAATGCTAAACCTCCAGGTGTTACAACAAACAAAAAAGCCCCAAACCCTAAACAGTGCCTCTGAACTGTTTCCCTTTCCATCCAACGAGTGGAAACTTCCTCAGTAAATGACAAGTGTCCATGACCACCCAAGTGACCTGTGCTTACTGAGCAGGAAAGCAAACAATACCTTTTCAGCTGGCACATGTATCCAAATATATACCCAAAGAAACTCCGTCAGCGTAACTTGCTAAGAGCTCTGCGATCTTACAGCCTTACCTGTAGTGAGTGCCCCTCTAGGGAACTGCAGAGCTGTGGACTCTCAGACGTACTGGAGCACATCTCTTGCCTGCCTGAAACGTTCAGGAGGCTCTCGGATATCCAGGCAGCAGCAGAAAGCGTTCTGATTTTACAGCAAGGCTGACCACACTGGCAAGTTTTCTTTTGCATGCTCACGCCTGGAAGCCAAACCAGAACAGCTGCACACACAGCAGAGCAATTACTCAGCACACCTACACCAACAGAGCTCTCCTAAAGCACACCTGGAGCCATTCATACCCCAAGTCAACATCTACAGTGGAACTTGGCCACAAGCTTTGACACAATGTCATTTTGGGGTCAAACTGATGCACACCAAAAAATTAGTAAAATGCACCTCCTTCTCTGCCACGTCAGGTATCGTGCTCCTTCAGTTCAGCTGTAACTGTTACATTATTTCCCAAATGCAAAGCCAAACAGAGCAAATATAACCACAGCATGCTCCTTAAAAAGCAGCTCTGCACAGGCAACCGTTCATTGTGTGTGACCAAGGGAAGATGTGACCATGGCCCTTCAAACTTTCGGGATGCCTAGGCAGGACTAAACGGTGCTTGCAAACAAAGAACATGCCTGCTCGTTAAGACAGGCTGGTCAAGTTTACCACCAAAACTCTACATCAGCATTTGCCACCCCTGTCCAGCTTTGGGTAGCCAGAGCTGCACTCGGATCACTTGAAAGCGTCTCCCAGTAGCGGCCAGTACTAAGCTCAGAACTGTACCTCCCTGACACCTGCATGGAGGAAAAATCAGAATGTGCCCCCTTCTCCTTAAGGTGCCTTAGAGCTTGTGACAAGAATTTCATCCACTGCTTGGAAAAGCTCCAAGGTTGCAGCTTAAGGGAACCAGAGTTCCCTGGGTCTCAGAGTAATTCCAGAGCTAAAGCGGTGACAGACATCAGCTCTAGGTCAGATGATACATGCCAGCACTCACCACTGACCCAGGGTGGCAACCTGCTCCCATCCGCTACCTCCTGACCTAGGAAGCCCCTTAGGGAATTACAGCAGCAGTTTGCCAATGGAAAAACCACAACAGCACGACACGGTGACTCAAAGATCTAAAATAGACCCCTTGCGCCTACAGAAGCTGGTGCTAAAAACACAACAGGTGAACGAGAGAACATTAACTGCCATGACTGATACTAGAGCAAACCTCACTGGGCACTTAAGGAGAACAGCAAAACCAGAATAGTAGCAAAAGCCTGCATGCCCAGGACTGTAATAAAAGAAAAAACCCTGCCTGGAGATTGTTATGAGCACAAGTAATACACATCCTCTTCAGTTGCGATCTGAGTTAAGACAGACAACAAATATCACAACACACCCATATTGATTAGTTGCAACAGCTCGCCTCTCACCGTGTCTGTTATGGGTCACAGGTTCTCCCGCTTGTCTCAGCTACGTTGGGCACCAGTTGCTGTAGCTGGAGCCCAACTCAGGCAGCCTCACACAGGGCACCCGCTGCTGCAGCACAAGCAAGCTATCAGGCTGCAATAAGGCTTTTACCATCACTCAGATTCTGCTGTCTGTGCTGTTTCTCCTTCCTCCAGGGATCAGATCAGATCAGATCAGATCAGATCAGATCAGATCAGATCAGATCAGATCAGATCAGATCAGATCAGATCAGATCAGATCAGATCAGATCAGATCAGATCAGATCAGATCAGATCAGATCAGATCAGATCAGATCAGATCAGATCAGATCAGATCAGATCAGATCAGATCAGATCAGATCAGATCAGATCAGATCAGATCAGATCAGATCAGATCAGATCAGATCAGATCCACCCAACCCCCTCTCCCACACTCCTCAGGGCTATTTAACTACTTAGCAGGAACGAGCTACAGCTGCTCATCATCCATGTCCCTCAACCCACTGCCTTGGAGGCAAGGTCACAGCTGCATGTTATCAATACTCATCAACCCTCTGCCTTCACTCCTCTGCACTCCAAGAAATTGCGGGGAAGACAGTGACAGAAACCTGTGTTGGAACTAAGTGCCTGGTCAATGCCTCCAAGTAACAGCAGCTGTGACATCCAGACAGACTGTGAAGGGACAGATGGATCCAAGAATTAAATTAGGGAATGAGGTAAGTAAAAGGCACAGAGAAACAGAGATCTCTGAGTTCTGGAGAGTATATTTTGATGTACCCAATTTCTGGTTTTGTGGCTCAGAAAGAACAGAGCCCAGGTTTTGTCGCAGCAGTTATATGGCTGCAAAGGGAAGGCGAGAGCCAGCAGCAGAACTTCCTGGAACCTTCTGTGTAGGAGCAGCGGCCAGACGTTTTCAGTTTCGGAGCAGGGCTCCGTGGGAGTGACAAAGTGAGGGGACTGTTTTGTGGCCGAGAAGGAAAACCATGACACCACCATACAGGAAGCAATTCCATTTTAATAGTCTCCAAAGTGTCACGGTTCGAAAGGAAGAACAATAGGGTAAGAGCACGAATATGCAGCCAATACCGACAGAAGCAGCGTTGGTAAGCTTCTCAATATTGCTTTTTGGTATTTCACAGGGAAAAACATTGAGCCTAATATTTCTCATCTGTAGAGTTCTTGGGGGCTTTGGGGAGAAGGAAACTGACACTCTTACTAGGTTGTCTGAGAATCACAGTTTACGGTTACTCAGTGTCTTCTGGTCTCACAGGATGAGGCAGAGGTATAATTGATTTCTTCTCTGTAACTCTGCAAAGAGCTTTCCTCGTACCTATGGCAAAAGAAAATAATGCTATTATGAAAGACAGTCATTGCACAAAGCCACATTAAGTGACTTCTCTATTACGTTAAGATCATTTTTCAAGAAGATTTACTAGAATATCTTGAGTTGCAAGTGACCCATAAGGATTCATCAAGTCCAACTCCATGCTCCTTGCGGGACTACCTGAAACTAAACCATATGACTAAAAACATCATCCAGATGCTCCCTAAGCTCTTGACAGGTTTGGTGCCCTGACTGAACGCCCTTTCAGTGGATAAGATTTTCCTAATGTCCAACCTGAACTTCCCCTGACGCAGCTTCATTCCGTTTCCTGCAATCAAGTTTCCTAACTGATGTACTCTTCAGTAGGAAAAGCTATCTAAAGCAGAATACAGAATCCCATTCATCAACGACTATCTGAACTTGTACAAGCCCAGGAACCCTCAACACAAGAACCTTTCCATTCAACTTAAGGCACAACAACCACTTACCGTAAGCATCTTCATCTGGCTCTCCACTGCTAGCAGAGTAGCGCTCCGATACTGCCCGGTACACACGGTAGCTGAGCTGCTTATACATATTTACTGCAACCCGATTTGATACTCTCACAAAGAGATCGACGAAAAATCCACCCTTTCTTTGGAAACATAAAACCAAAGAAAAACCACAGTAAGAAACAGCAGGTGAATGTATTGCTAAATAACCCATAACTTGTAATCTGACCAAGAGCAGGTCTGACGATGTCATATGCTAATCAAACACCTTTCACACTGCAGTAACAGATGCACTCCTTTCCCAAGGGACAAATCCGGTATAAGTTCAGATTTTATTCTATTTTTGTCATATAACCATTCTTTTATACCAGCCCGTACGTTCAAAATTATGAACAGGAAGAACAGGGCAAGCTAAGCACTTGCACAGGTCTCATTGCACATAAGAAATCTTTCATTAAAAAAAAAAATCATCTAAAAATCCACATTTTCAATTGCATTGGCTTAGGGACTGCCTCCTTCAATGTGTGTGGCAGGGGGCAGTGGCGGAACGGGTCACAAAGTTCAGTCACCTAACACAAGGCAGCCCTTCTCCTCACAAGGCAGATTCCTCAATGTGCAATTTTCCCATTTTACCGATTACAATGGGGTTGCCCTACCACCATGAGTTCAGGACATTTCCCTGTGGGTTCATCTGATGCTCAATTAAATCTTCAGCAAGTACAAGCAGCCAAGCATGACAAAAAGTAAGCTAAGGTACTGTCTGCCATACAGAATTGGTTCCAAGGCTGCCTGCAGGAACTGCAAAAATCTCACGATCACTGAACAAGCACGCTGGAGACCCTACGGGAAAGTGTTGACCCTCCATGAAACTCTCTTGCTGTCAAGACAAGGACCTTTTTCTATCCAGTATCTCTATTAGAATTCAGGCTACACCCTACTCATTCTGGCAAGTTAGCTTTCATAGAAACCCTGAGATCTTACACCGCCACATGACAGTTTTAGTCTTGTTCTCTAATTACAGGGAATCCTCAGCGAATCAGAACACTACTTAAAGCAAAATTCCGGGTCTCTTTCATGCAAGTCAAATACCTAAGCCATGTCCGTTGAGAGGTTACTTTTAGAAGATTAAAGATAAGCATGGTACTCACACTTCTGAATTTTCTCCCAGTAGTTCCATCAATTTAGCAGCCAAACCCAGCTGTTGAAATTCCGGTGCAACAGAGAGAGCAGTAACATGTCCGTGCCACTCTTCCCCAGCCACAGAGCCTTCCGCTTTACCCAGTACTGCGAACGTACAGAGCATCAGAGCAGTAAGGAGCACCTTGGGAATAATGCACCACACGCAGCCACACGACTTTACAAAAAACCAAGCAGTCTACAAACAAACATTGCGATGATTGTGGTAAAGGCTTAAGCAGCGATTCTATGCTATTACTCAGTGATTCAGCAGCCACTAAGTTTCATTTTGATGCAGTATTACAGTTTTTTCTTTGTTAGTATAAATAAATAAATGGATCTCCACAAATTCATTGTTTGAGGCGTGACTTCCAAATGCAAGTTTTAAGCAATTCTCTTGAGTCTTTAACTGAGCGGAATTCACGACTGAAGGAATGGAGGGCTAGAAGCCCAAAACTAACTCACCATCCCAGCAATTACTGAAGACTTTTTTTGACTATGGGGCAATAGAGCTTGGGACGCTTTGCCAATGTGGCAAGAGAAAGCAAAGGCCCTGGAAACACTGGACGTTTAAGGAAAAATAAAAAATAAAAGCAGGGATGGGTGTGTGTTCTTCATAGTTCCTCTCCTTTCTACACAGAGCCAAGCTACTGTTAGCTCATTAATGAATATGCAGACTTCCACAGGGCACTGCTAAATAAGCAACTGATGTGGTGGGTACAGAGAAACCTTCCGTACAGCAAACGCTTTAAGCTTTACTGTTAAACACTTCATTTCCTGGGTCCCTACAAAGACTCCCATTCTGTGCCCACCTTCTCAAACCTGCCAAAAGAAGGGGAATAAAAACAACTGGAAGGAACAAATACATATATATACATATATATATATATATACACACACACACATATATATATATATACACACACATGTAAAAACACGGCGAATCTCTGTAATTAAAAAAATTAGGAAAGGATGCAATCATCCAAGTAATGAGGAGTTAACTGATGCGCTGCATCGGACAGTCTTGTCAAACTCATGCTGGTGAAACTAAGCTCATACCAGTTGGTTTACTGAAACACTTGTCATTTTGATTCAAGTATATGTATGCTAAGACATTCGGCTATAGAGTGAGTGCAAGAAAATACATTTTTGCACACTACAGCAAGAGACCTGCAAAGGGCCACGGTATAATATGCTTCAAAAGAGTCTGTGGTACAAGAAATTCAGCCTCATGGGCTGCTGGCTCAAACACACTGGTGGAACACTCTGTATAACTGGCCATACGCACGGTTTACACGGAGTGTTGTATGCAATGCACATGTTTAACTAGGTATTTATGGTTTAAGACTTGTTTTAGCTCCTAAGGCAGGCAGCCAGCAAAGATGTTTTCAAGAGTTAACAAGGAACAGAAATTAAAGGAGTTGCTGGTTTTAAGAAGCTGACTCATCATTGTTTTGAAAAATGGCACCATATGGATCACTGTTAATGCGCTTGTAGACAAAGCGAAAGACCTTGGGTTGCGGGCAGCTGTGCAGCTTTGTCTGAATCTTCTGAGGGTAGGTATCTTCTGTCAGTTGCTGCCGGGTGTCATCAACAAAAAGAAACAGGCTATAGTCTTCTGGATTGTCCACCCTAAACTTTTCAGCACAAAGCTGACATGCATCTGCGGTAGTGATGTAGGGTCTTACTAGTAAGGTCTTTCCTGTACACGCACTGTTAACTTCCTGGAATGCAACACGAAGGTAGTTCTGTAGAAGGAGAAAACAGACATCAGAAACAAAACCTCCAAACCTCATCCTCTGAAAACAGGAAGCTCAGCAACAAACAGCAATCCTCTCTATGTTCTAGTTGTGAAACGCACACCAGTGATTCCTGTACATTACAGCCACCTTGTGAATTGACGTTGGTGATAAGACTGTGGCAGGCATAACAAATTCATAAGTTGACATCCTCCTTTCCTTGGCTCACATTCTAACCCTGCAATTACAAACGAACAGATAGCAGTCTTAAAGCCCCATTGAAAACACCAGTGGTTTTAACGGGACTGGGTGTTTGGCCTTACTAGGAAACTAAATGCTGTGAAGCAAAATAAACATCAGAGGCTGTAGGACAAGGCCTCAAGAACAAGAGTCCAAGTACTGTTAGCCTGATGAATAAGACTTGTAGGGCACAAGCCCTGGGAACCAAGGAACAAGCTAACTGCAGACCCCTGAGCCGTTACAGCTGAGGAGGCAGCCAGGCGGACAGAGAAACAAGTAGCCAGATAAGGGAACGGATGGCGCCGATATGTAACTTTGTTAATCAAGAAAGCCGCCTAGAAAGAAACCCCCTAATCTTAGAATAGGAATTGTTGCTATGATAAGGTAAACTAATCGGTTCCTATTGTTTAAACGGTGTGTCTTAAATGTCAACCAATCAGTGTGTAATATGTAGAAGGTAGAGACGTATATAATTGTAAGAAAATCACTAATAAACTGACATCTTGCTTGCATCAAGCTGTGTCCCGTCTCCTCATTCGCCGCAAATTGGTGACCCTGACGTGATCCAGTGAAGGATCCAACGTGGAGGGACTCTTGAATCACCTGAGCGACTTGCAGCGAATCCCACAGTACTTTGAATGAACCGCTGAAAGGAAGCGGGAGCTGGCCTGTAATCCCTCCGGAGTTGAGAGGTGAGCTGTGGGAAATGCGTAATGGGGAATCGGGCTTCATCCCCAGAAAGAGACGTTTATGAGCTTATGAAAGGTCTCCCTAACAAACATGAGAAAAGTATTTCTGGGCATGACCTTAAAGCAATGCTCAAGTGGGTGCAAGTAGATATGCCCGCAGTGACTGCATCTCCAATTTTCACGCGGGAACTTTGGGACGACACAGGGGTGAAATTGTGGGATTCTGCGACAAAAGGCAATACTGAGTCCCACCATCTGCTCTCTTCATGGAGAGTTATTTTTGAAACTATGAAAGCACAAGAAGAAAAGGCAGAGGAAGGAGAGGAAGAGGAGTCGCATGCTCTTTACCAGCCTCTAAGTCACAGTGCTCTAAACCCCTGGGTGTCAATGCAGTTGAGTGTCCGTCAGAGGAAGATCCCTTTGACCCAGGACTGGCAGACCCTGAAAAAGGACCTGATTTATACTCTCCTGATCCATGCGATCTGTGGGCAAAAATAAAGAAACAAGCTTTAAGGGAGGTGGATTTAGAAATGGCTAAGACTATAGTTGCTCCGCTCTTGTACACTCAGGGTCGGGCAGGGGGACCACGATGGGAGGCTCTTTCTTTTTCGGTTGTTAAGGAACTGCGCCGCAAGAGGCAGCATGCCCAAGAGATGATGCTGCAACTGCTGGTCAATACTATTGAAGAGAAGCTTCACGCAATATGTTCATCATAAGGAAAAAGAAAAAAACCCAACCCTCTGCCAGCAACACACAAGGGTGTTGATCCACAGGTTGCTGCACGATAAACCATTCACACTCTTTATGCTGCAGCATGCAAAAGGCAATCCATTTTCATGCAGGACATTTCCATCACATTAACCGATGGCAACTTAGTGTCTGAGCCTGATGTAACCAAATTTCATCTAACAGGCTTAGAGGGAGGCAGAAAGAAAATTTACTCTGCAACATTAAAGTAAATCCGTATGATCACGAGGCAAAAGCTGGATCTTTTTTCTCTGCTGAAATTCACACATGTGCACAACTGATAACATAGATTAATTCTAAACAAGCCCTACAAGCAAACGCAGTTCTATCTTTCAAAAAGTATTTAAAAAGTAAAATAAAAAGCAACTGGAAAAAACCACACCCAACCACAAAACACTTTTGGCCACATGAGCAAAGCAGCCTGCCATCACGTGCTTTTTTGCAAAAAACTAACTGCAATTAGAAACTAAAAGCAGTAAAATGAAAGGAGATGGAAAAAATGACAGTAAGAAAGACCTGTTTATTTACTGAGCTGATACTTACGTTTGTACGCTGAATAAATTAAGCATGCTAAATCACAATGGCAAAAATTCACGTTTCCTAAGAACAAGCTGTTAAAAGCTAAGACTGAGAAGAATGCTCATATGACTTCAGTTCCAAAGAGCACTCTGGGTTTTTAATAAACTTTTGATAGCTTGCAGACTGAAACACTGGAACTTTGCAACAGCTTTTAAACCATTAGGACTGAGCAGAACTAATCCATTTTTGTTAGCCGGTGTGAAGAAAAAATAAATAAAAAAAATCAAATCAGCTCTAAATAAGGCAAAGCACACTACAGTTTCAATTTCTAACGTAGCTAACACACAGAAGACCTGTTTTTCGATGCTTCTAGATGGACAGGATTGCTTCAAGGAGAGGCTGAGGTTTGTGCAAATGCCTGTAACTCATATAGTAAGTATCAAAATTCTTTATGCAGTATCAGCAAGTTGTATTTCATCATCATCAAAATACCGGATTTTTTGCTTTTCCATCCTTTTGAAGGAGGGAGGATGAAGGCCTTTCCAGGACCCAAAAGCTGGTGGTAAGGCTGTGAGACAGCACCACAGACATGTAGTGACCACATCCTGGTTCAATGTGGGAAAGATGAGTTGAGCTGAAGCTGTGTTACACATACCTTGTAGGGAAGGTGCTTCATGTCAGGACTGCAGATGTGGAGAAGGGAGATGGAAAACTGGCATTCTGGGCAGGCAGCAAAGTGCTTGAATTTGTGCCAAGCATAGCCTGGAAGCGGAGCGACCTTACTGATTTGAGGCTCTCTTTCAAAGAGTCAAAGGAGCAGCCCTGGACACAGCTGGTGCCAGCTCTTCCTGTGCTCCCCTGCATCTTCCAGCATCCAGCACGGCGTCCAGCTGTACAGGTAGCTTGGCTGAAGTTCAGTTGCTGAGGAAGAGAAGGTGAAACTGAATACAAGATCCTGCTGAAAAATATCTTCTGTCATTTAGTCATCCAGCAGAAATACAAAGGTGATTAATTTTCCTATTAAGCGTAATATTTTGCTAGAAAGAACAAAGACTCAAGCTACTTGAATGTGACACCTAACTACAGGTAAGCAGAATATAAAATGGATCCCAGTAAGATGGACTAGCTTTGTGCGCTTGCCACAGTTTGGAATTTCTGTTTGTCAGTTCTCCTGTTCCTAAGAGAGGCATATTGTGGGAGACTGCTGCTTTTCCCAGCTCCTTCCTGTTCAGTGATGTGCTGTGGTTGTTTGCATGGACACTGATAAAACAGAAGGAGCCGCAAGTGAAAGGTTTAATTACCTCCTGATGACCCCATACCTTCGTTTATCAAGCTCTTAGCTCCATCATAACTTATTGACGGTTGTTGTTAGCCTCTCCAGCAGCTTTGCACTGTGGTATGGACTGTAAACAACCAGACACAAAGGAGTAAATCCCTTCTTCTCGATTCCAACATCCTCCTTGCTTCAGTTCGCAAACTGATGCATCTGGACAGACAGCAGCACGCCTATCTACGTAACAATCTTTTCCTATATGAAAGGCATGCAGACTTGGTTTTAAAAGATAAAGTAATCCCGACTGTTTTGTTATTCTTCAGTTGGAGTTACTGCCCTACTCTGAAAGAGCAGTAAGAAATGGGAGGGGGGAGAAAAAAAAAACACAAAACAAACTACAAACATGAAGACATCCACAATACAGAACTCTACTCCTTGCTTAAACTTTCAAATTGTAGGCAAGCTTTTCTGCCAGGTCTCCTCTCTATTACCCACGGTAAGCCACCAATCGCTACTGGGGAGTTGTGATGATTTATACCACTGGAAATCTGGGTTTGTTCTTTTTAACAGCAAAGCGTACAAAGAAGCTGAATCTAAAATACAATTTGGTCTGTCCTCGCTCTGCACGACTTAAATACAAAGGACAGTGGGAAAGCTCCATTATTTAGTGTTTCCTTTATACCATCATAACCACACTCTGTTATGAAGTGGAAAGACTTTGAAACAGAGGCAAATTTGCCAGCCATCTTCTCAGCACTGCTTCACACCACTTGTGGCCCCAAGGAAATCATTATGAATCATACTTCTCAAATGGAGATTTCCAACAAAACAACCATCCCCTGGGCTTTTTTTCTCTTCAGCCTAAAGCTCTACCTGAAAATCATCAACTGAAGGCATTGTTCTGTTAGTTGTCCTCCTCTTGTGCCATTGCCGGAGAGTATCTCTAGCTTCTGAACTCAGCAGCTGGGCAGCCTGGTCTTCCTGGAAGTTCTTGATCAGCAAAAGTGCTCCATAAGCACTTGCCAAGGAATATCCTCCTGTGAAGGACAGCAGGGGAAGAACAATTCACAGTGGTTGCAAACACCACGCCAGTTCCAACGGGTCACAGTCAAAAGTACAAACGATTTCTGGGTGTTTTTTTTTAATAAACAGACGCACACATACACGAAAGTCACTGCATTCTATGGCCAAAATATTTATACGTAAAGAAAAACAGCTTACTTGCCTGCAAAATACTGGACAGTGTGTTCTCAGCTGCTAAGAGCCATGCAGTGGTTGCCTGGGCTCCATATTATCAAAGTGGTGCAACAGTATCCATCTCTGGGTCCGCTAGCGCTGGGGGTGGCCGGTTATTTAAATGACCAGTGTCGCTCCTTTACTCCTGAGTGTTTTTACAAAGGTGGAACATGAGTTTTCTTCTAAACAGTTTCCAAACAGCGATTTGTTTTCTTCCTGAGCTTCAAGCGGGGATCAAACACACACAGCTGTTTAAACGACATAAAAGACCATCTACCACTGTTCAGGAACTTAAAAGTGACCCCCTTAGTGGCAACAAAGCAATGACCGAGCGTGTGATTTGTACCTGGAAGCATCCCAAAGGTTTTGCTTTTGTTTTTAAAAGGCAGGCTGTGTTTGTTCACCTATGTCCAACACTACATCCAACTAGTTCAGGAGGCAGCGTGTACAGCTCTCCAGACTTCACCTTTATTACATGAGTGGAGAACAAAGTACAGCCACAACAGAGTTGCCGATGTACAAAAGGAGCTGCAGGTCACAAAGGAAAAGGACTCTCAGCAGGAGGCAACAGTCCTCAGCAACCAGGAGAAACAGAAGACAGGCTATCATATATTTCTCTTGTTCTTTAAGTAAACTATTTGAGTGGGAGCGTTCAATTAAGAGGCAGCGCGGTCTATTTGTGGAGTCATTCAGAGATGCAGTCTATGCTCACAGTAGTGCTTTCTGTATTACTGACAGCATCCTCTCGCTTTCAGCTCTGTGATGAGTTCAATACGTGGAAGACACGCAAGACCCACCAGACAAACTGGAAAATACATTTACATTTGAACGGCACAACCCCAAAGCACTAAACAATTTTTCCTGCACCGTACAGTTTAACTAGTGCACAGACAGGGCCAGCCAATAGATGAATGACTTTTGCTACATTAAAAACGACACGACTTAACAGCCCAGTAAATATTTCTGCCTTTCAAGCGTGTTAATGATCTCCAGCTTCACATCTCAAGTATTTTCTGTCCTAAGATTCCTGAACAATGCACCCTGCACACAAAGCAGGGAACAGACTAGTACTGAACCAGAGGAAACCCGACACAGTTCTGTCATGCATATCGGCATGTAAAAGGATACAGCAATTTCAGCAACCCAAGAGATAGCAGAAATGGGACGTATACACATATACTTAACTCACAGCTGAGCTTGGTCACAAGAACCTTTGAAACTTCCTCATAAACTGATAGATTCTGGGGCCTACCAAGGGCTGGCAGAATACCTCTTTGTTAAAACCACCACCGTGAAAACAAAGGAGGGAGATTTCCTTGCCTCTAGCAGACTTCAGCCATTGTTCAAGAGTGCCTTAAGAAACATATTCCTAGGCCTCATAAAAATACTCTGTGAGAAGCAAGTATCGGGCATAAACCAGGATCATGAAGGGGGGCAACATTCTCAAAAGCACTCTCCCCAGAGGGGCAGAGAATTCCCCCAAAGATTTTACAAAGCACCTAACCCGGGTCCCATTCCAGGTCTCACAACTCAATTGAATGCTGCAGACCCATACATACTCTCGGGACATTTTCAGGCACAGAAGGATAACCACAGTTGGCACCCGCACAGCCTATGTTTGCTTGCTAAGTCAGGGCGCCTCCTCCTTCTTGGCAGAAAACAACATACTCCCTCCTAAGACGTCGGTAGATTCCCAGGTCACTTGGGGCTGTAACTCTGCAAGCTAACCAGCCTTCTCTTATTTTAAGGTGGAAATAATTACGAGGTTCTCTTCTTACACTACCGCCATCACCGACTACATGACTCCGTCAAAAGGGTTTCTACTCAAACGAGGTGGGGAAGAATCCCCCTTCCCCAGCCCTCCACTCAGTTCTAATAGCAGTTGATTACCTTCTCCATGCAGCAAAGATGGGTCCAGCAATTCCACCATGTATTCAGTTTCAGTATCCAGCTCCAGCGTATCACCCTGGGCCAGCACATATGCCAACACAGGCAAGAAGTCGTCAGCTCCAAACAGCCTCCCTGGGTCAAAGAGAACACAGGCAGCGATAGACAAATCACACCCTTTTACCAGTTTCGGTGTTTGAAAGGAAAGTGTTATTTTGCTGCCTTTACTGACCAGGTTTGTATTACTCTAGAGCCTCTCGTTACGGATGTGCAGCAAAGAGAACATCATCGGACACTTGGTGGGCAGCGTCCAGCTTCATCTTGTACTTCTAACGAGCACAAACTGGATGACGCAGACCTTGAAGCACGCAAGGGAATTTAAAGACTGGGATCACCTTGGTGTCAGCTCAACTGGTGAACTCACAAGAGGTAGCCATGCCAGTCTGGCCTGACCTCCACCCGCACTTCTGTCAGTGGCTAAAAGAAAATCAATGGGCATTTTCTTTATACGTGCACGGACGACGTCCCCTTTCTGGAAGGATCCAGCCACAAGTATCCGTTCCTGAGTCCGAAACCCAGCAGAGAAGCCTGTATATAAAAGCCTATTAGATTTTACATGAAAACTCTGCACATTTCCTTGATGGATCATGGTTAAAAACACCAGTGAGCAAAGCCTCATGTAACTCCCAACTAGCTGGTGAAGCATCATCAGTAACAACAGCACGCAACACACAGAGGCTCTGCTGTACCTAGGTCTGTATGTGTTCCTCTTACCGCATTTAAACTTTCTCTTTAGAAAACGCTATGTGGCTAGATCTCTGGGTCTGGCCAAACTGTGCTCATTGCAGAAGCGGTGTGATGGTCACTTGAAACATCAAGATCGGGAGCCAGTTTAAACTATGGCGAAACTCCAGAGGACTGAAGGGCTGATATTGAAAGTCAGACCAGCTAAGACATACCCTCCAGGTATTACACTATTATATGGCTGAGATTACAGGACAAAGCAGGTACTGGAAACAGGTGCTGGCTCGATGCCACATTTTAAAACTTTACATGACAAAGCAAGACAACCCCAAGGAGCATTCGCTGCATCTTAGCCCAAGCCCCTCAGTACAATGGTTCACCAGAAGCCTCTCAGTACTTTTCTTTTGCATGTTGGGAATACCTTACTCAATGTGATAATACAGTATGGAGAAAAAACCAAAGTTTACATTACTTTGGGCAAAGATTCCTATATACATTTTAAAATGCAGGATTTTGCACAGAAATAAGCCAGGTCTAAGCTCCTGCCCAAATCTTGCCAAAGTGCCTGGGGGTCTTTTACAGCCTCAAGCTTTCACCATTCACCTCAAGTCTCAAAAGAAAGCAAGCATCCTGATCGGCACAGAGCCCAGCTGCAGATTCAGCACTCGAAAGAAAACTGCCAACCACCTGCAGCAGCTTATACTTTCTTAAGAGAAAAAAATCTTCCACTACCACCAGCATTGCTTCACCTTAGCTCGTGACCTACCACGGCAACATATGATAAGATGTCAGGCAATAGAGCTGCACCTATGAATTCATGCTGTCCAGCACAGCGTTTTAACTGTGCCACTGACTAATCAAGCGGGTCTTAACTGGTCTGTGGTTCCATTTCACCATCTAGGTTTCAAGTCACTTTGGGACTCCTGCTACAGCGTAAAAATAGATGTTATTTCTCTTGCAAAAACACAAAGAAATTGTCCAAATGAGAACATTCAGAGGCACAGCAAACCCAAAACACTGGATCAGGGGCTGCTTTCCTCCAGCCATTAACACAGAGCCCTTGTAATTGTCATATTGCATACACACTGCTGAATTACTACAGCTAGATACTGGGTGCATCCTTTATTACGATTTCCAGGAAAATACTAATTTAGAACCAGTGTCAAATTCTAGGCTTACAGGACAGCCTTTCTGACAGCCAAATTCAAATGCCTACAGTCAAGCAAAGCTGGTGGTTGGGGTTTTTTTTTAAGCTGCTTCACAACTCTGCTTCACACTGAATTTGTAAGATGTGCTGCCAGATGCAGAGAGATCAGGAAGGAAGCAGAGAGGAAGAATCCCTCTCAAAAGGGCAAGGAGATGCTACAAGAGCTCCAGGAGGAGGAGACAAAGCTGCAGAATCAGGTGGTCTCATCTCCTCCACCAAAACACAACCCCAGGTTTAGAAAAACAATGACCTTGAACCACAAGAAGCACCATACCTGAGTTATTCTCCATAACAGTATAAATCAATTTGCAAACTCTCAGCAGCAGCATGACTTTCTTTTCAGGTGAATACATCTTCTGCGTGGTCACAGACTTTCAACATCCACATAGTCTGGTGTTGGAACAAACACGCCCAGTTCCTGAGGATTCCTCTGCCACACCACCTGAAGGTTTTCCTTCAGTTGTTTCCAAAAACCATCTGCAGTATGAAACACTTTCAACATTGCTTCATTATGGCTCTTCAACGGCTTCAGAATGCGCTTATGCATGGCCTTCTCCAGGACAACATCTGCAACGGGAAAACACAAGTTGAGCTGTCTTCCTCCTCTAGAGCAGAGCCAGTAGTAACAACCACTCCCAAGAGACACTGTAGAGCAAGACCTACTTGCTAAGGCTTAGTTATTACAGAAGCTGAGTCTCCAGATGTTTGTCAACAAGAAAATAAAAGGCAGAACAGAATCTGTATTCCATTTTAATTTCTGACAACGTGGGAAGTACAAAAAAAAACACAAAGGCAGACTACAGATTGTCACAACAAAAAAAAAAAAAAAAAAAAAAAAAAAGAAATAAACCCCAAAACAAAGCAGCAAGCAAGCAGCAGCTCCAGTTAACTGTTTCTTTTGTTGGCCAGAAGTGTCCCGGTTTTATTTTACTTTGAGCTTAGACTTTAATTCTGAAACTTGAAGCATAACACAGTCAAAACCCTAACTTTTGTCTGCTTTGGCATGAAAGCCCATCTTTTTTTGCATGGTTTCCGTCAGAAACTATAACTCACCCAGGGTCTCCTAAAACTTGGCTCAGCTTTAAGATCTTTATGATGCTGGACAGATTACGGGCACTAAACTATAAATGAAAACCAAGCTGCATTTATCCAGCTTCAGATTTCATCATGCAAGCTTATATACAGCTTCGTCATCAAGTCTGAAGTTCTTTGTTTGGCAATAGTGTGCACATGGCACAGTAACCTCTCAGTTATTTTTCTTTTATTCTTGTTTTACTCAAGGTTTTCTTTAACAGTCAGTCTCCATTTCCAAGGTACAGAACACATCAACAGAGAAAGCTCTTTGGTAAATATTTTCTTTGAAAACCTTTACTTTGTAAGTGAATTTTCTCTCCCACTCAGCCTCCCTATGACAACATAGCTTACATTAATAATTAGCTTATATCCATTATTTGTACTATAGTGAACCGCCACAAGCACAATAGAAACTAAGGACCCTTCAGCCTGGCCACAGCACAAACACCCTGGCGATGGGGCAGGACCAGAGCCCAGACTAGGCAGATGTATTAGGGGAGCACAGGGACCGAGAAGAGAAAGAGGAGAGGCCGTGTCACCACTAGATCACACATTTATACAGGCTAACAGTGGACATCCCTGCTGCTAGTGGCAACTCAAATGTTTCATTAAACCTCATGCCCTTTCCAGGTTCTTTCCCTGTTCTTATATGTTTCTCCTAGACCAGTCTCTTTTTTTCTCCCCCCGGCCTGCCCTTTTTGGGGGTGGTTTTTTTTTTTGAAATTGCAGGCTATTCCTAAGGCTTGGGATTTACACACACACACACTCCCCTCCAAATAAACATTACCTACTACTTTCGTTTTCTTGCTTTTGCTTTATGTTTTCATTTATTTTATCCTTGTGTTCAACCAATTTTCCTTTTGTGCCTTCAGACTGCTCTTTCTCATACAAACACACTCCTCACCTTACGGTGTCTTTGCTTCACATGTAGCATTTATTCTGTACTTGTCTGGCACACAATTCCCAAATGTCCAACCCTATTGGGAGCTCCCATCTCCCCTGTCCCAATTCTGCTGGGGCTTTGGTAGCTTCTCTTACTATTTTCCCCTTCCGAGATCCTGATGGAGGTGGCAAAGCCATGTCTGCTTCATTCCCAGACGCTTCAAACACATCTAGGTGCTCTCTCACGGAGCCTGCAAAAAGGTGGAAAGAGTGAATGTGAGGAGCAGCACTTGCCCTCTGATTTTCTATAGCCACCAGTAAAGGCATAACCAGTCTGACACATGGTCTTGATGGCCTGTCACACAGCGTGAAGGGCAGATCTAGCTTCCCACCAGACCAAAGCCACCAATTATACATAACAAGCGGCAACATTTCAGATGACTGATCTGGTAGAGCCACACAATCACCATTGACAGCACTACCAAACCCAGCCAGGAAAGCAGAAGCATCACCCTTCTGCACAGTGATAGAAACTGCCTCTCCCTGCTATCAGAGCCATCCTCAGGGCTCACAGGGCAGAAATATTTTTCCACCAAGAAAAATGCACAAATCTCACCCACTGGTATGTTAGCTAGCTGAATTTCTAGAGCAGGAGTCCTCAAACTACGGCCCGCAGGCCAGATACAGCCCCCCAGGGTCCTCAATCCAGCCCCCAGTATCTACAGACCCCCCCTGCCCCTGCCAGGGGTTGGGGGGGAGGGGGCAGGGAAGGGAACCAAGCAACTGCAGATGACTGCCTGCCACTTCATCTGCACGCCGCCCCCCTGTTTAAAAAGTTTCAGGACCCCTGTTCTAGAGGGTACACATAGTTCCTTGATAGCTTCGCTGATTTTTATTTTATTTTTTTTACAGTTCAGCTTGCTTCCTTTATTTATACTGCCTGTTCAGTTTTCTAAGAAAAGTGAAACGGTCAAATGCTTTGCTTGTAAGTGGAACATCTCTGCAGTTTGCATTCCAAGTGCCTATCTCATTTAAGTCAAAATTAAAGCAGTCTGTGCCACCAAGCACTGGATTAAAGAACTCTCTATGCCCACGTTAACTCCCACAGGCTTCCACTGGACATGACTAGTTAACATCAGACATCCTTCCCCTCAACAAAGCGGGGTCATCACCACATCTGGTCACAGGAGGCTCAATAAACTGTAAAGAGTTCAGCACAGATCCCCAGAGCCCTTGGTCCAAAAACAAGGGAGCACCTAGCTTAGGATGGGACATCGGAAAACTCAGTACACTTCTCCGATCCTCTTTATAGGCTCCAGCCCAGCTGGTTCAGCTGCTGCCTGCAGCATCAGCACAGAGGGAGCTGCAGAAACCGTCCCTCCCCAGAGGCTACGGGAACTGGACGTGGCAGGCAGGGAAAACTCCTCCATAGAGCCCCAGTCCCTGGTCGGGGCCAGGCTTGTTACCTGTAGGCAAGAAGTAGAAGCCTCGAGCCTTCTGCCCTCAACCCTCGCTTAGTGCTGCTCCCACAGCTTCCCGTGCAGATGAGCATCGCAGGAGGCGTTATTTCACATTGACAGTTTGTCACGGGCTCCAAAAGCAGTGCCTGCAAATTGCTCCGAAATGTACTTGATCACACTCCACATTTACTCTAAAAACTTAAATCTGAAGCAGCACAGAGAAACAGAGCAGATAACTCACATGGCTGTGCTCAAAGCTCTGAACAGGGTCTAAATACTTATTGCTGAAGGCTGTTCCTAATGGTTTCTGTGCCGTTAAGGCAATCGGGTAAACAAAAACAGGACAGAACATTGAGTAAAGCATCCTTCAGTGCTGTCCAGTGACTCTGTTACAGCTAATAGGAATCAAATGAAATAAAGGACATAGCCTCTCTTTGGAATCGCAGCCGTAACTGCCTTGGCTCCGTAAGGGCAGACCGAGAGAGACTGTCATTTTAATGCAGCACGTTTGCACAGAACTAGAAAATGAGGAGGTGACTAAGACATGACAGTGTGTCTGAGGCGGTTGTTGTTCTAAAAAACAAAACAAAAAATCACAACTAAAAAAGCCCACCAAACCAAACAAAAAACCCCACCCCAAAACATTTTATTCTCCCTCGTGAATTCTTGGAATAGGCATAAGAACCACAGAGTTCTGCCCTCAAATTAAAAGTGGCAAATTCCAGCAAGTTGAAGCGGCCAACAACACAGCAAGATTGATAAACACTGGAATTATTTCTCAATGGTCAATAAACAACCCTACGTATCCTAATTAATAGAAAACCTATAGAAACGTTTAGATTATTATGAAAGCCTGGAAGGACAGCATTTCTAGTAATCTGGGTCCTAGACCAATATTCAGTGTCAGAAGACACCTATAAGCTGTTTATCCTTTCTACTGAACTGCTGTTACTGCTGCCTTTCAGAGAAAGGTGTTTCTGGATCCGATCCCCCAAATCAATTCCCAGCTAGCAGTTTTCACTGATTAAATAAAAAAAAGTATAGGAGGGTCATCCCCCCCAGGCAAATGAGCATCTAAGTTCTGAACTGAGGACTGATTCGTTGCATATGAACATCTCTGTATACTCCCCAAATCCAAACTGGCAACAAAAATTCTTGTTTGCTTCGGCATATGCAAAGTGTTTTCAGCTGTCCTCCCAGGTTGCTTAATACTCTTCAAGCCAAAACAGACACTCTTCGGGTTTCGTGGGGGTGGGGTTTTTTTGTTTGTTTTGCTTTTTAACTGAGCATCATTTGAGCTGAGCACCATGTAGTGTTCCTGAAGTGATACTTATCAATCATTAGCCTCTAGCCTCAAAATGGGAACAGGAAGTGATCTGATAAATGAATTGTAAAGGCAAACCAGCTCGTTTCGTCATGACTTGTGGATGCATCTGTATCCTGTGCTGACGTGCTATTTTGTTTTGCCACAAACCCCACAAGTCTGCCTCTGGAAAGGACAACGTATTAGTCATCACCAGTGTCCTTACACAGCCTCTTTACAGCCTCACTGCCTGAAACTGCAGGCGTGCTCTTGCCTTTTCCTGGCTTCAGTTTACCTGTTACCCACTACTGTTGCTCCACGGAGATTACCTGTCAAACTTCAGATTTACATACAAGCCCTGATCATCACCTACGACAGAAAAACCATCCATCCATAAAAGAAGGGCTCAGTAAGAGACTGAACGAGCCTGGGAACCACCACAAAAAGGCACAGTCCTGTAAAGTAACGTTGCCTGGGAGGCTGAAAGCAGAAGGCTGCTTTAGAACACCACGGTGTGTGGTGTGTATGTGCAGAATACACGACTACGCTGCATTTGCTTTCTTGTAGCTCTTCCTAATGTCTTGCACATGTGTAGACTGGCATGACTGATACAGATCTATTTCAAGACACCTCATGTCAGGATGGCCAGGTGTCCAGCTCTTGGTGGACATCTACAGTGACACATGCCTCACCCCTTGTGCAGACAAGGGCATCTCCTCCAAAGAAGCAAGACTCGAAAATCAAGACCTCACACAACCTATATGCCTTGATAATCTGCACAACCCTGAAAAGAAAGGAAGGACTGAGGCAGGTGATGGATAGGTGGTGCCGCCAGGAGCTAAACAACTAGGGAAGACAGCTCTCCGGGTAAACCTCCTCCCATTTTACCCGCCTAAAGCATGCCAATGAATGACAGAACTATCTGTGCTAGGTCTGGTTTGCTTTGTTCAGCTGTGGGTTAATTAAAACTCACGTTATGGCAGTGTGGTAAATACCTATCTTTTCTTAAAGAAGAGGTAATAAAGGACCATGGAATAAGTCACAAAGCAAATCAAAGGGATGCCTGGGAAAGGGAGAACCAAATCCTCTGCTCGGCACTTTTACCGCTTGTTTCTTACTTGCCCTATCTGCCTGCTCCTATAGCGAAAGGAGCAGTGGTGAGGGACACAGTGGTTGGCCTCGACTCAATATGAAAAGATACTAGGATGAACCACAGGGTAAGGGAATGGGACACCAAAACAAATGTACAAGCACCTAAAAAGTAACGCAGCACTAGAAAACAGTCACAATTTTTTTTTCCCCAAGAGCCAGTAGTGTCATACCATTCTAATTCCTTTAAGAGGATAACTGGATCAGCGAAGTAGAGGGAAGTAGGGGATGGGCTGTATCCTAACCTTTTTAAAGCCTAAAACCCTATTCCATGCAAATCTCCTATAAGCAAACAAGGGAAATCCTGTCATGCTGTAATTAGCATAAGGTGGGTGGCTTGAACGGGTGTATAAAATACTGCACTTGGAGCCCAAGACAGGTATTTGCACAGGGGTCAGCCATGATGTCAGAGCAGAGACTTTACATACAAAATCTGCACATGACATCACAGCACGGGTGGAAGAAGGGCAGCCCCAGTCCTTCGCAGACCAGGTTTAATTAATAAGTGAGAAACGGGCCTAAAGCTAACGTGACAAAATCTCATGAGAACAAAAGTAAAACATTGCCTCTCAGCAAGAGGAATACAAAAGCAAAAGCGCTGCTCAAAGCAGCCTCCCCGGAGCAGCCGGCAGAGTGACTCAGCGGGGGACGGGCTGCGCCCCTGCACACCGCAGCTCTGCCCGCCCGCAGACCCCAGCCCCTGCCACAGGGCATGGCCTGCCAGCCAGGGACCAGCACAACCTCTCCAAGCCTCCTGCAACACCCAACGTTTAAGAATCCATTACAGATGAGACATACCAAAGCAAAGAACAGACAGTATTGTTTAGGCACCTTCCCACACAACCAGTTAATACCTTATGGCCAAATTACTGAAGCAGCCAGTCGTTTCTTGGGCTGGGCCCAGGCTTGGGCATTGAGACCGAAGCTGTTCGGGTGTCCACCCTGCCTGGTAGAACAGCGACAGTCGGCTTGATTCCCTTCTCTTCACAGACAAGATGATGCAGTATTACCGTTAGATTGCAACACTACCAGAATCATTCCCGGTTTGTATTGAAGTACAACAGTAAGTGTTATGACACACAACATGTTAAAAAACCAGAGGAGAGGTTTACGTATAGCCAAGGACCACTTACTCCAACTTGTAACTAAACTGATAAATCAACTGAAATATATTTATCGGGTAAGCATTAACACACACAAAGTAAACGCAGTAAGGTGATAGTTTAGGCTTAAAGTTCAAGTCAATGGAGCTTTCCCTGGAAAGAGGCTCATTCCTCTAACCAGCTTGTTCCATTTGTCAGCCTACCAGGATTTAAAGATTGGGCAGCAAACTCAAAAACAGATGAGCCAGCATTGTAGCCAATTACAATTAATTTAATACAATGACTACTGCAAACAATTTAATCTAACACAGTCTGTTGCCTTCACAGGCACGCGGTGACCTGGCTCAGGAACGGCACGGCGGCCGACCCCTGGCCGCGTGGTCCATCAGCTCACAGACACCAATGTGGTGGATGGCAAATGGCGTTTATTGCTGAACGACGCGGCACTATATAGCCTAGGTTTACAATGTCACTTCCGTCTGCTTACATCATAAACTAAAAGCTGTTGGCTAGCTGGAGGGGGGCCCTGTGTTTCCATACAGCGCGAGATCTTCCAGCCGCCAGGCCCTACCTAGCAACATTTCCCCCCACCCCATGCTTAACTAAACAGGCTAAAATAGTAAAAATATTTCTAAAAAAGAGTACAAAGATAAGGCACACTGAGCAATTGGCACTTGGGAAGCAACTGGGGGTAATGGAGTGTAGCTTGGGATATTTGGGGAGAGCCAGGGAGAATCGGGGGAAATACTGATCAAGTACATTTTTAAAGCAGTTGTTGGTGTTCTACAAACATGATGTTGACCCTTTCTAGCCGGCTCTTGACAAAGGACACAAGCCTGTTTAATATACAGGGTCCGAAGATCAGTGTCAGCAGGATTATTGCAATCGGACCTACCAAGGTGGATATCAGGGTGGCTAGCCACGGAGATTGCTTAAACCATGATTCAAACCACCCTTGTTGGGCTTCCCTGTCTCTTTTTCTTTGAGCCAATCTCTCTCTCAGTTTGGCCATTGAGTCCCTAACTACGCCGGTGTGGTCTGCATAGAAGCAACATTCCTCTTTCAAGGCGGCACAGAGGCCTCCTTGTTGCATAAACAGGAGGTCTAATCCCCGTCTATTCTGCAAAACAACCTCTGATAGCAAGGAGAGGGATTACTCCAAAAAGGTAATGGATTTCTCGATTTTTTGTAGGTCTTCATCGATGGCAGCTTGCAGTTGAGGCAGGCCTCGTCGCTGGGTCACTAGGGAGGTCACTCCCGTGGCCGTGCCGGCTGCTCCCAAACCTAACAGCGTTGCTATTGTTACAGCTGTCAGTACTTCTCTTTTTTGAAGCCTGCTATTGGCTTCTCCCCAGTAGCGGTACATTTCTTCTTCTGGATGGTATAGGATCCTAGGAACAATCAGAATTTGTACACAAAAGTCAGCAGAATCGTCAAAAATTTTGAGGGACACACAGGGGGTTACTCCTGATCGATGGCAGATCCACATTCCGGGTGCAGATGGGATCACCCATTTATGGGTCTTGTCAACAGCAACGGTTCTTGCGCAGACAGCATTATCCCAGCTTGCTAGGGCGACATTACCAATACATACGCCCTGGCCCCTGACTTAGTTCAAGGTAACTCCTTTCCATGGTGTATCCCACCTACACTGGGTTGGATTGCTGTCTGATGAATAATCAAAGGAAGCATCAAGGGCAATGCCCTCGTAGAAGGGGGGATACACGTCATAACATAACCAACAGGAATTCATGTGATCCGGGTTTGACTGATTCAGCGACCAAAAGGTGGCATCTAACACGCTAAAAAATGGCTTGTCGGGTAAATGGTGAAGGTTCATGTTAGGTTGGCTTGAGGGAACTATCTGCTTGGTTAGTAAGGGATCGGCTGGGGCGGGCATGGCAGTCTGCAAGTTTTCTTTTCTTTGCTGGTTATCACTTTTGATCACGATGTTGGGGCCAATCGCTGTTCCGCTTTTTACTTCCTGTTTTTTAATAAAAAACAGTCCCCCCCCTATCTGTGCCGGGTTTCCAGTATCTAACGCCCCAAGTTTTGCCGATGGTCCATCCTAGGTCGTTTTCATTGGTTACGTTTAAGAAAATATGTTGGCAGTCACATTTCCCTTGGCATACTGTCCTTCCCATCCCACTTGGTCTCCTAGGGGTGCAGCCTGTTGGTCCCCAACTGGTTTTAAGAAACGGGTCTGGTTTCGCTACCTTCCAGCCAGATGCGATGGTTTCACAGCCCCAGCGAGAACAGTAATACTGATTAGGGACGTTACAGTAAGATTTGCCGGGGTTAGAGCTGGGACACATATAGTACATTATAGTGTTCGAACAGGGGGTTGAGAGGATTAGGTCACAGAGATATACTTGAAAACTAGGGGATCCCGGGGTAACTATCCTTTGCAGTATCTTTTGGTCCTTCCATCTTGCCAGTACCCATTCCCATGGCTGATGTTCATTACAAGCCGCTAGACGGCGTTATGAACCCCAAAATTGAGATCACACAAAAACATCACAGCCCCGCCTTGCGGGAGCTGTTTCGCCGTTGTCTGGACTCCGCCGGTGCAGAGCCCTCAGATGCGGACAGGCCGCTTGCCGACTCGTCGTCTTCTCTTGTCACCAGGGTATACTGGTTACGGGGGTGTCCGATGATCCGGTCCTGCAGATAAAAACTCACAGTTTTCATTAGTTTTATTCTGAAGGTCTGGCTTGATAGACTTAAGTGGACACCATTTGATTCTGTTATCTTTTCTGACCGCAGCATACCCTCGCCCTGTCAGAACTAATTTCCACCCTTGTTCCCACTCTCCTAGCTCATTTCTGATCATGACGTACGGGCCTTCTTCTAGCGCTCGAGTGGCCCAGTGCTTCTGGGCAGGGCTATTCACCTCGTCTCCCCTGGGGAACTGGTTTAAAGCTAATAGGGCTGTTGCTAATAAGCGTGCCTGGTCCCTTGAGGGAATGACGTTGGTAAAACCTTCTGGTTTTGCTAATACCTCTAATTTAGATTTCAGAGTTTGATTTGCCCATTCGACTATGGCTTGTCCTGTACTATTATATGGGATACCGTGTATCAGAGTAATACCCCATTTCAGAGCGAATGCCTGGACTGATTTAGACACAAAATTTGGGCCGTTGTCCATTTTGATCTGATTAGGGATGCCAAGCCACGCCATGGCTGTTAGCCAATGTTGGATGGTTGCCTTAGCGTCGGTCTTAAGGTGTTGTGTCGCTACGATCACCCCGCTATATGTGTCTACAGTTACTGCTAGTCATGCTCGAGGTTTTAGCAATTGGCAGAGCGTAAAATCTGTCTGCCACACCTCAGCGGCTTTAAGACCTCTGGGGTTGACTCTGCTAGACCACAATGGTGCTTTTTGACAGTGGGGACATGTAGCTACTATATGTTTTGCATCAGTGGCCGAGATCCCACATCTCTTTGCTAACGCTTTAGCTCCAATGTGGAGGGACTCATGTAATTGGCGGGCATCTTTCAGTGTCCACAACCCTTTTGCAGCGGCATCTGCTTTGTCGTTGCCGATTTGGAAGAACCCTTTGATTGGGTTATGGCTGTTGACATGGATAACCGATATAGTGCCCTTTCGGGAAAAAAGTGCTGCTTCTAGCATCAGAGCTATTGTGGATGTTGACACGCCGGGCCCTGACATGGCTTAGCAAAGCTTGGCCACAAACATTGAATCAGTTACTATGTCGAGATGTTCTGTTGGGAACAGACCGCATGCCAGCACTACAGCTGCTGCTTCCAGCTGTTGGACAGAGATCGCACGATCGGTCATTTTGACACAGTGCCATTCTCCTCCCGACTGCCATACTGCTGCCGCGGTTGAGGTCGCTGAGGATGCGTCTGTGAAGACCGTTGGTCCCTGTTGGGGCCAGTCCATGATTTTCCGTGGGAGGTCGACGTCGACAATAGCTAGCATTTGAGTCCAGGGGGGCTTTGTGGCATACCGGACTTCCCCCCCAAATCCGGCGAGGGCTATAGCTAGATATTCTGACATTGCCACTGATTGTGTTGGGAGCTGTTTGCGAAAGGGTAGGTATATTCTGGCTGGCTCAATGCCCAGATGCCTTAGGGCGAGTTTCCTGCCTTTCATGATGAGGTTACCAAGGCACTCGACTCCTGGAGAGAAAGCACGTGACGTTTTCCCCAGGACTATCCATTGTATTGGCTGAGCTTTTTCAGGAGGGCCTTGGGCCAGCACTCCTACCCTCCCCCCTTCCGTGAAATGCACATACAGATCGAGTGGCATAGCTGGGTTCCACCTGGCGAGCGTGTTTGACACCTGTTGTTCGATAAAGTCGAGAGAGTTTACTGCCTCTGTCGTCAGAGTTTTTTGTTCCCATGGGTGTTTCCCTTTCAAAGGATCGTACAGGGGGGCCATGATTTCGGGAGGGTTCAGGACAACATTGCGGAGCCATTGCAAAGACCCCACTAACTGTTGCATATCATGGAGTGTTTTAACGGTTCGACGGATTTTTATTTGAGGAGGTGTTATATAAGAACTTGTGATTCCCATTCCCAAGAAACTGACACAGGGTCCTCTTTTAATTTTTGCACTCGCGATTTCAAATCCATTTGTCTTGAGGGTTTCTGAAATGATTGTCACCAGGTGGTCTACCTGATTGCCTGATGGTGCGGCAATCAGGATATCATCCATATATTGAATGATAGTCACAGTCGGGTCACTGCGCCGTACCGGTGCCAGTGCTCGATCTACCGTGATTTGACAGATAGTGGGTGAATTGATCATTCCTTGGGGCAGCACTTTCCACTGGAAGCGCAAGTTAGGGCATTGGCTGTTTGGAGACACTACAGAAAAAGCAAACCGCTCTTTGTCCGCCTCATGCAGAGGTATTGAGAAAAAACAATCTTTAATATCAAGGACAGCACAAGGTTGTCCCTCCGGAACCATGGAGTTCATGGGCAACAGTGTTTGAACGGGACCCATTGGCTGGATTTTTTTGTTTACCTCACGCAGGTCGTGGAGGAGACGAAACCCCTCGCCTGCTTGTTTGGGTATTACAAAGACTGGGGTGTTCCATGGGCTAGTGGAAGGCTCTATATGACCTCGTTGCAGTTCGCGGTCAACTAACTCAAGAAGGGCATCCATTCGAGGCTTTGACAGGGGCCACTGCTCGACCCAGACTGGGTTGGACGATTTCCATGTCAGTCTGATCGGTGGAAGTGGGTGTACGGCAGTGGCCCTTACTGTAAATTTGTCACCCTGGCTTTTAATAAGGCTAGGGTGTCCCTTCCCAACAGGGGTGGGACTCCTGACATGACGTATGGGAAGAGGGTAATGGTCTTTTCTGGTCCCTTTTCTATGTGGAGCGTGATTGCTACCAAGTGAGCACTTTTCCGAGCTTGGGTTAATCCCCCGACTCCACCCACCATGGAGGCGTCTTCCAATTTCCAATGTGGGGGCCAGCTCGTTTCAGGAATGACTGTAACATCTGCTCCGGTATCAATCAAAAAGGGGATACTGATGGTGGTACCATTTAGGGAATTATGGAGGGAACAAATCCCCCACACCACTGGCGGGTTGTCACACCTTCCTGCCAGGGCCACCCAGGGGTCTCGCCCCCACCGGGTGGTCCCTGCTGTCCCTGGGACGGAGGCCAGGTTTGTGGGGTCGTTGGCTGGGCCATAAAGTTGGTTGCTTCCTGCGGGGGCAATGGGTTCGGGAGTGACCCCCCCTGTCTGGGGTTGGTGTAATGGGGCCGCCTGACATCCCAAGTGGGAGAGGGCTGTGTGCAGCCCAGGGGCCCCCTCCCCTTCCCGTTTCCCTGCTTTTTAAGTCTGCATTCCTTCGCGAGGTGCCCTCTCTTTCCACAGGCCCAACATGGTCCTTTAGATCGGTTTTGCGGGGGGAGTGCCGTTGGCGGGTCTCCTGATTGGGGGCAATTAATCATCGCATGGCCTGGCTGGCCACATTTGGGGCATATCATCACGCTAGCCAGTGCACGAACGGCCACTTGGATTGGGGCCAGGTGTTCCTCGCTCACTACATGTTTAATCATGTCTGTGAGACTTGACCCAGGTGGCAGCGATCGCAGGATTTCCTTGGGTTTTAGATTAGACTGTTGCCGCAAACAGTCTGCGACAACCGGGCCTTTTGCCTCTGGGGGCAGGGTCGAGGAATCGACTGCTGCTTGGAGGCGATCTACAAACTGTGTAAAACTCTCGCTTTCTTTTTGTTTTATTGTGGACCATGGCGATGGCTTGGCAATAACTCTAGAGGTCACGCGAATAGCCTCTCTAGCTGCACGGGTGGTTGCCATAACTTCATGGGCCCGCAGGCCCTGGGCTTGTGCTTGGGGGGTAATCATTGTTGGGTCTGTACCCATCAACCGCTGTAGGCTGGAGCCGTGTAGCGGATGATCCGCTCCGGTTACTCGGGCTAACTGCCTTGCACAGTTCTCTTCCCATTCTTGTTTAAACACAATCATCCCCGCCCCGTCAAAAATCAACCTACAGGTCTGTTTTATATCGAACGGGAGCAAATCATCTCCCCCAAAAACCCCATCTATGAGGGTGGAGACCATGGCCGAATTGAGTCCTTTGCCCGCGATTGCTTTAACAATCGCTTGTATATCCTTAGGGCTTAAGGGCAAATGAACCCTCTGTCCCCCGTCCGTCACTCGGACCGGGAATGCTAGTGCGTCCGATGGGGCCCAATCGGCACATGCAATTTGTATTTTTCTCCAATCTGTGAGAGTAATTTCTGTCCCCTTAGGTTTTTCTTTTTCCGTGAGTGGTGATATTTTGGTCTTTGTATTTGCAAGCCAAGTCTCCCATGCAGAGTCTGAGCCGGAGTCAGAGTCCGACTGACTGCTCTCTTCCGGGTGTTGGTGGTATGTGGTCGGGCTTCGGCCCCTCCCCTTTCTTGTGTAATCGGGCGGTTCTTTCCCTTTTTGCCCGCCCTGCCTTCCGCTTGGGGAGGCGCCTGCCTTATAAGGACGGTTTTGGGGAGGGTCATTCTGATTAGCTTTCCGCCCCTCGCTCGTGATCTTTTCCCTTTTTTGGTCATGCCAATCACTCTTTTCCTTCCCATTCTCCTCCCCCTCCCCTCTGTGTGCGCTTGTTAACTCTAGCGCTCCCCCCCTGCTCCCGCCAGGGGCGGTCTCGCCCCGCCCTTCCCCTTGCTGCTCGGCGACATCTTGGGGCACATATGGTGGTGGTTCAATCCGTGTATTTTCGGCCTCGGCTTTCGCCTCAGCACCCCTGGCCTCTGCAGCCAGTTTGCCCCAAAAGGAGTTCGCTGAGGAGTCTGTGGGCGAGCTGAAGATGTTAGAGTCTTTCGGACGCTGAGTGGGCGCGTCACTTTTCTGTCGGTTTTGAGGGTCAACGGAACCCTCCTCAGCCGGGGGGCATGAGGTTTGCGTAGCCGCCCCAATTCCCACCCGCGGGGTGGTTAACAGACAATCCCTGGCAGCTTTCCAGGTCTCCTGCTCGTGTCTCGCTTTCTGGAGAGCCTGGACGACTTTCCCCCACGCTTTCAGATTTTTCCCACTACCAGTAGACATCGTTTCATTGCATAAAGCGCGGGAACATTTGTCCCACGCATCTGGGTGGAGTATATCCACCGGCTGGTCAATGGCCCCCAGCTCCAAAAGTCTCACAACTGCGAGAGTAAAATCTTTGGGCTTACAGTCAATACCCCACTGCTTACGCAGCTGTAATACGACCTTCGCAAGAGCTTCCATCCTCTTGGTTGGTCCGGGAGCGTCCTCCCCGCCGGGCTGGTCCTGCCGCTCCGGCCGCCGTTCACCCGACTCCAGGTGATTGTTCCCGGGTTTCGGCACCACTTGTTGCCTTTTGAGGCACGCAGTGACCTGGTTCAGGAACGGCACGGCGGCCGACCCCTGGCCGCGCGGTTCATCAGCTCACAGACACCAATGTGGTGGATGGCAAATGGCGTTTATTGCTGAACGACGTGACACTATATAGCCTAGGTTTACAATGTCACTTCCGTCTGCTTACATCATAAACTAAAAGCTGTTGGCTACCTGGAGGGGGGCCCTGTGTTTCCGTACAGCACGAGATCTTCCGGCCGCCAGGCCCTACCTAGCAACAAGGCTCTTAGCCCTTGGTGCCTGTTTTCTAGTGGAAACATAGAAAGCACCCCAAATTTATCGCCTGTTGCAGTGGCTCTATGGTTTCAGGCCTCACAAAATTAAAAAGTCTCCCTACCACAAACCCTAGGAAAAAAAGGGTGGGCAGGGAATGCAAACAGTAGCAATGCCTGAACTACCATACAAAACTGCAGCTAAAATTTTCTTAGGAGGTATCTAGGACCTAATCTCCCTTGCAATACTCCTTTTTGAGTCAAAAGGGCCAGCTCAATGGGCCAGCATACATAAAAATGTGCAGTCCCTCCAGACTACACCTTTGTAAAACGACTGCAGCAAGGACACTCCCAGTAAGTTGAACAATGGTTTACATTTTAGCGCTGTTTATGCTCTGAACAGTCAGAAATGTTCAGAATTCAGGCAGGAGCTCACTAGGTTCCTTCTCAGTCAAAGGAAAGATTGGACAAGATATATATATATATCTTGTCTAATCACACACACATGAAGTGTGAAAGTCAGAGCACTGGTAATTCACTGTCCTTCCAGCCAAATCCATCAGGCACAGGTCACCTACTATCCTATCCTGCTACTCCAGGATAGGAATAAAATAGCAAACTTAAGTTCTGACTATGACCCAAGAATCTTTCTTTCTGTTCTTTCTAGACAGCAGGCCATGAAAACACTTGGCCCAATCCAAAAAAATGCAACAAATCAGCAAATGGTAGTTAGAAGCAAATAAAAATCATGCCCATCTCTTTAGAGAAATAGCCTGCCAGGGGAAGAAGCTTTAAATATACTTAACAGTTGTCCAGCAGAACAATAGAGATGTGAACTGAAAATACATTCCAGTAGGCACATCTTCCTTTCTGCTTCCAGTGCAATCCCACTAGAATACAGATTATTCCACACTGCAGCATCTAACACAGTTTATCAAAGGAACATTTGAATTCAGCCTCTCAGAGATACCAGCTTAGTGTTAATGAGAGCCCATTTAGATAAAGAGCAGCAATACTGGGTGAGACAAGAGGTCTCTTCAATACTTCAAACCACATAAATTCCCTCTGTCACTGGTGGAGTTATCTCTCCCCACAGGGACACCAGCTGTCACAGGCTTTACCGAAGCCAAGAGACAATATGCCACTCAGGCAGAGGGGTTATTAACTGCTGATGTGGTCAGATCTGTTGTGAGGATGTAACAGCTCTGGTACACTTACATCTACCACTGTAAGCATTTAGATTTGCTAAAGAAGGGAACTAAGTACAACAGTTAGTAAAGGATACAATTCCTTTACAGATTTGCAGGCGCTCCTCACAAGCATACCAAACTCCATAGTAACCTGCATCCTGTCACCTCAGCATTTCCCAGACTACTCAAGGCTGCCTTCCCTTTCATTGCATCTGTCGATTCTTCTACCTTTACCTTGTAGGATATCATGCTCCAGAGAGTCTAGAAAGTCAGTGGATGGGTCGAGGTCAGCCTTTTCCAGCAGGGTTTTATTCTTCAGGTTAACAGGCTCAGTGAAATGGAAATAGGAACTTAACTGTTTTGCCTCCATCAAAGAAAGACCTGCAAACAGCCACTGATGACCATTAACAGAGTGAGCTAGGCTAACGTTCGTCACACCATAGAGTATCATATCATTTCTCTAATGCCCACAACATAGGAAAGAATCACAATCTTTCTTCAGTGGACTCCACAGAAGACCAAAGACTTGCCGGAAATGGGTGACATCAGTCATCAATGATGTGCATTGCACGCCATGCTAACTGCAGTCCTAGATGAGCAACGGGCACTGAGTTGAGACCAACCCTCTGTGCCCATTTGGTTACACCCTATATCTAGAGAACTCGCTGCAGCTATAAGTGCTAACCGCTGACATAAACTATGCACGGCAATGGCGGGTCCCACCTTCCCGGTGGCACCGGCGGGCGCAGGCGGCCGGTGTGCCGGGGCTGAGGGCCCGGGCGGGCCGGGAGCTGCGCGGGGCCAGTGTACCTCAGTGCCTGGTGCGAGGCGGCGGTCGTTCCCGCGCGGTGCGGGGCTGAGGGGAGCGGGGTGGCCGCGGCCCGGAGGCCGTGCGCAGGCCTGGGGCACCGCAGGCTTTGGGGCAACGGCGGAGAAAGCAGGGCCCTGGAGAGCCTGGGCAGGCAGGGCAGGCTGTGCCGGGCCTGTGGGGAGCCAGCCCCGGCCCTGAGGGGCAGCAGCCCGCTCGGAATGCGGTTAGGGGTGGCTGCCCTGCCTAGGTCAATGGCCTCCATTTCAAGAGGCCCAAATCCAAATGTTCGTCCAAAAGCAGGAGGGCATACGATTACACCACAAAGGATACCACAAAGGGCTCCACCTTCCTCATTCGTTACATGAACGGCAGCAAAAAAAAAAAAATTTAAAAAATCCAAACCTCTGAATCTCATTACTTGCAGTGTCTTTTTTACAGTTCTTACCTAGCTCGTGTACATCTATAATCAATTGGCTCGTTTATAAACGACAGCACTCTTTGTGCTTTCACTCTTTGTGCAAGTCACTCTTTGGGAGCTCATTTTGCTGAATCCCATACAGACAGCCATGAAACAGTCCCTGCCCTTGCAACCTGACTTAGCACAAAATGCAATAAATAATGAGATTGTGTGGCTGTTTAAACAAACAGAATTTGTTTGACATCTTCAGGAAGTTGAAGCTTTTATATGTGTGCATTATATAAATAAATATATGTGTATGCACTTACATTTAAATCCATTGTCACATCATAAATTCTTGGGTTTCTTTTTCATATGTTTCCTGTTCATTTCTAAGGAAAACAGTGATCCTGGAACTGCTGCCTGTAACAATCGTCACCTGCTGATCTGTCACGTGAAATCTTTAAGGAGCTGTGCAGCACACAATCTGACCCATTAGTTTTATGTACGCCACACAAAAAGCGACTCAGATTCCTGAAGATTAACCACCTCTCCTAGACACGAATCAGGCAGAACATGTAGGAGTGACTGCAAACTTTCTGTCCATGCTGTCACCTACCACTGTGCCATAGTCTGATTTTCTCTATGGGAATAGGCATTTTCAGGCTTTGTGAGCTCATTTAATCACTGATGTCTCTAGAATCACATGTTAATATGCTATGGCTATCTGGCTAGTAAACAGAACTGCAAACCAGTCAGAGTCAACCTGAGATCTGAAGTGAATTTCTGCCACTGTCGACCACAGCTGGATTCAAACCAGATGCTAACAGCTGAGAGGCTCTTTAGCCTGTTATGGATCTTCTAAGCCACCCAGTGTCTAGTTTTTGCCAGTCCTGATTGAAGATTATCAAAAAGGAAATCTATAGCTTAAGGAAATTCTTCCTGGTTCAGTGAAGTCTGGTGGGTAACTGTACTCTGCTTTGCTTCGTCTTGACCCCAATTACTGAACACTGATAAGGATCGGGAAGTAAGTGGTTACATTATTTAACAAATGAAAGGTCAAAAGCGCTGCTATTCACTAAGGTCAGAGGTTACCATCACTGCTATTAAACAGTTTGAAAGCAGTTTCTCCCACCCATTGCCATCCCAGGCTGGAGCAGCACTCGGGCAGCCAGGAGGGGAGAGAGGCACCAGGCATCATTCAGCCGGCTGCTGGCTAGGCGGCTTTGCGTGGACACCTGCTTCAGGGAGGGAAGGTGCCATGCTCCAGCAATGCCCAGCAGCTCCAGTCAGAGGACTGAGCTCTCCTGCCTTTGCACAGAACATGTGTGTACCTGTGTGCCAAACAGCTTTAGCTCCTCCCAGCTCCACTCATTTAGAGCTGGCATCATTTTGGGTGAGAAATCAAACTCGGGTTCCCTTCCGCTCATCTTGAGCAAGGTACTGAATGAAGCTCACAGAACTGTTTACAGCATCAGAGTTAAAAATCCTGAAGTACCTGTAAGTTAATGCTGAGTGCACAGTGACTCCTGTATGCTTGCACAGCTTTATAAAACATTTGAAAAAACTTTCAGTGATTTAGGAGGAAGCTAGCTCACCTTCCTTTGCATTCTGTAGTATACCCGATCTCAAGAGAAAGAAAAATAGTTATTAATCCATGTCAGCATTTCTGCTGGTACAGATTAAGAAGGCTACCCTCAAAATACTCTTGCAGGACAAACTGTTTCACTGTCCTGGGCACCCATTAGACTGACACTGCTCACGAGTTATACTGCTATCCATCATCCAGGTCACTTCAGTGTGGTGGGGACAGGCTGCAGTTGGTTCTGATGCACCAAGAAATAGATTGGGGTTTTTCCTCCCAGGTGTGTTGAATATAAGGTCTGGTTTTCCTTCCAGTTATCTCAAAAGTTCGGACTGTCTGGCTTCAGAAACAGTGTGGTTTTGAATCATTTTCCTGCGTGTAAGTCATTACTGTGTAAGGATAGTAAAAGATAGGAAACAAGAAAGAAACGTACAGTTTTTCTCAATAAGGAAGGCATGATAGGTGGCTGCTTGACAGAAGGGGAGGAGGTTGTGGGTGACGAACAGTTGGACAAACTTCAAGAGCTGCAAAACGAAGCCTTGAGCTGTGCTGAGCATGAAGTAAGGAACTGCAGCCTGCGGCGAATGAAGAGACGGGACGCAGCTTGATGCAAGCAAATGTCAATTTATTGTACAGAAGCACGAGTTTCTATACACTTTCAGAAGCTGCGCTTTTTAAACAGATTGGTTCTTGAAGCTAAGCCTTGCATACTAGGCAATCCCCGATTGGTGGTTAACTGCCATCAATTAACAACAAGGTGTTATCTTTCCTTGGCGCCATCCATCTCCCACTCCCCTGTGCTCTGTAAACATGCCTCATCATGTTAATTGTTGTGTCTATTCACACTCCTCGTCCTCCCAGGGTTCGTGACCTACAAGCTCGAGCACATTCCCCTCAGCTAACTGATTGCCATGCATGGTCCTAGTTTGCAGCCCGCTCCTGCATCTCCCCCTTCCTGTTGCACAAAAAGAACCTTTGAAACCGAACGAGTAAAAACAAGGTATAAGTAATAGAACAAATAAAAAACTGAGACATATTATCAGTGTCAAAATAACCCACTGTCTTTGTTCCGTACAATTTTACAATTTCCCCTTTTTGTTTTTGAACAGCTAGTACCAGGTTTGCCATGTTCTGCAGGGCCCTTGCAAACATGACAGCAACCAAGGTAATAGCAAACAAACAATACTGCCAATTGATTGAATGAATGCCAAAAAAGGCTGAAATTTTCTCAGATTTTGATAACATGTTGCTGCAATGGGGCGCCTAAAATCCATTCAGCACATACCATCAAAATCCTCACAGCCATGTCCTTGAACCAACAACAAAAAGCAGTGGCAATTTTGACTCACATTCTGAACTGCCTACCAAACAAGGTGATTTAACTCTTTAATGCTTTCCCTGCTGTTACTCCGGATAAGAGAAGAACCGCTGCGACACGTTCCCATCATAGCCTCCTACTACTTTAACATCTACAGAAAGACAATGATCGACATTCAAAGTGTAAACAGTATCATCTTCTTTTGGATTAACATTATACATAGGTGGAAGGGCACACCAAACAAGAACTGGTTCAGTCAAAAAGTTCGAAACATAGCATGCCTTCTCTGAACATACCTCTGGGGTCATTCCCTTCATTCCCTCTTTTTTATGCAAAGAGAGACACTTTACCATAACAGAGAAGCCCCTATTTACATCTCTGAGCCCGGACACAAACCACAGCTGTATGCTCCACCAGGCTCAGGGCAGGAATCATTCATGCCGTTACACAGCTATATATCTCTACAAGCATGCAGACACCTATTAAACACTAGATAACCATGTTTATCTTTCCTATTCTCCTTCACAATACCTAGCTGTTCTCTCATCTCTTGTTAGGTCAAATAATTCTCCAGTTTCCTCTCCTAACTCTCTCTTCAGACATTCTCTATCCTCTTTTTTGCTTGTTAATTGCAAGGAGGCAAAGGGGGTGTGTAGCTGGGTGACCATGACCTGCTTTATGTTACAATCAACTAAACACTGAATACAGAAAAAAAAGCATGGGAGACATAAGGCAAACATCAATAAGGTGGTTAAAGATAATTATAATAAATCCTGTAATACTTTTGAGTCATGGCCCAAAGTTTCCCAGCCGTGAGAAGAGACCAAAGGCATCCCGCCCCTGGCTCTGTTGCAGATCTTTGTTTTAAGGCTTTTGAGTTTTGTATACTTTTGTAAATTAATACACAGTGGTCACTCAGATTCATGTAACACATCCTATCAAAGTCTTCACACTTGTGTCCCTGTGCTAATAAAAAAAATCAATAGCAACTCGGTTCTGTAGCAACATATGATGGACAGAATCAACATCTGTTAATAAGCCAGAAAAAAAATATTATTTGTAGTATTACTTTGTTTAGCAAGCTAGCAGCCTAATTTACTAAACAAGTTAAAAGCGTGTACTGTTCTTACAGAAGAGATTAGAGAAGCAAAAATCTGTTATGCTGCATTCCAGAACTCAGCCTGAGAATTACAGTCTGCTGTGAGTTCCGCGTTACAATCATTTGACACATGTTGGGGTTGCGATTGTGAAAGTTGCCCGTTTACAATTTTCATTGGCATTATCACAGGCAGTTGTTTTAAAAGCAACCCTTGAGCTTCCTGATGTTCGACTTGTTGCAAAATATTCTGCAGCCAATCAATCAAGTTAGTGACTCTCTAGGACCCGGCAAGACTGTGGCAAGACTCCCGCATCCGGACTGCCTTAATAGCCATCTCATTCATTTGCAAACAGTTGTCCCTGGGATACCTTGCCTGAGTCACAGAATGGGCACAGTTAATTTTCTCCAGCCAACTGCTCATAGTTAACAGCAATTCCCCGATTAAGGTTTTCAATCAAGGCCACTACACATAGCTCACAAAAATCAGATAACCACATCATATACTGTATCAGTTAGTACCATACAAAGCAATGACTTCCAATCATGCAGTGTGAGTGTATAAGGCTCTGCCATCACTTCAAGAAGGGACATAGCAAATGTATTATGAATCCTCCCTTCCCGCACTGCTTTGCTTAACCCTTTAACAGCCTCGTATTGCACAGGCTGCCACTCTGCAGGTTGATTTGTCTGACAAAATACTGAACATGCCATAGCGACTCACAAAACCCATCACTTAAGTGTTTCCCACTTGCATTCCTGCCACCAATCCCTCATACCCCCTTTCACCCTCCCCAAAAATACAATCAATGCATCAGGAGAGACAAGGGGGTGGGGGAAAGGTCTAGCTCCTTTTCCAGATCTATAGGACCTGGATCAAAAGGCTTATCAGTGTCAATGGAATCATTGTCCGATTTGTCCTGTTCCCATGCTTGCTCCTGTGTTGTGAGGGTCGCTGCAGTCAGTGACAGAAGCTGTGGGGGCAGAGGAGGTGTGGACAGAATCGCCATCACTGACGGTGTCTTGAGAAGAGTCGCGCTGTTGGTGGAATTTACAGCTTCCTCTGGTTTAGCACCGTTAGTAGAATTAGTCCACACTTGGCAAAGAGTAGTCAGAATTTGCCACCAAGATGCTAAATGCACTCCCGACACGGAGCTCCCCTCCGCGGCAGCATCATACAATTGGCTGCTGTATGTACACACTTTCATTCTTTCAAAGTCTCTAAAGTTTCTTGGCTGCTCACCTGTCTCGATGAATACAGGTGTTATCCTCGGGGTTTAGGTTGTCCGCCTGGTCCAGACAGCCAGACGATCGTTCAGCCAAGCCGTCTCCTCCGGAACGCAGCCCCCTTCCACGAGCTGTCTTTTTTATCGACCATTTCCGTCCTTATTCTTCCAAGGCTTCGGAACACCACCATAGGGGTCACCATTTGAGGAAACTGAGGCACGGACTCCCTGATCTGACTAGAAGACCCTTCATGAGTCCATATACGTCTCCTTCTGGGGACGAAGCCTGATTCCCCATTACGGATTTCCCACAGCTCACCTCTCAACTCCGGAGGGATTTCTGGCCGGCTCCTGCTTCCTTTCAGCAGATCATTCAAAGTTCTGTGGGATTCGCTGCATGTCGCTCAGATAGGCGATTCGAGAGCCCTTCACGTCAGATCCTTAAACGCATCATGTCGGGGTCACCAATTTGCGGCGAATGAAGAGACGGGACGCAGCTTGATGCAAGCAAATGTCAATTTATTGTACAGAAGCACGAGGTTTTATACACTTTCAGAAGCAGCCAAGTAACAGTTTAACAGGAATGGAAGGGACCAGGGGTGTCCCTACCTGGTATAATATAGACGCTTTCCTCTGGTTTGGAGATCGTACTGAATACAGCAAAACTCTGGGAATACTTTGACTGCAAGCTGTCCAAAGAATGTGGGTCTTTTGGCTTGTCTGGGACCAGTGCCAGTGTCTCCATTACTGAGACCGGAGCTAGCTGTGTGCAGTCACTGGGAGACTTGGAAAGGAAGGGGTGAAGGTACAATGTGTGCTGTGGGCTGGGTTCCTCCACATCTGGAATCGAATCCCTGCAGTAGCATTCTCAGTAAGAAGGCAGCAAGGAATCAGGCTAGTAGGTCAGGATGGGAACAGCTGTGCTGAGATAAAAGAGGAATCTGTGGGATGACTGTGACAAGTCTTCCCTGGAGATTCTCTTTGGCGTAATCCAGGGCAGACATTATGTGTTATACTGCCCTACTCAGGAAGAAGGCACAAGAGCCAAAGAGCTTTGTCATTTTGTGACATGAAGTTTTCTATGTCTTTAAGGTTCATTTCTTATTTTTCATCCCTCCCCTAATAGCCTCTGTCTTCCTGACTGCTCTTGGCACAGGGGACAGGCAAAGAGTTTACTGGGGTAAGAAGTACTAATGTGCTGATTATATCATCTTGCCCAGGCATCACATGAGCAGCTGTGATTCTTCCAGCTGGCAGCTGAACACACACGTCTCTCTTTGTGTTTTTCAGGTACCCAGAGGGGTGAGATGCAGCCCTCTGACCTTGCAGCCACCATACTGCCAGTCAAACTGCCAGCAGTCTGAGTAGGAGGATGCTGTTGAGGAACCCTGGGAAAGACAAAACAGGACGGTGAGAAACTGCTATGTAAGTGTAGTCCTGGCTGTGATTAGGCTTCAGGAGGATTTAATGCATTGGTATAGGTATTAGCTGCATTTCAGGCTGCCCATCATCCTAGTGTCTTGGCACTAGCAGTTAATATATACACAAATATATACTCCAATATAATAAAGGGGTTCTTAGACAGCCTAAGCAAGGACAGGCACTGCATGAAATACTGCCAAATTGTTTTAGTGATTCCCTGGAAGCAGCTTGCTGACAATGATCCCTGGTCTTTGCAAGTTCAGTTTTTATGGCTGACACTTATCTTGTCTCTACAAGCTGAAGTTGCTATGGCAAAATGGTGGAAGAGCATGTCTTATAGTGGCAGGGACCTGAACGATTTAGGTTTTTCAGAGCCATGACCAAGATTACATATGACAGAGAGGAATGAATCGGCAGCCATCAGTAAGCACAGTCTTGGTATAACAAGGTTGAGTCAACTTGTCCTTGGAAGAAAACCCAACAAGTTTGCAGCTTGCAGATGGCTCCAGGCAGAACCTCTGTAAACCATTTAAGCACAGGGGCAACAAAGACCTGGGTGATGCGTGAGAAAAGCATGCAGCAAGCTGATGATGAGATAAGTGTTTCTGGCCTACTGCCTGAGAGCCCAGAGCAGAAGTAAGGAAGCGAATCCAGGGGAGCTCTGGGATCAGAGTAATCAACAAGGCAGATCTCATTAATTAAAGATGACGTTTTCAGAAAACATGCTTCTTCTAGTTAGCTTTGCTTTTATCTAGGCAGAGGTTATTCCCGTTGGAGATATCTGCATCCCTCCCTTTGCCAGATAGTCAGAGACCACTGGCCTTTTTTCATGTCACTTTCTATAGTGATTGCCATTTCCAACACCTTTTTTTTTTTTTTCCTCCTCAGGAAAATAGTTCCCAGTCTGAAATTTCTGCTCAGTCTCAGGCACCTGCTTAGAACTATTAATCTTTAAAAATGTGCAGGAGCCAGACACCAGCTGAGGTGGGGTGGGTGGCTTCAGATGTCTGTCTGCACCCTCCAAGCATCAAACACGCAGAGACCTCTCTGCTGTGTTTGCATCCCTGTCTCTGAGGCACTGACTTTTGTCAGCGGAGCTCAGGCATCTCCTCAGCAAGCCTTTTGCCTTTGTGTGGATTCACTTCTCCAATCTGCTGCTGAATTGCTTTGTTTGAGCAACCCAGCTGCATCATGCTGATACTTTCATGTGGTTTCTTTTCCCAGTAATGGAGTGGAACCAGGTAAATTATATCTGAAAAGGGGAGGAAAAGAGGGCTCCCTGCACAGCATCTGCTGCAGAGTCTGTCCCTCCACATGCACTGTATGGCCCTCACCCTGCCAGCCTTGGAGTTGCTTAGTGCTAATAAAGGAGGGGTTTCCTCCTTTTTACCGCAAGACTGAAAAATATGTTCTGTCTAGTTCTGGAGAAAATGTTACTCCTCTGAAATTTCCAGCCTTTCTTTGCTGCCTGTACTCAGTTCTGGGCAGAGATTGAGGACATCTGAGACGACCCAGGAGAGAGAACAGCAGAGACCTCTGCCTAAACTGTTTGAATAGCTAATACCCTTTCCAAATACTCGCACCTGGGAATCCTTTAATGACTCGGATGGTGCTTTGGGTAGACTGAATATCTCCTTTCAGAAACAAAGACTTACTATTATCATTTATTGTCTCACTTAAATCTTACAAGCAGTTAGAAAGTAACCCTTTCTTGTATTATATTCCTGGCCCTGTGCTAGGTATCGCGAGGCCAAAGTGTCCTCTCATTTACTCTGATTTAACGACAAGTGTAAGTCTATATTAGGGCAGACACTTCAGATTTACATCAAATTTTCAAAGAGCAGAATTTGTCCCTATTCCTTTAGTAAAATCTTAAACACACACTCATCATTAAGAAAGGAATTATATGTGAAAAATTCCAAATACTAAATGGATGCGTGCCTCCAACATAGCTAATGAAAAGCTAAGTAATTATTTGTAACTGAGAGGAGAAGGGTTGTCAGTGAAAGAAGTAATAGACCACCCTGTCAAATTTATTTTATCCTCTGTGTTGGGCAATTGTTTTAATCAGCTGAACCTTTATTGACAGAGCTCCGGTAGGAGAAATTTTTCTTTCTTGTCTGCTTAGAGACTCCTACTTGATCTAAAGAGAGAATGCAGTCTGTGGTTTCATGGGCATGCATGAAGACTTCTCTTAATAAGTTACGATCTTTTGACATTTATTTCCTACCTCTCTCCTTCTTGCCTTGATTTGTTTATAATTGTCTGCATCACTCCCAAAACCAGACTAACTCTATAAAATCATAATTTGTAGGCTTGAGCCACACAGCTCCTTGCAGACTCCAGCCTTTCTTGGTTTGATCTCTTTTCAAGTTTTCTGGTCTTTAAGTAAATGAAAGTATTCAGAGCAAAAAAAGCGAGCAAGTAAATGCTGCAACTTTAGAAATTTTCCTTTACGTAAGCCTGGTTTACACCTGTAAACTGCAAGGGTGGAGGGTCACTCTGGGTTTGTTCAGCACCTAGGAGAATTAATCCTCCCCCCAGTCTCACTTGTGGCCTTTAGTCTGTATGAGAATACAAGTGGTGTCACACATCATAATGACTACCAGTTTGCTTTCCTGCTGTTAGATGTGCCTTTAGTTCTGCTGGCCTCTACCTCTGGATTTCCTGCAACACAGTAACCTTGAGCTTGGCCAGCAAGGGCTGGAGGTCATTGTAGGTCTGAACTAGGGAAGTTTCCTCAACAACAATAGGAGAAATCACATGCCCAAGCCCCCACCGTGAGTTTGTCAATGCAGCAGCACAGCACTATGCCAATGGAAAATGGGGTGGGTCTCACACAGTCAGCTGTTCGGGCTTTATAGCCAGCCACAGGGCAATTCCATGCTCACAGCAACCTTTGAGGCACAGAGGCACACCGGAACTGTGAGTCGTGGGACCGTTTTCCAGCTCAGAGGCCCAGATGCGCACTGCAGTCACATCCTGGTTGCTTGACAGGATGCAGCCTGGATGTGTAATGGTCTGCCTTCTCTTCCCTGCCATGCTTCCAGCTTTCCATTCAAAAGAAAACTGGGACTGAGGGCAGGGGAGTGGGTGTTGTGGTGGACTACTGGTTTAGACAGCCATAGTGTGTCTTACGGTTCACCTCAGACTAATAACAACACATTGCAAAGCTTGGCCTGGCACAGCAGAATGGCTGTGGGATGGGCTGTTGCCAACTTCTGAGCACCTGGGACATGCAGACTTGGACTACGGTGGTGCTTGTGAACCAAATTTCCTTTCCCAGAGAACCACCACGAAGCAACTTCAAGCACCATTTGTTTTACAGCTAATTTACACTACCAGCAGGGATGAGTTAAGGTGTAATTATTTTGGGAGAGAGAGAGAGCTGTTTGGGCCAGTACTGACTGATCTGGATGCCTAGTTCTAGGACTTAAGTGGGTCTCTCTGTACAAATGCCTAATCAGTTTCAAAATACGAAACAACTTAATGTTTCCTTCTCAATTGGCCATAGCTTTATTTTTGCCCCTGTTAACCCAGAATCACATCTTGGCAGCTTGAGTTCATTTATCTTTGAACTGATGCACCACAGCTGTATGAACTTGGCTGAGGGTAGGTGAAAGCTGCAGCCTATTTCAAAACATTATCTACTTGATGTAAGCAGAAATAGGAGCTCAAGTGGGCTGTTAGATGTGTGTATTGCTGAATGGTTAGAAGAATTGTGCTGTGAAAATATCTGAAATCAGAAACAGTATCTGGGTTAAGATACAGGTTTTGTGACAGCCAGAGGCTACCAGTTGAAAGCTAGGTCTGGCAGAAGTCAGTAGCAAAGCTTTCATTGATTTTGCTGGAACAGGATTTCATCTGTGGAGTGCAAATGAGGAGCCAATGGAACGGCAGTAGCAGAAATGGCAGTAAAAGAGTTGTGGTAAAGTTGGGTATGATGCTGGATGTTTTGTGTGGAGAAACAAAATTATAAATCTACAATATGAACTTGATGAGAAAGTTAAAGTGGTCAAGAGGTGGCTACATGCTTTGTTGAAAAGCTGTGAGATAACATCATGGGAGTTGATGAGAGTATGACCTAGGTTCTGGCCATTGGGAGTACCTCTCTCCCACAGAGAGCTCACAGCTGCTTCACGTTACTGACTAATACGGACTCCTAAGGGGAGAGATGCCTCACAAATTACTTGTTGTGAGAGCACAACAGCATGGTTCAAACTCCCAGAGGACTTCAGGTTACAGTTCTATAACAGTGCTAAAGTCCATTGAACTGATTGCTTAAGCCAGAAGTAACCTTGGCTGATGACTAGCTCCCTTGTATGCTGTAGAAATCCTACCTTGTAAACATCCGTAGACTTCGTACCCACCAAGGCAGCCCCCCTGGTCCCTCAGTAGTAAGAACATCAAGGCACACATTCCTACCCTGTAAGAACTGGTTCGGGAGAAGGCAGCACGCAAGAAATCTTTTTTCTGTTTAAACAGCACATCCTTGGGTGCTATGAACAACTCGTGAATCGTAACATTATCATTTCTCCTCTCCTCCACTGTTCTTAAATGGACATATTCAATGCTAATAGAACTTGAAAGTAGCAAGGGAAGCTTTTGTTTGCACATTTAATAAGTACTTCTCTTTTTGAAGATCATATTTTATAAGGATTCTTTCTGTGCATTTTTCTTATGACTCTAGAGAAGGCCTGGGTGGATAAAGAAATCTATCTCCCTTTTAGGTGCTGGGTTCCAGAAACAGATGTGAATTGTGTTCTGTGGCCAATTCATGTTGATTTTTTTATTGTTACAGCAGTTGAGTCAAAAAATAATGGGACTAATGAAGGCAGTTGAGACAGCAAGCCTGTGGAAGTAGGGAGCATGCAAGCAGCAAACGTGAATTTCACTGAACTGAACTGATTTTATACAGCAAAAGCTTGGTAGATAGTACCCTCTTTGTTCCACAAAGAATAATGCACCCCTCTGAGCCTTGCTGTTGCAAGAAGTAAGCAAAATTTGAAGAGATGCCAGCCGTTTAGCCTGGCCTGCTTAATCTTTGTGTGTTTGGAAATCCTGTGGAAGTCAGGGCTCCTCCAGCCCAAGTGGAGACCACAACAAGTATCTGAGCATCTTCTGTGTCCCTGCAGGGAGATCTAGCAGATATGGACACACAAGCCTTTGCCAGCAGAGACAAAGAAGGGCTTTGACCCTCTGTAGAAGCACTAGAACTGTGTCCACTTTAAATGCTGTTTCTGCTGAAAGGCTCTTGGAATTTGGAGCCTTTTGCAGGACCTAAATGCAGGAATCCAGTGAGGCCCTCGCTCTTTTTATTCCCTCTGCCTCTACTGGAGTTCGTCCAGGCTTGTCACAAGCTGGAACTGTCTCTCCTAATTTTGGCGGCAAGAAGGTGGATCTTTTTGGGTAGCCCTCTTGATCTAGTGAAACACAAAATGCAGAGGTGCCTAGGGCTAAGAACAGAGTTTTCATGCTCAAGGAAAATACAAAGTTTCTGGTCTTAGGAACAAACTTACATGGGAAGGATCTGGAAGTAGCCTGTTGCCCAGTGGTGTGGAAATGTGTGTGGTGGACAGGCTGCACTGAGCATCGGGGGATGCGGCAGCTGCTGTGCCTGGCATGCACACACAGGTGCTATAGAGGCTCCTCTGTGCTCCTCACAGTTCCAGGAACTGGAGGAAAAGCAGCCAGGAGGAGCAAAGAGAACACAGACTGAATAATCAGGAAAAGAAGATAAACTGTTCTGAGTGGCAGCTGGTTTTTAGAGAACAGGCTGTGTAAATGCCCCAAGGGCCTTGTGCATCATCCCTGGGAATCTAGTCCCCAGAGAGGGTCTCAGCTGGGTCACCGTGCCACTCCACACTGGAGGTATGTTTACTTCTGCACAGCCTTCAGTGTTTCCTGTGAGAACATTCCCGTGCTCATAACCAATATATGCCGACCTTCTAACAAGCAGTGTTTCCTTTCTGTGTCTATACACATCTGTCCATGCCAGCAAAAGCTTCCAGATACATTATTTACTGCTCATGCTCTTCTAAGCATGGAAGGCAGAGGTGCAGTCCAATCCAGCTTTTCCCAGCATTGAGTGGGGAGACCAGCCACAAATAACAGGATTCTTCATTTTGTCTTCCATGCATAGGTGACATACGGTGTAGTTTCTCCACCTGTATGTTCTTATACTGGAAGGAGTTTGTAGGAAAAACTTGCCTGAGAAAATTTCCGGCATCGCATGTACTGACAGCCCTACACTGATAGTGTTGCAGTGTTCGGAATGAGTGACTTCTGGAAGAGGAATGCAGCTTGCCAGCACAGTGAAGTTTCGCTGCCTGCTGTTAATGTTGCTTCTGGCTGTAATTGTGCAAACCATTATTCAATGAATATTTAACAAAAGGTATCACCAGTTTGCCTTTCTCATTTACCCTTAGGTCCATTTTGTGTCTGCTATGTCCCTTCTTTTTCTTTTCATCCTTTGCCATGTTTCCCTCCCCTCTCTCTGTCCCTCCCCTGGATCTCCATCGACGTGTCTTGTTACGTTCATTCCCTGTAATTCATTTGTACTGGTAGACTTGCCAGTGCTGGAGGCCCACAGCAGTTTTGGCACTGGCTTTGGCATGATCTCCAGTGATCTTGACAAAAGAGCTGACCCCATCCCGGAGCTGTGGGTTTCCTTATGGGGCTTTGCAGAGGCCCCACAGAGCAGGGATGGCCGAAGGGGAGGAACAGCTGAAACGATTTACTATCCAACCGTAGCTTTGTACAAGCTGAGGTTTGGATCAGATGACCAGTGCTGTTGAAGCAGTGCCTAGGTGCTTTCTGGCCCTGCATGGCGCTTGGGCTGTAGTTGTAGCAGAGACATTTGGTCTTGCACCAACCAAATCCTTGGTCGCTCTTCCACTGTCCCTAGGCTGCAGTGCCACCATCCTCTTTCACACTTCTGGTACCTGTCATCACCCAACACCTGGTTCAGCAAAGGAGCTGTCTGACAGAAAACTCCCAGTGACTGATTTACTCTAGGAAATTAATACATAAGAAACCCTTCCTAGCACGGTCTACACCAACGGCCTGTCAAGCATACTGCAGTGCGTTAGGCATGCTGTGCTTACTCCCTGACACAGACAATGTCCCTGCTCTAAGAAACTGTCAGTCTGATTTAGAAATGAAAAATGGCAATAGAGAGTAAGGAAGAAGAGAGATGTCCTTCATGGCAGGGATCTGCCCTGTCTCCAAAGCACGCACATTACTTAGTGTTTATTTCACGCAGGGGAAAGGAAATGGAGATTAACTGTTGTCTTCACTCTGCAAGTGAGAGGCAGGTAGTAGAAACAAACCAGAGAGTGGAAAACAAATGTAAAGAAACAGCTTGGACATTCAGAAAAGGAAGCGAAAGGGACTAGGGACTAACGGCATGGTGACTCCTGGGATCTACTGCTGAAATTACTGTCCCACTCCTTAGTTCTCTATCTAAGACCCACACAGTGTCAGTTAAGGACCTGAGTCATCCTCTTGTTTATTGGCTGTTGATGGTGCCCACAGGCTCTAAATGAGAACAGATAATTACTTGCATTTACTGCAGTACCAGGGAACTTCTGCAGCGGATCAGAATCTAATTGTTCTAGGAATAATACAAACAGAAAACACTGAAGCACAGAAAAAGCAAAGTCCCTTTCAGTCTAAGTAGATGAAAGAAAGAGCTGGAAAGCATTATCACCTCCTTTTCATGGATAGGAACTAGAGCATTAAGAGATCAAATAACCTGCCCAAAGTCATAGGAAGGGTGAGCCAGGAAGTGAACCCAATCCGTCATGAGCCCTCGCTTGCAATCCCATCTCTTTGCATAAGAACTCTACTCCACCTGTGTAGGGAATGTGGTCACTTAGCTAACAGGCAATAGTCTGAAAGGGGCATAGATCTCCCATTTTAGGATGCAAGTTAGTTTTAATAAGGTATAAGAACTAAACTTTGGGATTTCTGTAAGAACTGCTGCTGCTAATGACTGGCTACTTAATTCCATGGACCCATAAGAAGGACTCAATCAGATTATCTCTATGTTTATACTCACTTGCATCTGTGACTTGCCTAAATCTAACAACTTACAGGAGGTGCAATAACCACCTAAATGCTAAGGACATTGTTTTGGAACAGGAAAACCAGAGAACTAAAGACTTGGAACAAAAATCTGGTTTGTGCTATCCTATCTGTTTTCAATGGAGATTGTCCTGAATATCCTCTTGAAGAAATCCCATCTGGAAGCTGCTGGGGAATGAAAAAGACAGCTTGTTTTTCCACGGGCTGAAGTGGTTGCAGCCACTTCTTGTGTTGCAGGTGGGCAGCGGGCACGCAGCTGGTGGCTCCTGTGAGCCCATCAGTTTGCCACTGTCATCACAGCTGCTGGAGATCCATTCCTGTATCCTGCCCTCTGTAAACAGCAGCTCATAACCACAGAGCACCAAGTGTCTCTGGTCCAGCATCAGCTCAGGGAGCCAGAGAGCTGCTTGCTGAAAGCTGCCTTCTGTTTGCTTGCAGACCTGTCAATATTTACTGAGTGAGGCTCCACTTTTGCCCAGCTGGAGCATGACAGCTTTGCCACTCTTGCACTCAGTGGCCCTATCTCCCAGCATTAACATCAGGAGGTGATGAGTGACCAGGCTGGCCTGATAAATGAGAAGAGATCTGCAAACAGAGAAGAGCAAACACTTCCTGGGGGGCTCAGGACACCTGCTGAGAAAGATGTTCTTTTTTGCAAGGATCAGGTAGCATATGATGTTGTATCAGGAGAGACACAGAAAGGTGCTGTTGGTGGTGTTGGGTGCTGGGGAAGTCCCATCTGTGAGCAGGGGTACGCAGTGAGCTATTAAGGTGGCCCTGCAGGGAAGGCACGGTGCACTCTCAGAGCTGTAGCCGTGTCACTGGGCTTTCAGCATAGCCCTGTGAGCGCAGAAGCCTGGAGCGTGCAGCAAGGAGAGGGGACAGACAGTCCAAGAGGTGCACCAGCAAGGTTGACCCCCTCTCCTGTTTCTGACTATATAGGAGATGGGGAAGGCAGGACACAGGACACACTTGCAGGAAAAGCTGCAAGGCAATTTAAGGAAAAAAAAAATAATGCTGGAAGGCAATGAGCTCCGCTGCACGGTTACAGCTGCAGTTCCTCAGTTACCAAACATGTATGAGTGAGCCATTACATGCAAATAAAAATCAAGAGGCCAGTTTCACCCATTAAGTCTTCAAGCTTAATTCTCTGGGATTTCACAGCTATTTGCAGATACTGTAGTGGTGGGCACATTACAATTAATTGTTTGAATTTGGCTGGAGCTTGCTGGCATGTTCTGCTCTGCATTAGGCGGACAATAGCTCCCAGTGGTGGGTACTGGCAGAAGTAAGGGATCACTAAACAGTGAAAAGGGCTTAGAAATATTGAGGGAGAATATTTAAAAAGAGAATAAACTGTTCAATTTGGGCTGTTTCTTCTTGGTTAGTGGTTTTTTTCATCCCTCTAGGGAAAGAAATTTAAATGACTGAAGACTGGGCCTTTTTGTACTAAGTGACACAGGAGCATAAGTTCCTCAGAAGTTGGCTGACGCACCTTTAAACATCTATTAGAGATGTCAGTGTGGGTGGCAGCATTTCTGTGCAGATTCAGAAAAAAAGAGAGGCTGGGCAAGGAGGATATGAGGAGAGGGAGTCCAGCCATTATATGAGTAAGTGGTGGCTTGATACAGCAGAGCGCAGAGTAAGGGAGGCAGGGATAGAGAGAGTATTGAAAGGAAGGCTATGGACAATGAAAGGAAGGCAGGAAAAAGATACAAAAATGGGGAATAATGTGGCTTATGCACTAAGTGAAAAAAATGAGTTTTGGCAGCTGAACTGTGTATAGAATCAGGCAGTGTCAGTAACCCATTCTGGCTTTTCTGATGGGTAAGCTTTGCACCACGCGAGGTTTAACCTGGTTTGGGACTAATGATCCAGTGGTTCAGATCTCCTTTCTCATTATGGATTGGATGGTTCACCTCAGCGGGGCCCAGAATTCCACAGTTAAATGCTCATGCCTTATGATGACAAGGATTCATTTAAATGAATTTTTACAGAAAGGGCACCCCATGAAACAAGCTGCCACAGCAGAAAAGGGTACCCGCAGTGCCATACTTGGTACTGTCCTCTGAAGAGCAATGCAAGACTGCAAAGATCCCAGCCTTGCTACCCTGAGCTAGCAGAGCCTGAGTCAGACAGCAGCTGCCCAGGGCTGCCTCCCAGCAGTAGGGTGGGCAAGATCAGCCAACATCTGTTCCCCTTTAATCTCTTGTTCCTTTACGTTTTGCTGTAGCACTTTTGTGTGTAATGAAATGAATTGCATGCTCTGGCACATCCCCAGCCACTCTCCTGGACAGTGGTTCCTCCGGCACGCAGTGCTGCTGGGAGTGAAGAGCTCTCGGAGGCTGGGATGCGTCAGGAGACAGCGCAGGCTACAGACTCAAGTGTGTTCCTGATGGCCCAGCTCCTCCTGCCCCACCAGATCCAGCAGGAGTCCCAGGGCTTACCAGACCCCATGAGGAAGAGGCTGAACTGTGTAAGTCAGCTCCCCTTCATGTCACGGCTTCCAGCTGTTTTGATTACAAGGGGTTTGTGTCAGGACAATCTCCAGGGCTTCCTTTCACTCACACCCCATTATGCAGTTAGTGTCTGCGCCTGCAGGGTCTGCTCGCCTGGAGCTACTGACACTTTTAACCTCATGCTTATGCATTGAACTGAACATACTCAGTTGTGTTAGGAGAAATGGAAAGAGGGGAATAATATACTAACAGTCTTCCACAAAGGTCTTGCTTCCACCGCTACCTCCAGAAGTTCACTGTGACCCTGGGAAGGGAGCCAAAGACATTCTCCTGCTGAGAAAAGCAGTCACAGATACTCTGTGGCATCTTTCTCCATTTAACCCCCTGCTGAAGGAACTCACAAAGCAGCATCCAGGGCAGCAGCCTGGAGTGTGAAGGCTTGTGATACAAAGGATTTAGACAGACTTCAGGAGGGGAGGTGCTTTTCTCTGCAAAGAATGCATGAAACTCTAGATAACTTCCTTCTGCCTTGGTGGTTGATGGTGTCCTGCAACTCCTGCAGGTCAGGAAGCATAGGAGGATAGTATTAACTGTCTTCCACCTCTGGGCCTTTCAAAACATGAGGGCCAGGATCCATGCAAATGCCTGTCATCCAGGAAATCACCAGCAAGAGGAACGCACACAGAACTGAACTTAGCTGAAGCAGTGAGGCACCAGCTTCTGCACGACAGCGTGCCGCACTCAGAAGCAGTAATGATGGCAATATTGCGCATGGAAGAGCAGTTCAGATGGAAAAGGGATGTCAGGAATACACAATGGGACAGATAATGGAGGCTAGCAACCCCAGAGCAGCTCCAAAGGATTGTGAAATGACCCTTTTCCATGTCCAGCTGTAAGACAAACTGGCTGGGTCTATATTCCCAAAACTCAGAGCAAGGGAGGATGAATGAAGCATGAGGTCTCCAAGCCTAAGAGGAAATCTGCTCTTTCAGATTTCCTAGACCAACATAATTTCACACTGGCAAGTGTCTTTGCTTTGGTGGACGCATTCTCCTCCTCTTGAAGTCAAAAAGGGGTAGTGTGGGATAACAGCACTCTGCAGCTAAAGTAGAAGAGTGAAAAAACACCTGGAAAGCTGTGCTGCTGCCCTCCTGTGCTGATTCTGGCTGGGATAGGGTTAATTTTCTTCATAGTAGCTAGCATGGGCTATGTTTTGTATTTGTGCTGAAAACGGTGTTGACAATACAGAGGTGTGTTCGTTACTGCTGAGCAGGGCGTACACAGCGTCAGGGGCTGTTCCGCTCCTCACACTGCTCCACCAGCGAGCAGGCTGGGAGTGCACAAGAAGCTGGGGGGGGACGCAGGCAGGACAGTTGACCCCAACTGGCCAAAGGGATACTCCATACCGTGTGACATCATGCTCAGCATGTAAAGCTGGGGGAAGAAGAAGGAAGGGGGGATGTTTGGAGTTATGGCATTTATCTTCCCAAGTAGCCGTTACGGGTGATGGAGCCCAGCTTTCCTGGGGATGGCCGAACACCTGCCTGCGGTGGGAACTGGTGAATGAATTCCTTGGTTTGCTTTGCCTGCGTGTGTGGCTTTTGCTTCACCTGTTAAGCTGTCTTTATATCAGGCCACGAGTTTTCTCACTTTTACTCTTCCAGTTCTCTCTCCCATCCTGATGCCGGGAGAGTGAGCGAGCAGCTGTGTGGGGCTGAGCTGCCAGCAGAGGTTAAACCACGGCACCTGCTCATGCGTCCAAGAGGCAGGAGCCAGCAATGGCCGTGACCTGTTGGTGATGCACCAGTGGATATTTGGACACCTTTTCCGGTCCCCATCTCTGTGCTAGAGGGAGGATTCTGGACTTTCTCACACCTCCTCCCTCAGGGTCTGTGCAGCAGGGGGGTTGTTATGGCTGGGGAGCACATACAGGTGTGGAAGCTATTGCTGTTCCACAGGTCATTGTTCAAGGACGCGATCCTTTTTTTTCTTTCAGCCTCACAACAGCTTTATTTTCCAGAAGCCAGTGAAAACAGGATATGATGAAATCAAACGAACCTCACTGACTGCTTCTCCCAGGAAAACAGCCTATGGGCAAGGACCCTACAAAGCCAGGAAGGAACTGCCAGGAAAAAACAAAACAGTCTCCTAGCAGTGACTTCCCCTCCAGCTAGGGAAGCCTCTGCCATGCCTTCCATAACAAAATAGTCTGTATCTCCCTCTTCATGTCACTGCACAGGTCAGGTACTTGAATGCATTGCCAGATACCCTTTGTATGTTGCTTTGCAACAGTGGAACCTATGAGTAGAAGATACTAGAAACCAACACGGCGCCATAAGCACTTCAGTACTGGTCTCCTTTCCCCTTCTCATCCTCAACTCAGACATACCCCGTTTGGGAGCCTGCAGAGGGTGCTGGTAAAGAACAGATAGGGCTTTATGTTGCCACAAAAGCCATGAGTTAGTGCCCTCTATTGGAAAATCACTTTTTTTTTTTCCTAACATCTTCTCACTTTGCAGGATAGGGACCTGTCTTACGGGTTTATGTGCTCCGCCGGCTCCCAGCTGCTGTGCCATGGAGGCAGGAAAGCCTTTGAGGCACAGAGCTGCCCGCACCAACTACCCAGAAGACAGAAAGAGAAATTTGTCCTCTTTCCTGGGAACCAGTGGTTCTCAAAACAAATGAACACTCGCTTGGTTTGCTTTTGCTTAAACAGAGATCCAGGCTTGAATCAGAATTAGTCAAAGCAAAAGCTGTTTGCTCTTTGATCATTAATCTTGAACAGGAACCTGAAAACAGTGGATGGTAGGGATAATGCTCTAGCAGAGATGGTGCATTAGTCTGCCTCCAGGGTCTGAGATAGGCTGATGTATTTGAGTGTTAACTCCTCGATCTCAGGGAAAAATATTGCTGCAGACTGTAGGAAAAGGATCTGGTTAGCCATATTTACAAATAAGCCTTCTAAGAGGAGACAATAGATTTGCCAATCTTTTTTTTTTTTTTTTTTTTTAAAGGCCTGTCATCATTGGTGCAGTTCAGTCCTATAATGGGACTGTTAGAAGAATTAGGATTTTCTTTCTTAAGTAGGGGATCTGTGAAGGGAAGGAGGAGTTGCTGTCTTTTATTGCTTTCCGTTTGGAGTAGTTACTTGAGCTTGGTTTGCTTCCCAAATTTTCAGGCTCCATCACACTTAGGGCATGCCTACCACAGCATCAGCGTTTAACTGCAGCGTAGCAACTGTATTTAAACTCTTAACAAGGATGAAGTAACAGCAAGACAGACTTCAGGAAGGCCAGTCAAGTCTAGTCAGGGGCTTGAGCAAGCTTGTTAGACCACACTGCAGCTGGCATCCCAATGACTTGGAGCTCGATGAGTCTGCTGGTGTAGCATTCCCTTCTCCAATTGCATTTTAAATAAGAAACATCTTGTGGATCCTTCTGCAAAGTCCTGATGTATAACAGGGCACTCCACATGCTGGACAGGTCCAGAACTGCTCCTTTTCCAGGGCTCTCCAGTGGCCCCAGATCACCCTGAAGTTTTTGGCTCTGTGCTTTTTAAGCAAATGAAACCCAAACCCACGCAGGGAGCTCTGCACAAAAAGCTCATTTTCATGCTGGCATGTTCCAGGGCCTGGTGTGGTCCCATCACTGGCTAAAGGAGGTAGATGGAGGGACAGAAAGGGAAGAAAAGGAGAGCCTGATATGGGGAGGTTTGAATTTGAGTGCCAGGTGGGTGATTGACAGCTGGCAGAGGGAAAAGTAGGGGAAGAGATGTCTCTCAGCTATACCAGTGTCCCTCAGACCTCACCAGCAAGGGATACTGAGAGGGGAACAGAGCAGGAAAGCTGGTGCGGTAAGAGTTAGTAACTGCAAAACCTGCACAAAAACACCCACTTGGTGCCACAAGGGAGAAGGATATGGCAGAAGTACGGGCTGGGCTTGGACGAGCAGACAGGAGGTGCCACCCCTGTACTGCCCTGGTTTGTCACACTTGCTTTACTGAGCACTGCTAACCTGGGCAGGCTGGCACCTCCTACCAAATGATGGGTCATGCCTCTGTCTTAGCACCATTTCCTCGCGTTGTGCTTACAGGAACACCCAGAGCCTCCCCTCCCCCTGAACACTGCGTTAAGCTTTTCCCTTCCCGAGCAAAGAACGGATACTAACCTATGCCCAAGTGCCACAGCTTTAGCTCTGCAGCTTAGCTCTGCCTTCAGCCCTGGCACAGCATGATCCTGCCGACTATGTATGTTCTCAGGTTGCTAAAGCCGCTCTTTGAAGAGGCTCAGGCAGCACCAGGGCTTGCAGTGTCACAGCTCTGCTAGCTTGCCCAGTGCATCCAGCTCACCCTGCCTTATCCCTCTCAGCCCCTTACTGTGACTCCTTGTGCCTCCCTCCCACCTGGTCAGGCAGCTGGGGAGGGCTGCTTGCCCCGAGGAGGGACCAGGCTGGACGACTTCCATCATGGCCATCCTGTGGACCATTGGAGGTGCTGAGCTGTGTGCACGCTGCACAGTGCCCAGTTCCCAGTCCCCTTGGGTCCCTCCAGCAAAGCCCTTCCAGCCCACAGCTTGCTCCTGGTTCACCTGGACACCTCATCAGCCACTGCCATGAGGCTCTGCCAGTGTTGTGCTATGGTACACAAACCCATGCAGTGAAGAAGCCAAACCTGGACTGCAGGGCAGGCAGGACTTCTCTGTCTCCTCTCTAGACCTCTCTGCACACGTAGGTGGCATTTCACATCGATACTATAAATTCAGCGCTCCCTTCCACTCCGTGTTCTAAGCACCAGCTCAGCGTTTGCACAGGGCAGGATGCCTCCACTACCCTCTCCACCAGAAAAATAATTGTCCAGAATCAGAGCGTATGGTGATGTGTCCCACTGGCTGCCTCCAACCACTGTCATGCCTGATCAAGGGCCTCAACACCTGCCTCCTTGGAAAGGCATGAGAAGGTGAAGTATCCCTGTCCTGAAATCAGTATTGCTCTAGAGCACCCCCACAAATACGTCGCAGGCTGGCAAAGAAGAAAGATCCTTCTTGGGGCCATATGTATTTTGAAAGTTGTGGATGGGGGAGAACAGCTTGGATTTCTTGGGACTTTCTTGAAGGAATGACTTCTCTTTTGTAAATCATTTCTTACTTCGTGGTATCCCTATCTTCCTGCCCACCCAACAGTGGTCTGCTTTACTCACTAGTCATCTCCTGACTGTCACGTAGACTGTGAGCTGATCTCCATGAGCAAGGGTCTGTGCTCCTGGCCCGCACTGTCCTCACCCTGATCTTTCATTAGAGAGTCAAAATATGAATACTTCCAATTCACAACCCAGTATCTCACAGGTAGGAAAAATGTAAGAGGAAGAGCAGGCACATTTTCCTTGCCTCATTTCCACCAGTTACTGGTAGTTCTATCTCCCTTTATTACGCTAAATAATTTCTCTTCACTCTTCAAACATTTGAAGGCCAGGATCTTGCTCCTAGTCAGTCATCCCTTAGGCAAACTAGATTTTGCTTTCGTAACGTTTTTTCTGCATAGTAGCTCCAGCCTCCTAATCATCTTTGTTGCTGTTCTTTGAGCTGTTTCCCAGTCATCACAATTTTTCTGGTAATGGGGTTACTCAAAGTGAGCGCAATATTCCAGGCACAGGAACCCTGTGTGTCCCGTTGCGTCTGTGATGTTGCCCTCAGGTGGTTACTCCAGAGAGAAGATGCAGCTTTAAAGAAACCATCCAGTGTCTTCAGGACAGAGATTTGCAACTGCATGAGAGCTGTGGAATGGATAACTCTGCACTCTTTTAAGTGATGCCTTTGTGCCAAAAACCAGGATTACACTGGCTTTTTCTGGCTCTCCATCCTGAGCTCTAACTCTCCGTGTTTAAAGTGTATTTCACCATGTGGATGCTGCTGTGCTTAAAGAGCAGCAGGAATCATCTCAGCTTCAGTGAGCCACACAAACCTGAACGGAAATCCTAAAACAAGAGGCACAAGAACTGACGGATTTTCACCATCACCAACTTTATTAATACTAATTTTATGATTACAGCTACTTGCCTTGGTGACATTTTTCAGCAATTCTTTTTATCTCAGAATTCTATGCATCATAAAATTACATTTCCTTTCTTTATTACATCAGGTGTTGTGTAACTCCCAGATTATAATCCATGTCAAGTCATGAAGGGTGTTCAGCAGGTGACAAGAGACTTTATTAAAGGTCAAATTAGATATTCATTATGTTAGTCTCTCCCCTGACTCAACTCTTCATAAAGCTAAACTGTCCTGCTCACTCATTCCCTTCTCCTGTTACAGCCTCCACTGTCCCAGTGATTATGGTGCCAGGTTTTTTTCTGCCTTTTCTATTCCTCTCTGCCCTTTTGTTATGGAAGTGACCCTACTTAACACTGATTTCAAAGTGGGGATGCATAGCTGATTTATTTTGGAATTGTTACGGTGATATATACATTCCTGACCTATTTAATACACGACATCTTATTTTGGCTTTGCTTTGCTCTGCACTGAGTTTTCTCTCTCAGCACTGTGCTGTCCACAGAGGTGCCTGGAGTTTTTCCCTGAAATCAGCTCTAACTCAGAATATTTCATTTAAATATTAGGTCAGTGAAATATTTTTTCCAGCTTCCCTTAACTTATATTGGCATACAGAGAGCTCCATCTGCAATCACTTTGTGCCACTTACCCAACTTTTGGTTCATTCCTGCTCCCACTGAAGGCAAATGCCAAAACATGAATTAGATTTCAGAGCAGCAGCCTTTACTAGGGCCTTTTGAAGTTTTTCCCAGTCGTTCTCTATCTTACATAGATTTGGCTGCCTCACTAAACACTTCATCCTCTGGATGCGGTGCAAAAGCAAGCGGTGGTCTCGTCAATGGCACTGAAGATTTCACCATTAAAACCAAATGAGCTGGACTCGATCATCCTTGGCTACCATATGTCTCAGCACTGATCATGGGGGATGTTCCTTCTGTGAGCCTTGCAACTCCTCTCACTGCAACACTGCTAAAAAATAGGTGCTTTCTCCTATGTTTTCTTTCACAACTTCATTTTTGTTCCTTGCTTCCTGCAGAACCAGTGCTGGTGCAATCACTGGGTATGTCTATAGATGTGTCCTCTCAGTAACTTTTTGATCTGTTTGCTGATTTCACCAACTTCGGCAAGCAGACATTTCAAAATTAGTTCTGAAAGGTGTTTCTACACATTTCATGAAAAGTGATTTCTTTGGAAGTGCAGGAGTGATTTTATAAACATACCTAAAGGAAACAAAATCTTAGAACAATTCAATTGTTAGAAAGTTTTTGTGTTTGTACTTGCAAAATACAAATTCTTTGTATTTGCAAATAGTAGCTGTATTTTGCAAATACATGTAGGAAACAAGGCTTCATTAGTTACACTGCTTGTGGAACTGCTTATTAATCTTAGGCAAGGATTAATCCTGCAGCTGTTGCTGCCCAGTTTTCTTAACAGCCACTTGCAAAGGGCTTTATCCTTGTACCTTTGGGAAGGGCCAGTCAGTTACGTATCTGGGATTTTGCTTAGAGAAGTCTTTCCAAGAATGCTGAAAAGCTGGAGGAGAAAAAAAAATTACACTTACAGATTTGTTGATAGAATCTTGTTTACCATATTCAGACCAATATCTTAAAATACAATACCTAATTATTTTCCCAATTGTATTTGTGGGTCCTGATATAATGCTCAAGGTCCATAGTGCTGCTTTCTTTAGGTGAGATATCTGCAGTGCTGTTATTACATTATACTCAAATGTCCCTCGTTTTCCAGACTAGATGTTTTTAATGAAAAATGAAAATCATATCCTTATGTCAGAAGTTCAGCTGATTCAGTCTTCATTCTCTTAATGCCTCTGGACCTGATGAGTCTCCTCATATTACTGTTGTTGTTATACAATGTAGGCATAACAACTAATAATGGACAGTAGGAAAAACCATAGAGAAATAAATAATTTGGGAAGAAGGCCACAAATACTTCCAAACAGCTAACACAGTTCCCCAAAAGGGAGGTAATAACGCACAGGATCATTGCAGAAAACTCTCCAAAATTTCCAGTGAACTGAATACATCATGAGACCAACGTCTCAAAAACAGATCTCTTCTTGCATGTTTCTTCAGGCCTGCAAAGGGGAGCTCACACACTCCAGCAGCCCTTCAGCTGCCTGCTATACCGACTGTGGGAGCTCCGTGAGCGCCTAATGCTCAGCTGATGGCACTGCAAAACCCATGCTTAGATTTGGGCTTCTCCTTTTCCCTCCGAAGCCCTTCGTTGTAAGAGCTAGTTTCAGGAAGGTGGCTGTGCAGAGCTCCAGCAGAGCGGTGGGACAGAGACAACCCGCCCCACTCTGCAACACAGCTACCCCTCGCAGCCACTGCGCACTCATGCCCACCGAAAGCAAGAACAGGAGTTTTCCAGGGTAAGGATGGAGAAAAGCAGCTTGGGATCTGGCCTGTCGTAATAGCTGCTGTTACAGGATCCTCAGCAGCAATCGTTGTTATTGAGAAGGATGGAGATCATTCTCTAGCATTTCTTTCTGCCTCAGCCAAATACTTGCTGTTAACTGCTTTTTTTAGAGATTTTTTGTTAAACTAAATAAATCATTGAGTATAGACCCTCTACACATACTAATTTATATGCAGCCCTTTGTTGAAGGTAAGGCCTTTGTTTCTGCCACCAATGCTTCTTCACTACATTAATGACAAATCACCCAGCATATTCTTTTCCATAAGACATTTATATCTATATTGTCCTACAAATCTTAAGACTAGTCCCTCTCTCAAGTACCTTTGGTCAGCTGCATCCTTTTTTTAAAAAAAATGATTCTTGCTTTCTTTGCAAGATGATAATTTTACATGGCTTGGAGCAATGGTTGCAGGAAATACGCAATGCAATCCTAAGATTGTAAAACAACAAAAATGGGATAACTGAGCAGAGTTGAAAGTTCTATCTGTACTGATTGTATGAAGTTCCCTTCTGTATAAGAAATTCCTCATGTCTGCTGGGCACCTGGGTTAGCTAAGCCAAGCCTGCAAGCCTCCACCACACTCACCTACCAAAACTCCACAGTGTGTCCAAGCCCAAAAGGGCTATCCTTCACATTACGTTCCAGGATTAACACTCCTAGCACGCAGCACAGCAGTACCCATATCCTAGAGCACAGAAAGGTCTTGTACACCCGACTTTCAGTCCATGGCCTGGCACACATGCAGGAACTATCACATTTTGTGCATCCAGGCTGAGCACAAGCTTCCAGAGCCTGCTGCCTGCCTCCCATCACCAATATCCCCAAGATTATCCCTGGGGTATCAGTGACCTAAATACACTGGTTTGGATTTGAAAGTTGCTTTTGTTTTTAATGTTGCTGAGTCTCTAAAACCAGCACACGTAACAAACTGCCTATTTCCAAGCAGCAGTTGTGTAATTTTGCTCCCCACCCCCAGAGATGTTGCCCGCCATTCATTTAATGGGCTCAGTTTCACTGGGAAGTGCCTGGAGGAACCTCTTAGCTCCCTAATTAGCAACAGAAGGGGCCAGTCCTTGCCGGAGGTAGCAGTGAAACATTTGTGAGGTCTTCCAACAATAAGGGAGACAGAGAAGGGGCCATTTCCAGCTGGGAAAACAGTAACTTTTCTTCAGCATACAGTGCAGAGCAGAGGACTAAAGAGATGTTAGGGGGAAGGTATATTCAGAAATGAGAATGGGCTTTCTGCGCAAGAAAGGAGCATTTGTGGAGGGGGAGGAAGAGGTTGGAGAGATTGTCCTGGGCTCTCCCAAGCTGTTCATTGCTCCTGCAATCCGACTTTTATGTAATATACCATGGAGCAGCACAGAGGCCTCATGGACTGGCTACCGGTGAGGGCAGGAGCAAGGTGTTGCTGCCGTCTGCTCTCAGATGTTTGAGCTGGCTCTTGTTAGTAAGATTCAGGAATTAACAGCTTGGAGGTGCTTAGGAGCTCAGTGTTTCCTCCAAGGACGTGATCACTGAGGCTGAGCACAGAGCCTGCCATTCAGTGCCAGAGTAGACTTTGGTACCCAACAAATCTCCCACCAACCAGCTGAATGTCCTGAGACCTCACTGGAAAGGTGAAAACTTTGCTTGTCCATTGCAAGTAGGGTGATGTGCTGGGGGCTTTCCCTTAACCCCAAGGACACAGCCACACGTGGTAAGATCTCCAGTTTTTCCCATCTAATCCCATCTCTGGGCATGGCTTTTTTCACACAATACCAGTTGGAAAGAGTTGCATGTGCATGGACAGTCCCAGCTTGGACCTGTTGGACCATGGGGACCATTTTCCTTCAGAAGTCATGCAGGGAAATACAGCATTCAGTGTCTTTGGCCTGTAGGAGCAAAGATCCAGCATAACACATGAAATCCTTGTTAGCCTTAGGACCTTCCTTAAAAGCAAAGGAAGAACATAACGTTCAAAGACAGAGTGATGCCATGGGGCATGCCAGGGTTTCGGGAACCTGGAAGAGCACAGGAGAGATCTGAAGCTTCCAGTTGTCCTGCCCTGCAACATCACTGGCCAGCAGCTCACTGGTAGTGGCCACCGACCAGAAAAAAAGAAGAGAGCTGGTCCCTGGTATAAGTCAGGAGACCATATTCACAAAGATCCCCTGTTAATGAGCACCATTTGCTTTCTAGTAATGCTTAAGACAGTGAACCTGATCTTGTGCATGCAAAAGGAAAATTACGCAGCAATGCCTTCATGCTGTAAGATGATGGCTTGATGATCTTAAAAGGTCTTTTCCAACCTCAACAATTCCATGAATCTATGATTCTGTGAAGGGCAGTGCATTACAGTTGGGGCCATAAATCCCAGCAAGGGCCTTGCAACGGCTCCAAAGGTCAGAATAATCATTTCCAAGTTGCCACAGCATCTCAAGCTATAAAAGAGCTGCGTTCAAAGGTTTTGTGCTCCATTCTTACCCCTGTTCAATAGCCCATTTCATAATGAGAAGTCACCAGCTTTCCTCCCTGTGTTTCAGGTTTCAGTATTAATGGCAGTGATGAGGCTTGGATTATGATTACGTGAAACTGGCAACGAGAAACACATAAAGTCCAAAATAGAAAAAAGCCCAAATAGAAAAAAAAGTGTTATTACTGGTGCTGCGAGCTCCTCTTTCCCACAAGAGGGCACCCAGTGTTTGCAGAACTACTGCTTGGCCTTTGGGTGCTTTCTCCAGCAGCAGGTCACACTGTACCAGCAGTAGCGAACGGGTCTGGGAGAGCTGGCAGGTTGTGTTGTGTTTGGCTCCTCCTGCTTGTATCCAGCTGTTAAACCAGCTGAAAAAATACATTACGGTAACATTTCCATGTGTGTATTTTCTATCATTGCTGCAGGGGTGATCCTGCAGATCAGTGACAAGAGCAAGAGAAAAGCATAGGAAACAAGCTTTCTGTTAGTATGTGATTTGTGCAATGGGAACATATGAAATCCCTTTATAAAATGATGCCTGTCGCACAGGGACTGTGGGAAGTTTAGACATTTGGAAGTTTAGACAGAGGTGCAATAGTGAGATTCAGTGTATCAAATTTTATTCTCTCTCCTTTTGGGTTGGTTTGTGTTTTTTTTCCCATGCCAGAGTAGCAGCTGAACCAGCAAAAGCACAGCACTGGGACAGAGGCAGAATTTTTTCTAATAGTGCTCCGAAGGGGCTTTTTAAAAATGGGTTTGCTAAGACGTCTGTCATTAAGAATAAGGGATCCTGCCCCAATGCAGGGAGATGCTCTGAGACATTTTTGCAGGTCCTTTCCTGTGGGATTCCCCTTTCCATTTATGAGACATGCATCAAAATCTCGTGGGAGGCAGCCTTGCTGTCTCCAGCAAGCAGTTTCTGCCTGAATTTGTGCATTTTGGCCTCGAGAGGTTGTAAGAGAGGAGGGGAAAAACCCCTTGCTTTCCACTGCTGCTGCATCCCAGGATGGAATTTCCTCTGGGAACCCTTTGATCTCTGCTCACCAGCACTCACACAAAACTCCTGCACATCCCCTGCATTTCAGTAGATGGGATCCTGGCATCCCAGCTGTTCCAGATTTATCGGGGGTGAAGGTGGTGGTGAGGTGTTGCCTTTTAGCCCCAGGGTATTAGTGGCCTTGGTGTGTCACCTTGTATCTTAAGTAAAAGCCATTCTGACTTTCCCAAGCTTTTTATACAGAAAGCAGCAACTTCTGTCTTTTCTTTGTAGCTGTAACTAGCTTTGCTGGCTCTTCTCCCACATTCCTGGTATAGATAAATTCACTCACAGCTGTTTAAGCCAGTCCTTCCTCCACCAGCCTTTATGCTTTTTCCCAGTGCTAAGTAAGAAACAGAATTTCCTCGAGGTCTCTTTTGTCTACTGACGACATCGCAGCCTGCAGTACCTCAACCTGGCTCTTTACAGGGTCCTCAGCTACCTTCCACATGGGTTGTAGTTCTTTCCCCTTGATGCTAATAATTCCCTTGTCTGCTGACTATAGTCCCTCTGCAATCAGGGATATCATCTTCCAAGAGGCCTCAAAAGAGCTGGTTTTGTTTGGGAAATAGAACCTTAAAGCTAAGTAATCCCAGACGGATGTAACCAGAAATAGCTGTGGTGTAGCAATAAACTGAACTTTGACCAAATGAAGGATTTACAAGCTTTTCTTCCTGATGACTCTTTTTTGATGGCACAGTGGCTGCATATGAAGTCACGGTATGAGACCTAACCATCACAGAGCTCACTGGTGATGGTACTTCGCTTAGAGCGTTGCATGGAGATAGGAATCATTTTCTCTCACAGTAAGATGTAGTTATTCCTGGGCTGAAGCACAGCAAAGACACAATTTAGGAAAGAGAAGCCTTTACCTAGTAAGATTTTACTAACCATGAAGGAAATGAAGTCTAAAAATGAGCTAGAACAAAGCATTGATTTCTGTGGAAAATGAAAAGCAACTTTTCCTTTTTTGTTTGGGCTGCTGCCAATCACAGGTGCACATGGAATAGAGCCACACGATGCACAGGTCAGAAGGGGCACATGGAGGTCAGCTCATCACAGCTTCTGCTCAGAGCAGGTTCAGGTAGATCAGGTTGCTCAGTGCCTTGTTCCTGTCAAATTTTGATTGCCTCTAAGGATGGAGATCCCACATCCTCTCTGGGCCCCTGTCCCAGTGTCTGAATACCTCCATGGTGAACTAATTTTTCCTCACATCTAACCAGAATTTCCCTTCTTGCAGTTTGCGTCCATTGCCTTTTGTTCTTGGTCCATTTTTCCTACACTCTCCACTAGGTAGATGCAGACAGCAGTAAGACCCCACCCTTTGCCTTCTCTCCTCCAGGCTGAACAAGCCCAGGTCTCTCTGTCTCTCCTGGTACACCACATGGCTCCAGCCCCCCAGCAGCCTGGTGGCCCTGACCACCGAGGGTGGGCAGCCTCACTCCAGCCCTTCCTCTGCCAGCAAGGCCAGCACTGGACATGGCACTCCAGATGTGGCCCCACAAGTGCTGAAGAGAGCGAAGGATCACCTCGCCCAGCCTGCTGGCTAACACGCTTGCTATCTAGCCCTGTACGCACCGGCCTTTGCTGCACCTTGTTGACTCAGGCTCAGCTGAGGACCTCAGGCCAGGCTCTGCAGAGCTGCTTTCTATGCATCTGGCGTCCAGCCTGTGCTGATGCACGGAGCTGTTCCCTCCCCGTGCAGGACCTGGCATTTGTCTCTTGCTGAACTTAATTTGCAAGCGCACGTTTAGGCAATAGGTGGCACTGACGGTTGATGTAGCTTGCATTGTCACCAGGAGAGTGTCGCTGCAGAAGAGAAAGCCAGCAGAGGAGACACCTGGGTTGTTTCGCTGGGAGCTGTGGCTAGGCGAGGAGGAGCGGACATGTGGCAGGAGATGCTTCCAAACGCCTGGTGAGATCTCTTTGGCACAGGGAGGAGGGACTCTAAACAGGGGTCCCCAGGGTTGGGGCAGGAGAAAGGCCCGGTGGGGTCCACCAGGCCATCGGTGGGTGGGAGCATGCAGCTGAGCTTTCCTGAGCATGGGTAGGGAGGAGGTTTTATAAGACTGAGCCTTGTTCTGTGCCACTCAGAGAGCTGTTTCTGGGACATGCTTGCTTTGTTAGCAGTGCCGAGTTTGTGCTGTTGCCGTGATAACTGGTTTCGTGCCTCTGACTCACTAAACTCCAGGATGTAAGTGCAGGGGGTTGTTATTACCTGTTGCATAAGCTACTCAGCCTCCAGGGAGGTGGAGGCTGACACTGTTTGCTCTTAGGAGCTCTTGGTCTTCTTTGTCTGGGAGTGGTTTCAGGAGATACTTCCTTAAAAATCACATAGACTGTCTCAGAGATCAATTACCCAATTGCCTTCACTACTGCTGGGGTGTCCAGTACAGGCACTGTGTTCTGCATCACAGGTAGCAGTGGGAAAGGGTACCAGGCAACAGGAAACACCCAGTGGACTTGGTTTTTCATGGAGTTTCCTGTCCTTTTTAATTTTTTTTTGTCTCAAGGCATCGTAATTATGACACCAAACAGCTCCCTCATCTAGCTGCAGAGTAACAAGACTTTCTCTGTTGCTTCTAACTTTTTGGTAGATTTTAGATTCTGCTTTTCTTGCAAGAGAATCTACCAGGCTAAAAGAGAACCAAAGAGGATGTTTCCTTTTTCTTGTGGGCAGATGAGACCTAAAAGCTTGGTATCCAGTCAGGAGTAGCTGGAAGTAGCAAAGGTACAGCAGCTCACTGAACCTGAACAGGGAAGGGTCCCACAAGCTGCTCCTCATGCCAGCCCTGGGCAGGATGAGTACCACGTGGCTGGCAGCAGAGTAACCCTTGAGCTTGGAAGTCCCCTGCCAAGGCTGGGCACCTATCGCTACACAGCTGCCAAAATAAACTATTTACTTGGCTGAAGTAACACAGCCCTCTGTAGGATGAAACACCGCAAGGACACCTACCCAGTTGTTCAGTGCCTTTTATCTAAATTGCGCTGAAGGAGGGAATATTATGGTGACAAACTATCTAGCTAAAACACAGCCCAGAAACACTCTCTGTTGCCAGCCAGCTGAACAGCTTGTGATCCCATGGCTGCACGGTAAATGGTGCTGGCAGGGGATGTTCCTTGCACCATCCCCAAGGGATGGTACCATTCAGACAACACTATCAGACCAAGAATCTTTCCCACCCCACCCCCATCCCCATTTTCTAGGGATGGCACCTTGTCCTGGATCAGGTAAGTGAAATAGCTGCTCTGTGCTGAGGAGTTCACTTTTTATTAGCACCTGGGTTGGGGCACAGCATAGTCCCTTCCATACCCTGTATGACAAAAAATCTTCATTCACAGTCTTCTTTGAGCCCCCTGCAATAGCCCCAGACAGCTCTGCTAATCCCCAAGGGAAGCTGGAGAGCTTGAGGCACAGGTCAGGGGGATGGGAAGGGACACTACATTTAGGACTGATTGCTGAAGGGTTTGAACGGTTTTAAAACATTGCTGTCTGTCTGTTAAATCCAGCTCTGGCGCCTTAGCTCCCACACCTCAAGAAAGTCTGAAACTTTGCTGTCTAGGTAAGAAAAAGAGGCACCAGACAGACAAGTTGAGACCTTTACCTATGGACAGCTATGGTGGAGGGCTAGCGTTGCCCTAAAAGATGACTGAATCTGTAGGGGAGCTATGTATATAGCACAGTCAAGGGGCATGTCTAGCACATCCAGCTGTCTCCAGCAGCTGAAAACTCTTGTCTCTGCTCCTCAGCCCACTCTGTGCAGTTTTTATTCCTGAAGCTGACCAGGTGCTACTATCCCATTCATTTCAGTACCTGCCTTAAAACAGATAGATCCAGATCCTACTGATCCTTGTCTCCCAGGGCACACCTGGTTCATAAGGAGAGGGACAGAGAAGCCTTGTGATTAACAAGTCCTGATCAGCAAAGGCTTAAGGTCCCTAAGAAACACTGGTAGATGTAACCCTGCCACAAATCCTGCCTGCGATCTTCAAAAATAACAGAAACACCCAGCCCCTGCTGACTGCATGGGGTTTGTTACTCACGTCCAACCAATGTGACTACAAGCCTCAGCATAGTCCCTTTACCCTTGACACTTCTGTTGGGCGCAAACAATTTTATGCCTCCCCAGGTCATTTGAATGTTCTCAGAGGAATGCAGTCCTGGTCCCTGTGGCCGCTCTGGGCGTTGGAGGGATGCTGGTTTACTGGCTGAGGTCTAGACACAAGATCAAGACTATTGAAATGGGCAATGGATGGTGGGGCTCAGATGAAAGACCTCTAAAAGGGAAAGAAAATGAAAGTATCTGTCCCTTCAAGACTGAAACAATTGACAAAGAAATTGAGGTACCCGTGGCTGGGAGGTAAGGAGGGGCAGAAAGCTGCGAGGTGGAGCCAGTTCATCACCCACCTTACTGCTTTGAGGTGATGCCTTGGGGGCAATAGCCAGCGCAGGTCCGTTAGATGATGCTCTGGCTCACTGCCCTTTACGAATGGGATTTGAGCTCAGATTCACTGCAATGTCTTTATGCTTTCTGAGACCACAGACTCTCAATGCAACCTGGGGCTGCTCCTGCAGAAAGGCCATGCTTTGAGCAGCAGAATTTGACAGCAGGTCTGCAGTGGTGGAATGGGGTGGGAGGGCACCGGGATAGCAAAGGCACCAGTAGGGCAGGACTGAGGGGCTTCCGCAGAGGACAGGGTTGGAAGGGTGAAGAAGGATGGGGTCCTTCCTTCTGTCCCTACAAGCCTGTCACTAATTATCTGGCCAACTAGCAGTCGATAGCACAGGCTGAGCTGCTTATTCTTCTCTCAGCTGGTAGTGCTGGCAAGTTCCTAGTGCCCAAAACCCTAAAGCGAGTTAGCAGTAAGGCAAGCGTAGAACCCACTACTCCTGGGTGCCCTAGGGGAACTGCTAACCTGTAGAGAAATATATTCTCCATATAAATGATTCAGGAAGTTATACAGAGTATGGCACTGCTTCAGGAGGGCTTGTGGTGTCCCAGAGAGAGACACAGAAGCCGGTGGAGCCAGGAGAGCCTGTTCATGCCTGCCTTAGCATAGGGCACATGCAGGCATCTGGCCAGCCTTGCAAGAGCTCCTGTCCGCAGGACCTGCATCGCCGCCTGGAGCAGGCCCGCTACACACCGCAGCTGGAAGGGGCTGCCTTCCGCTACGGCTTCACCTCCAGCTACCTGCAGAAGGTGGTGGCCTACTGGAGGAACCCGTTTGACCGACGCAAGCAAGTGGAAATCCTGAACAAATATCCCCATTTCCGAACCACCATTGAAGGTGAGGGGGTCTCTGTGGCTTGAGCAGGTCTCACTCTGAAATGCACAGAGAGAATGGGGGGCTTTAAGAGGTTACTCTATTAAGACAACAGTGTGCATAACAGCTTAATGAAGGATCAGTAGTGGAGGCTATGTTATTAGTAACCCTCTATAGATTAAGATCATTGCACAGTGGTGATAAGATTAGATCTGCTTGAAGATGGGCTTCATCTGGCTCTGAACCTGCACTAAATAACAATGAGGTTTTCTTCTGCTATTGCCTTGAAGCCACCTTTGAAAACTGTAAAATTTACCCAGGCCCTGAGGTTGGAATATCCACCACCACCACCCAGTTTAGCCAGGTGAGGTTAGCCAGACTTTAGATAAGTGATCTGCAGGTTAAACTTCTATCCTGCGCTTACTTTTTCCATGTTTCTCTTTCTATCACCCACACATTTTGTAATTTAGTCATGTTTTTGCACGTGTCTTAGTTGCATTATGCTATTCATTGAAGTGCAGCTGTACTTATATACTGTAAGACCAATTTCTCAGGAGGTGGATGCTCAGTCTCCTGTGACCCCAGTAACTGGGACTGGGATCAATACCTCTGTCTGTAAGTAAAAGATGAGACACAGGTAAAATACCAGGCATGTCCTTTCAGCTAGGCATCTTCTTGCCATGGGTTGATTGTGTACCTTCTGCTGTGAATGCTAATCACAGTTTTGCCACCCTCCTTCTTCAGAGTTCGGAACAGAAACTGTGATGGAACTAAGGCTTTAATTTATCTGTCTGGATGTGTGGCAGGGATTGATATCCATTTTATCCACGTGAAGCCCTCCTACGTCCCTCACAGTTGAGCTGTTCAACCTCTGCTGATGGTCCACGGCTGGCCTGGCTCCTTCTACGAGTTCTACAAGACTATCGCTCTACTCACAGAGCCAGCTGAGCATGGCCTGAATGAGGGTGACATGGTGTTTGAGGTCATCTGCCCATCCATCCCAGGATATGGCTTCTCTGAGGCACCACACCAGAAAGGTGAGCGATGAAAAGGCGCTGTTGGAATTGCCAGGTTCTTGGAGCCTCAGTCATCCCTGGCCCTCACCAGGGAATGCAGTTTGTGAATGCAGATGCTTGGCTCTGCACTAACACCCATGTGGCTGAGGCTCTGGGGCTGGCTGTGGAGATCTGGAAGGTAATGGTAGCTGGAAACCAGGTCTGCTTTCCACTTTATCCACTTTATCCACTTTCCACTGAATTTCCATCTTGTGTTCACTGTATTGCCAAGGAGCAAGGCAGAGCAGCATAGCACACTGTGCCTTTACACAGCAGCATACTCGTGTGCCTCTGTCAGACCATGATCTTTGGCCAGGGGATGATACACCAAGACAAACAGGTTTCCTCTGTTTCTCTTTACCTACAGGCTTTGACAGCAAAGCAACTGCTCGGAAATTTCATAAGCTGATGAATAGATTGGGCTCCAAAGAATACTACCTACAGGGAGAAGACTGGGGATCTCTTATTACCACAAACATGGCCCAGATGCTGCCACAGTGAGTAGCAAAGGGAATCAGTGCAGAGAAGGTTTCTCCAGTTCTTACCCTACCTTCTGGCTCCACGGTCCGGGTCCTGCCTTCTGTTTGCCCTGCCTCTCATCGCCTTCTGCTTTGTTTTCTCCAGGGGTATCCCCACCCCTGTGCATTCAGTCATATTCACGTGCTTTGCATTGACAGTGGTATTTGCATTCTCACGCTTTCTAAATTTCATAGAATCATAGAAGCATTTAGGTTGGAAAAGACCTTTAAGATCATTGAGTCCAACCATAAACCTAACACTGCCAAGTCCACTGCTAAACCAGGTCACTAAGTGCCACATCTACACACCTTTTAAATACCTCAACCACTTCCCTGGGCAGCCTGTTCCAATGCTTGACAACCCTTTTAGTGAAGAAATTTTTCCTAATATCCCATCTGAACCTCCCCTGGCACGACTTGAGGCCATTTCCTCTCATCCTCTCACTTGTTACCTGGGAAAAAGTGACCAACACCCACCTTGTTACAACCTCCTTTCCTGTAGTTTTAGAGAGCAAGAAGGTCTCCCCCAAGCCCCC